>NW_016690232.1:4086768-4429479 GCF_001604755.1 Lepidothrix coronata
AAGGATTAAAAAAGGAAAAATATTTAAAAAAGAAAAATATTTTAAAAGGAAAAGGATTAAAAAAGGAAAAATATTTAAAAAGGAAAAATATTTTAAAAAGGAGAAAGATAAAAGGGGAAATATTTAAAAAGGGGGAAAATTTGCAAAAAGAAAGAAGATAAAAAAAGGAAAGGGAAGGAAAGAGAAAGAAAGGAAACGGGAAAAAAAGAAAACAATAAAGGAGAAACGAAAAAGCGTGAGAGAAGAGAGAAAGGGAATTAAATTGGACAAGGGAGAAAAAGAGAATAAAGGAAAAGGGAGAAAGGGAAGAAAAGAGGAAGGGGAAAAGGAAAGAAAGAGGGAAGAAGGAGAAAAAAAGAGGAAGGAAATAAAGAAAGAGGGGGGGAATAGGAAAGAAGGTGGGAAGAGGAAGGAGGGGGGAAAGGAGAAAAAGAGCACAGAAAATAATCATATTGTTACAGCCTCAAGTAACATTATTTCAAAATCCTTTGGGGTACTGACACGTACCTCACGTGAAGGCAGCTTATTTCATTCCCCAAGTTAGACAGCTACAATCCCAGCGCCCTTCAGACCGTAGTTATTGCTGGCATTTAAGCCCCTCTCGCATTAACAACAGCAGAATAAATTCAAAAAGCAAAATTTCTACAGCTTGCATAGGTCCCTGTTTTCCTTCTCGCTTTGAGAACACCTGGATGCCTCACTCCCCTCTCTCCACCCCCGCGGCTGCAGGTGGGCACCAACCACATTTTCCACACTGGATTTGTTAAACCCGCTCGAGAGAGATGCAAAAGCCGCTGGCACCGGCGATGGCACCAGCTCAGCATCAGCCCGAGGAAATCCTTCTCGGTTATTTCACAAACGCCAGTGCACCTTTAGGAAACGTTTTATATATAAATGACTGTTTATATAACACGTGCCTGTATTTATATGCACACATCCTACATGTATATATACACACACTCACAACTAATAAGCAGCTTTCTCCTCCCTAAGAGCAGCAACACAGCTCCATTTCAACAGGCAAACAACTGCACCCGATAACATCTCCCTTCGAATTTCCAGAGAAAACAACTTTTTTTTTTCCTCCAAGAAGCGACCGATTTTCCTTCCAATCTCGCTGCACAAGTACAGCACCAACCCCATGCACTGTGTGTGCAGTGATGTCTGTGTGTGTGCACACAGAAGTGCAGAGCTCGCACCCAGTTGGCTGCTTCCCCCGTGCATAATAATAACAATAATAACAATAATAACAATAATAACAATAATAATAATAACAATAACAATAATAATAATGGGGGGAGCTGCCAGGGGAACCAGGAGATGTCCCAGTCAGCCCACTGGTTTGCAGGGAGAAAACATCTCAAATTCAAGCCCCGCGACCTGCTTTGTGCTTTGCAAGGGACGCGGCTGCCTCCCTGGCTCGCATTTATTGCGCTCGTTTCCACTAAATTATTTGGTAGAATAGGAATAAAGTTAATGGATATAATTGACACAAGAGGAATAACGCCCTCCCTTGCTGTCTTTGCCCACCAGCAGACCCGGGCTGGCTCCGTGCGCAGGGTGGTTTGATCGATGCTCCGGGGGTGGTGGGGGGACACAGCCGCGGGGTCCCCTCCTCTCCACCCCGGGACCACCCCAGGGATGCACCAGCCTCAATACAAACCGCTCCCCGGGGCATGGGGGGTAAGTTTGGGAGTCACGCCCCTCCCCGGGGTGATGTGCCTCCCTGACTCCCGCCGGCGGCTGCCCGGTCGGGGATTTGGCCGTATCCCATTAAAACCCGTGGGCAGATCCGCAATCCCCCGCCTCCCCACGCAGCCTCCCACGCACGGGGACCCGAGTGATGGCCTGGCAGGGGCCCCACGCCCCCGCCGCCACCGTGATTTATTAGCGGCGGGTCCAACCTCCAGCCCTGCTTCTCCCCGACGGGAAAAAAATTAAAGAAATAAGGATGGAAACGAAACAAACGCGCCGGTGGCCTCAGTAATCCCTCAGACCGCAAAAACCCCTCTGAAACCAAGCGGGGGGGGATGTGGGGGCAGCGGCGGGGGGGACGCGCTCCCCGGCGCGCCCCCAGCCCGGCCCTGCCAGGCACCGCGGTGCCGAACCGGCCCCTGTTTTTGGGTTGCGTTTTGCTCTTTTAAGGGGAAGGGATGGTCACCCGCGGATGCTGCAGAAAGGGTTCCCGGGAATGCGGGTGGAAAACCGGAGCACAAAGGCGGCCCCATTTACACACACACCCCCCGCCCCAATACCGGAGCCTGCACCGAACCCAAAGAAAGCAACACATTGGGGATTCCTTAAAAAGTCTTTCTGCGGGGAGAAAAACATCATTCCTTCGCATGCAAAAACCCTCCAATTCATTTCTCTGCTGCGGGCAAACGACTTTCCCAGCGGCGATTAATCACTCCCCTCCCTCCAGCCCCTTGGCCAGAGCCTGCCGGCACCCGGGCACCGTTCCCACAGGCTTTGGCACAAGTTTTGACTTCGGTGAGATTTGCAAAACAATATTCATAAATAATATTTGGAATTTTATTTTTAACAGTCCCGTCTGCAAGGCTGAGCTAGGTCTGTCGGGGGCGGGGGAGGAGGGGCTCAGCTCCCCAAAATCCTGCAGAAGAGGGTGATGTAAAGAGGATGCTGTAGGACACAGTCACTGCTAAATAAGGTGGTTAAACTGAGAGGAAAATCTGCGATTTAATAGCGATTAGAAATTAAAATGTCACGGATTTTCCTCGCACATACGATGAAATACCGAGGGGCTGCTGGGGGCTGGGAGGAGACCCCGGCTCCCCCTTGGGAAGGGGTCCCCTGCCCAGGTGCAATTTTCTTTGGCCCAGAGGGGACTGTGTACTGTGTAACTGGGGCAGGATCAGGCCCCAAAGCTGTCACGACATGAAAGCAGGTGGCTGGGAGCTGGCAGCGGCCGCGGGGATCGGGCTGGGGCAGCGGGAGAACCACAGAACGATGGAAACTTTTATAGCTGCCCACCCTCCTCTATTTTACTTCTGCGGCTGTTTTCCGCACTTAAATAAACAATGATAATAGTAATAATAGCAATAATAAAAATAATAGCAATAGTAATAGTAGTAGTAGTATAATAATAATAATAATATCTCGTTGGATTCTTTCCTGCTAATTGCTGACATCCATCAGTCGGTACAGGAATGACAATGTCACGGGCAGGGGAGTTTGGTGGACCCCAGAAGGGCCAAACCAGGAGCTGTGCTGGGGCGATGCTGCTCCAGAGTGATTTAGGCGCCTCATTTCTCCCTAAATCAGGGGGGGCCCGAGGCCGTAGAAGTGACCTTGCCACTGGGAACCGCTCGGGATGCGGCCGTGGGACAGACCTCGGCTGTCCCCGTCCCTGTCCCTGCACCGGCGCCGGCTCTATGCTCCTGAGCGGGATTTTTCTTCCTCTCTGCTGCGGTGAATTACAGCTAAACGGGCCCACCTGCCCCCCTCCCGGAGCCCAACAACGGGACCGAAACGGGGGATAACGGGGACAGGCCTCCCCCAGCAGGATGGAGACCGGCCGCCAGCAGCCTCAGGCAGGGGCACCGGCCTCGCTCCCCGCCAAACACCCACGGAAAACGAATTACAGCCGCCGGGGGGGGGCCGGGGGACGGTGCAGGGCTCGGAACGGCGAGGGAGGCTCTGGGGGGCAATGGTGAGAGGTGGGGGGGGAACCCAGCCCGGAGCGGGCAAGCGACAGGGTGCGCACCCCCCGTTACCCAGTGTGTCCCCCGAAATACGGCCGGACCCCGGCCGGGCTCTCCTGGGGCTCAGGCCCGTTTCTACCCACGCCGCTTCCCGAGCTCTCCCCCCTCGCCTGGGTCCCTCCCCTAAACTTTTCCGGTGCCTCTCTGGGGGGGCCGAGCCTCGCCCGACTGCCACCGGCGGGGTCCCCCCGTTCCGGGCCCGTAGGGACGGCCTGGGTCTCGGGAACCGTTTGGAAACGAGGAGAAAATAAAATAAAATAAAATAAAATAATAATAATAATAATAATAATAATAATAATAATAATAGTGATAATAATATCCGCGGAGGCCACGTCTGCTCGCCTACGCACCGGCCACGGCCGCCCCCCGCCATCCATAGGGGGTATCCATAGGGATGCGTATGCTCATAGGCTCCCCCCGCGTGGGGCTCGGCGCTACAGGGAAGGGGGGGCCGACGGTCTCTATGGCTCACACCCGGCTGCCGGCGCGTCCTGCTCGGGTCCATCCACCTGTGGGGTCCATCTGCCCGTGTGCGCGCACACACACACACACACACACACGCGTATCCTATTTGCACCCCCACGAACGCGCTACCTGTAGCTGCTTTTTGGACAGACACGGCGGCACCGCTCCACGCCGCCCGGCCGGGCTCGCCATCCCGGCATAACCCGCACGCACACCCGCGGGTCCCTTCCCATCGCCGCCGTTCGCTGCCTTGTCGCGATAAACGATATAAGCAGGGTGTCGTGCGCTGCGGGCCGGGGGTGCGCGGGGCCGGGAGGGGATCGGGGCCACGCACACACATAGACAGACACACACGCAGACAGACACACACACACACAGACACACACACACGCACTTGTACACGCACAGTCGGAGCCGCGGCCGCACCGTCCTCCCCATCGGGGCCGGGCCCGCATTCCCCCGGGGCACCGCTCTCCCTCCCGCGCGCTCCAAATTTTTACGTCCATTAACGGTGCTACACACTGGGAAAAACAAACGGGAAGGGCAGAGCCGGGAGCGACCGGGAGCGGAGGCACCTGCACACCCGCAGGGCGCTGCCCCGCCGGCCCGGGGCCGCCCTTGCGGCACGGAGCGAAGGAGAGAGAAGAGAAAATGGTCCTTACGTTGCACCGGCACACCGAGGATCTCGGGAAGCCCCTTGACAGCCCCTTCGGCAGCGAGCGCGGAGCTTTGCATCATTTTATTGGCCCGGGGGGCGGCGGAGGGGAGCGAAGAGGGGCGGGAGAGCGGCGGGCCGGGCCGGCGGAGCCCGGCGGCGGGAGGTGGCGTGTCCCGGTGCCGTGTCCCGGTGTCCCGGTGCCGTGTCCCGGTGCCGGTGCCGCCTCCCATTCATTCCCCTGCGGGGAGCGCGCGTGACGTCACCGCCCGCAGGGGGGCGGGGGCGGGGCGGGCCGCCCGCGGCCAATCAGCGCCCGCTCCGCGCCGGAGGGGGCGTGGCCTAGTGGCGAGGAGGCGGGGCTTTCTCATGGGGGCGGGGCCTGCGGGGAAGGGGCGGGGTCTCGAGGTGCCCCGGGGCCGGGCCGGCCTCCAGCGGCTGTCGCGACACAGCGCTGTCCCGACATGGTCCTGTCCGGTGCCAGGGAGCTCTGTCCGGCCGAGCCTCTGCTGGGAGAGTGAAGAGCCAAAGGCCGTGATCTTTGCTGTCCGGGCTCAAGGACCTTCTCACACTCCATGGAAGGTGTTGGCAAGTCCCCACTTTGGGCATACAGCTCCAGCCCTGTCCCTCCTGCTGCTGGGAATGGGGGCGTAGTCAGGGGGGCACCTTTCCTTGCTCCAGCAGACACTGGCACATCGCCATCCCGTTGCTACCACGCCAACACCAGTTACTGCCCGGTGACTGGTACCTCCTAATATCAGTTATTGTCCGGTGGCTGGTAACTCCCATGGCAAGCTCTGCTTCCACAGGGCACTGTAACACTCACTCGGAGCCCTTCCCAATTGTGGTTCCCTCAGGGACACACCTGGGCATGGAAAGAGCCAGCCCAAGTCCACAGCATGCCCAGTCTGACAGCCCAGCTGGCAGTGGTGGTACAAGGGCGGTGATGCCAAAGCCACGGGGCAAAGGGATCGGCGTGGCTATGGCTCCCAGGAGGACCCTCACGGGACTTTGCCCAAGGAAAACCCTGTGCCACCAGAGGGGCAGCAGTGGGGCGGTACCTGGTGGCAAAGGGCTGAGCAAGGAAGTTCAGTGAAACGCAGATGAAGTTAAGCCAGAGTGGGTGCCTCGAGCATCACCTTTCCTGGTGCTCATTGTGTCACCGGCTGGGAGACAACGGTGCCAAACAGCCCCGATGTGCTGGGACACCCTGCTCTGCCTGGCCGAGGGGTGCTTAGAGCACTGGGCAGGGTGGAACCCCCGAGGTGACACACGTGGCAGTGCTGGGAGGGGTGTGGGAGGATGCTCACCCAGCCGCCCTCAGCACGTGTGCCCTTTCCATGCCTTCATTTCCACTTTGAAATGCGAATTAGGAAAAGGCTTTTCCCATCTGAAAAAAACCTGAACCACCCCGTCAGGAAATGTGCGTGTGGGAGAAGCCAGCACCTCGGGAAAAACTGGTTAAAAATGAAAGTAATAGAACTTAAAAAATATGTTAAGCCTGAGGGTTCCTTAAGAAAAAAATTAAGTTTTTCTATGAGCTGTTGAGTTTTGACCCCCAAATCTTCATTTTTTACAAGCAATACCCTGCCAGGCTCATCTCACGCCTCTGGGCAGAGACTGGTGCACACTCATTGCAGGAGATGGCTCACCCCGCACTCCACAGAGCCCCAAAATCGACTTCCCACGGCGCTGGAGATGAACCTCATCCTCTCCCATCCGATTCCCTCCCCTTCTCCCCTAAATCAAGCTCCGGCTCTTAAGTGCATTAAGCACAACCAGCCCCCGCCACCCCCGGCCACCTGCGCTCCGCAGCCCCTCGGGACAGGGGTCACCGCCCCCCCAGTCCCCAGCCAGCCGGAGTGTGGCTCCCAGCAGGCAGAAAGGCGGGTCCCTAGGGCAGATTTACGGGAGAAGTTTAGCCGGATGTGCGGACAGACGGACAGACGGACGTTGCCCCAGCGCCTCCCTGTCCCGCTGCTTTGCATTTCCAACCTATTTCCCTAATTATTCCACCGCTGCTGGGAGTCATCTCAGACCCCCAGCTCTCCGGCACGCTCTGATTTATCTCTCAGCCGGGATAACAGCTCCCCCCACCCCCTTCTCCTCGGGGAATTCAATTTTCATTCATTTTTCTGCTTTGCCAGATTGATCCAGCCCCCTCTGCCCCGCTCGGGATCACTCATGGCAGCGATGAGTGGGCACAGGGAGTCGCACAGCGCCGAACCCTCACCTGGGGGGAGCATCGTGCTGCAGGGGGGGCTCCCACCACTAAAAAAATACCCCACCAGCATCTTCCCCCCTGCTTGCTCACGGCTCACCACATCTTCCCGGCAGAGCCTTCATCCCTTCCTCTCCTTGTAGTACTGCTTTGTTCCCCTCCGTCCTTCCTGCTGTCCATCTGTTCTTCATGTTGGTGGGGGGTTTTTTTGGTCCCTTTGGGTGTTTTCTAGGTCACTTCTGGGCTTTTTTGGGTTTGCTTTCCCCAGCATACAGTTATCTCAGCACATGAGGAGGAGGGGACTGTGGAGATGGGCACGAGCTCCTTGACCAGCAAACCCCCTCAGTGCCACCCAAAATGCTGCTGGGTCCTCCCTGGTGCTGCCCAAGGAGGGAGGTTACAGGTGATGGGTGTGAAAGGCCCCCCTTCAGGCTTTCACCTCCTCCCAGAGCTAAAACAGAGCCAAGGGGCGGTGCAGAACAGTTGAATGTCATAATTTTCATCAGGTTGCATTTGTGAGGCAGTCTGGGGGGGGCTGGCCCCGCTCAGTTGCCCCACTTCCACCTTGGCATTGCCCAAACCCCTCTGGCCCTGCAGCTGGATGAAGACACAAGCAGTGTGAGGCAATGATGCAAAACCCTCAGAGGAGCAGGGACGGTGCTCCTGCACCTTCCCTACCGGGCTTAATCATTAATAAAATGCAGGTAAACCCCAGAGCTGTGCCGAGACACGGACCCAGCCTCCCCTTTTGTGCCCCAGCACTGGGCACGTTGGAATTGGGGCTGGTTTGGGCAGCGTGTCACCGAGGGGGACATCGGTGCATCGTTCCCTGATGCAACAGGGGAGTTTCGCGGCAGAATTCGGGGCGGGGGGTGTAAGGAAAACCCACTCCTGACCCAGGCTGGGCGGTGCAAGCACAGCTGTGTCCCTCGTCAGCAAACTCCGAGTAGGTTTGGAGGTGCTGGGGAGCTGAGCCAACAGCCAGGCTTTGTGCCACCCGTGCAGTGAGTTTGTCAGGTCTCAGCCCAGCCCCCTAGAGTCCCCTTATGTGACAAAACCAGCTCTCCTAGCCCAAGAGGGGAGACATCCTTACAGCAACAAAGCTGCCACAGCCACCCTTAGGCATGGGGCCACCTCCCCTCTGGGCAGCCCCGGCCGCAGCACCATAAACCCCCACCACTCCCCACCTTCTGATTTATCCCAGTAATTACCCCCTCCCACATACATCTCTATTGCCAGGGGTGGCCTGGAGCGAGGACGGGCATATTGAGACCCGGGTACTCACCAGCAGCCGGAGAAAGCCTCTCCCCTCGCAGGCACGGGGCGTCACTAATTGTAATTGAAAATTAATTGGCGCTCAGCGAACCCCCGGTGATTTTACGGCCGGAGCGCGGGTGGAGAAGGGATGCCGGCGGAGAAAGGCTCTTGCCTGCGCCGAAGAGGGAAAGGGAAGAGGGGCAAGGCTGGAGGGAGCGAGCGCCGAAGGGGTGGGAGGGTGGCTGGGTGTGTGTGGGGGGCGGCCACCGGCCTCGTGGAAAATTAAATTGCACTTGAGGGTAAATTGTATTAGGGAACAGCGGCCGCCTCACGCCAGCCTGAGGCCATTTGAGTAATTAGCCCCAGGGACCCCCCGGCTCGAGGCAGTGCCGGGAAGGGGTAACTCCATCGGGGAGGGCACCTCGCGAGGCTTGGTGTGGGGATCCCCCAGGACAGCCTGTCCCACCTGTGAGTGTGGCCACGGCACTGTTTGATGCTCCCCCTGTGCCAGGGATGGGGTGGAGGCCTGTCCCCAAGTCACCATCCTGAGGGGGGGACACAGTGTGGGGGCCACCGAGCTCTGCCGCAGCCTCCTGCCTGCACTGGCCCCTTTGTGCCCTGAAGTGGGGTTCCCCAGGTGTTGGAGGGGGACACTCCGGTGCCACAGCCCGGAGAGCCGGGGCCGGGAGGATTGGGACTGCACCAAACAGGATTACGGAAAGTCTATTTACTAGACTCTCTTTTTCCTGCGTGCACGGAGCTTTACGCCGCGGGCCTGTCGGGGGTGCTAATCTGGGCATCCCGCTAACCCCCTTCCGGCAGCGCCCACCTCCCCAGCCCTAATCCCCCACACCCTCCTGCCGCAGCCCCCCGCGCACCCACCTACAGCGCCCCCCTGCCCACCCCTGGCACTCCCACGGGGATATTTTGGGGCTGAGGTAACCGCGGGCAGCCCCACATCGCAATCCCTCCGTCCCCCACAGGGGAGCAGCTGGCGGGGAGGGGGTGCAAGGGAGGTTATTGATGTTGGGGGTGAACGCCTCAGGGAAATCAAGGAGAAGGAGGCAGCAGCGATGAGACCTTCCCCATCCATCACCCGGTGGTGGGCAGGGCTGGAGGGACACAGCCCCCCCTCCACGCTGGGATGAGGCCACTGAGTACCCGGCAAAGGGACATGGCCAAGGCCAAGTGGGCCAGCAGTGGCGGGACCGGGGTGCCAGCACCACAGCCCCCGGAGGTGTGACCACGCACAGGGATTGAAGAAGGAAAGACCGAACAAGGGAATTCATTTCAAGGGCAGGAAGAAGGAAAGGATGGAGGAGGCAGAGCTCCCGTGCCTGGGCAGGAGCGGAGCCAGCCGCTCCCCTCCCCTTCCTGCCAGACCTCGCCTCCCACCTGGGCAAAGTGAAGATATCAAGAAAAAGGCTCCAAATCGGATTGACACCCCCCCTCCCCCTTAATAAAGTTTATTATCGGCCGGGCTCTAATCCTTTTAAATCCCCCACGCGGGGGGATGGGCCAGGATTAGGGGAGGGCAGCGTAATCCCAATGAATTTGTTACAGGGGGATTTAGGCAGCGCCGGGAGAGCAGATGGCCCCAGCCCTGGCTCTGGAAAACAACCATTTTCTTTAATGATTCCTAACAAGGATAAAAGGGCAGAGAGAATCGGGGACAGGCACAGGGGGCCCACGCCCACAGAGATCCTGCTCCCCAGGGATACCGTGTGTCTCCCTGCTTTGGACCACGGGCATGGCCAGCACTGAACTGCAGCTCCACAGCTTGTGCCAACTTTTTTCCAGCAGCTTCCTGGTCCCCACAGATTCTCTTCCCCTCACTCTGCCTGAGGAGAAATCATGAGCCACACCAGGGACAAGGGCACGCCACCTGTATGAGGGGGGAGGAGGAGAGGGAGAGGGGGAACAGCTACAGGTGCATCTCAAAGCAAAAAGCAGGAGAAAATGTACAATCGTAATTAAAAATATTTAAAGGATTTTTAAACCAAGTGCTCTTCTCAGGGCGATGGGGAAGCTGGAGAGGGGACGGCAGGAAGGGAAGATGGCACCCCACTGTGCCCACACGGCAGGGACCAGGCAACACAGCAGGACAGGCTTCGGCAAAAATAATTTATTCCACTAAGACAAGCAGAGAACGAGCAACAGCACAGGGAGGCGGCGAGGAAAGGTGTGGGGATCCGGGCCCTGTCTCAGAAGGGGACACAAAATGCAGCTGAACCCATGACTGCTGCCCCCACTCATCAGCCCCCACTTTTGGGGGGTTAAACTCCCATCCTCCTGGCCCCACTAGTGGTTACACCCCGAAGGGCTGCTCCTCAGCACAGGACTGGGCTTCCCAGTTTGAAACCAGCCCAGTGTCTGGGAGCTTCCAAGGGCAGCTGGGTGCCAAAACACAAACCACTGTTTGCGTCCCAGCTCCTGCATGCCCAAAAACATGGCACTGTGACCTGAGAGGGGGATGCTCCAACACCTTCCCCCCAAAAACAGCCCTACACCCTCCGCCCCCTACCACGGGTGAGGTGACTGCCGTGACTGGGGCAGCTCCCAAGGGGGATGCGCCAAACCCCTTCCCGCTGGGGGACAAAACGCTGGCCCAGCGGCGCTCTGACTCAGCCCACCCTCCCTACGGACAGCCCCCAGCCCCCCAAACCCCTCTCAGGCCATGGGGAAGCCAGGGCGGCCTTTCCGGGCGCGGGTGCGGAGGCGGAAGAAGGTGTACATGGCCAGAAGGCACATGGAGGAGAGGAAGTAGAGGGCGATGCAGAGGCTGATGTCCAGGCGGGAGAAGCCCAATCCAAGCACCCGCAGCCAGGGGCTCCTCCGCAGGCCCTCCCCGACATCCTCCTCCTCCTCCCGGAGCACGATGCTGGGCGCCCGCCGGCGCTCCCTGCCCTCGTCCCGGGGCAGGGCGATGGTGTCCCGCTTGCTGATCCTGCGGCGCCGGCCGGACGCGGCCCGCAGGGCCTGGGTCTTGAAGTGCTGGTCGCTGAAGGAGTCCAGGTCCACGATGTCGTCGCCCATCTTGGGGATCAGCCGCACGATGCTGGGGCGCCGCGGCTCCGCGAGGGCCGGCCGCCCCGCAACCCTCGCCTCGCCCTCCGTCTCCTTGTCCTCCACTGCCTCTTCTCTCCCCCTCTCCACTCGCGGGCCCTCGGTGCCCAGCCTGGCTCCGGTCCCCTCCCTGGCCCCGGGGACGGGGTCGGGCTCGGCATAGTCCATGTAGATGTTGGCCGGGGAGAAATGTGCCTTGAGGAAGGTGACCACGGCCGGCTCCTCCCAGGCATGTACCCCCCGCTCCTCCTTGTGGCACTGGGGACACATGTCCGGCGGAGGCCACTGCAGCTTGGGGAACTTGGGGTCCTCTGTGTCACCTCCTGCAGGGACCAGAGCCAGTGAGGGGGTTAGAGGGGACATGTGACACCCTCCCCCTGTACCAGTATAAACACGCTGGAGAGTCTAGCAGCTGGGGAAGGGGACATTTGGAGGAGCCATCCTGGGAGGAGGGGTCCTCCAAGGGCATGTGGCAGCTTTGGGGAGCTCCCTTCCGGGAGCATGTAAGACCCAACTGCATCTCCAGGGCGGCCTGAAGCTGGGTGACCAGCTGCTGTCCCCTGTGATAGGGGACAATGGGATACTCCCACCGCTGCCCCCTGCAGCCATTTGCCAGATCCATCCAGGAGCAGGGATGTTCCTCCCCCTCACCTCCCCTTTTCCATGGGGAAGTTGCTCCGACTCCCCTCCTGGCAGCCCCCCTTACCCGCCAGGCGAGCGTTGACCTCGTTGTGGTGGGACCAGAGCCAGAGCACGGCCTCCTCCCGGCTCGACACCCGGTCCATGGACTGGGCCGCCATGGCCTCGAAGTGCTCGGCGCATTCCTGGCAGCCGAAGAAGTGCCGGACGTAGCAGCGCATGGTGCTCAGCACCTCCAGTGGCAGCTCTGGGGGGAGGCAGAGGATGGAGGGGGGGAAAAGGGAGGGTGAGCCCAAACCCCACAGTGCCACCAACTGCAGTCCCACAGTTGAGGTGGCAACCCCACACTGGGACTTTGTGTCTTTTGTGCCCCCTGCAAACCTGCCTCCGGATGAGATGAAGAAAGGGGGAAACAAGCCTGCACACAGCACCCCTGCCCATGCCACGGCCCACCCAGACACATCCTGTCTGAGCCCACTTCCCCCAGGGATGCCAATACCTTTGTCAGGGCCGTTCTTGGCAGCCTGGACGGTCAGCAGGTGGAATATGGTCCAGAGCCCACAGGGGTAGCCACGGAAGTGGCGTTCGCTGCCCTGGCAGCCCACCCAGGTCACGTTGGTGGGGAGCACGGCGGGGCTGGAGGCCTGGTGGACAGACAGACAGGTATTGCCAGCTGGGGGACAAGGGGCAGGGGTAATGAGAGCAGGGGCCGGGGTCCCCATGGGCATCTTACATCTTTGTTATTCTTCATGGCCTCCTTCAAAACATCGCGGGGCAGCTCGGGCTCCGTCCAGTTCCTCAGCCAGCCATCCAGGGTCTGCAGGTAGGTCTGCACGCAGGGGCGCCCGGGGAAGTACTGCAGAGAGGGGAGAGGGCTGAGGAAACACAGACTCCATGCTGGGAGCAGCAGGGCAGCCTGCAGGCACAGCCGGCTCACCAGGACAGGCACTGGGCAGCACCAGCATCCTCTGTGCAGGAGGGCAGCAGCGTCCTGGCAAGGTTTTGGTGCCTGTGTCCAAGGGGCTGGGGGCTGTGCCTTGTCCCCCCATGGCTGGCAAGTCCCCTGTGTGCGTGTTCAGGCTCCAAACCTCAGCCCCAACTGAGGGAGGCAAAAAGCCACTCTGACCATAAGTCTGGCAAAGCCGATTAGCAGCTGCACTTTAAAACCACTCCAGGGAGAGGGGCCAGCCCGTGCCACTGATGGATGGACAGACAGACGGACCGAGGATGAGACCAGGAGCACACAGGAAAAGTGATGGGGTAGTGAAAGAAAGGAGTGTTTTGCTGAATCTGACCTGTTATTTCTGGGCCTGTGGGGAATCACAGTGGAAGACCCAAATTCACAGACTTCATCTGTGACCTGATAGTTCTGCTGCAAAATGCACTGTCACCCTGGCTCCTGGGACAGGAGAAGGCTTTACCATGCAATTCCCTGCTTTCCAGGCTTCTTTCCACTTCAGGATTTTTACCTCTCTCCTTGCCTTTAAATATCTCTTGGCATTGCAACAGTTAAGGCTTGGACCTGCTGGCTGAGCTCCCCCAGGCTAAGCCTGGGCTGGCAGCAATCCTGGGGATGCTGCTCCGTCCTGTGGAGGAGTGCAGGAACGGCAGCGCTGGCTCAGCATCCTCGGGGAAGCACCAGCATTCACCACCCACCACTACAGCTCACGGAGGGGAAAGTTTGCAGGAAGGATTAACAGTGGATCAAATAAAACCACTGCTGCTCCCCACCACCCCAGTCAGGGAGCTGGTGTGATGGAGGCTTGTTTCCCTAACTCTGTGGTTCTCATTAAAGGGAGAAAGAGCAAGGGTGATGGCTGGGGGCAAGCACAGGAGGAGCCACATGAAGTTCTGAGCTGAGGACTTAAGGCTTGTTGCACCAGTGGCTCATGTTTGGAGCTCTTTCCTGGGGAAGAGCAGACAGGGGTGGGAACAGGGTGTGTCTTGCACATGTGCAAGGTCCAAACTGAGCATGAGACCATGTGTGACAAAGGAGGGAGCAAAGAAAGTGGGCATGGCCGGGTGAAGGTCTGCCAAGGAGCCCAGGCTGTGACAGGGATGGGGATGGGGACAGGGCTCCTGCAGACCTAGTGGCAAAACCTCAGCCAAATGCAGCACTCAGTCACAGCAAGAAATTAAACTGCCCTGCCTGTGCTGGTTCAAAACTCCCACTCACTTCAGCTTCACCAAGCCCAACAGAGAAGAATAAAGGAGACCTTAAATTAGGCTCTTCTGGAGTCTGACTCGGAGCAGGAGTCCCTTTCCTGGACTGTTATCAAAGGAGCCTGCAGAGATCAGCTCCTGCAGCTGAGCATGGAGATCAGAGAGACAAACCCCTCTGACCATCTCTGACAACCCAGCAGGCAACAGCCTCTCTTCTGAAAAGACTTGCTGCCTCGACACCTCCTGCGAGTGCCAATCGTGCTCTGCCCACCAAAGCAGACACCCCACATCTTGTCTGAAACACTCCAGCACCCTCTCTTGGCTCTTATTGGGACTCTGGGCTGAAACTGGACATCCACAGGGGTGGGGACTGTCTGACAGCAGCCGTGGGATACGCTGAGCACCAGGACACAGGGCTCACACCCAAGGCCGCCACGCTTCGCTACCCGCGAGCACCGGGACGTGGTGACCCGTCCCCTGCGCCTGCATTTCGCAAACAGCTCCTCTCCCAACACCGAAAGCTCCTCACCTTCACCAGCGCGGCCACGTAGCACTTGAAGGCGGCCAGCTGTGCTCCCGACAGCGCCGAGGCTCGCGCGGCCTCCACCCGCAGCGAGTAGTGCAGCGCGGACTCCAGGTCGGCCATGTACAACTTGGAGCTGGGGAGGGCAGCGCAACATCAGGGCCCATCAGTCCCTTAACCCGCACCCCCAGACACCCAGCCGCGACTCGGGGCTCTCCCAGGGGAAGGCACGGTCCCAGCCCTTTGCCCACCCGTGGCCAAGGCACCTCCTCCTCCTCCCCCCAGCCCCAGGTTGCCCGGGATGGTGCCGGGGGGTCTGACCGGTCTGCGCGGATCAGCGGGGCCGCGTCGGTCTCGTTGGAGGGGCTGCTGGTTGTGTTCAGCTTGTAGGAGCCGCGGGTGATGCCCGTGAGCGTGCGCAGGTAGTAGGTGTAGAAGGAACGTGCCTCGATGTGCCTGCAAGGAAGGAGAGGCTGTGAGCACGTCCCTCTTCCCTCCCAAACAGCCCCTGACCCCAAGGAGGAAGCAAAGGAGACGAAGGCGTAGCCAGACAGGCAATCAGATCTGGGGAGTGCATGTGGGGTGGTCTGTACTCTCCACTTGCCCTGGCAGTGGGTATCCTGACACACAACCTGCAGCAGAGTTGAGCCCCAGGCAGGCATGCCACGCCACGCCACCTCCAGGTAGATGTGGTGTGGGGATGGCTCAGTCACAAGCCATTTTCCCTTCTGCTAGCTCCAAGCAGGGCTGGCAGTTCTGTTCAGTGCCCACCAGCAATCCTCTGCCAGCCTCCCCAACCCAGCCACTGTCTCCTTCCTTCCTAATGAACTTTCCAACAATTACAAAGGAGCACAGAGAGATGGAGCACAAGCATGGCACCCCACCAGCACCCCCAGACCCACCCCGCCGTGTCCCACACTCACACAGGCAGGCGGGAGAACGAGCCGTTGCGGAAGAGCAGGTATCCAGAGGGGAAGGTGGTGACCCCGAACTTCTCCACGAGCTCCTCCTCGCTGCTCAGCACCCTCCTCACCGCCACATTCTCATACTGCAGCATGTCCAGGGCCACCTGCAAGCCCCAGGGTCAGATGGGGGGGGGCGGAGGGACCTCCAGCCCCACCAGGGATGCAGCAGGGCTGTTTAATGCCCTGTGTAACTTTGCACCTGCTAAGCCACGTGCAAGCTGAGCAGGGAGCCTGCCTGGAGAGAACTTCCCTGCCAAAGGCACCCAGGAGTTATCGGGCACCAGGGACATGTGCTCCAAGAGACATGGGGGATAAAGGCAGCTGTACCCACCTCTCTGCCCACGAAGGAGTTGCTCTTCTCAAAGATCAGCGCCAAGTACTGGTCCTTGTTCCTCTGGAAGAAAGTGCGAACCTCCTCCGCGCTGCAAGAGAGAGGAGGGCGGCAGCAGGTGCCTCAGCATCAGCAGGATGCTCTGCCCTCCCACTCAGAAGGAGCAGGACTGAGATCTGGCAGGGAATGCTGGTGCAGGTTCAGCCCCACCAAGCCAGCAGTTCTTCCCTGCTCAAGTTTCCAGCCCAATTTTCTGCTCCGGTACACAGGCTTTGAGAAAACCCACTGGGATCAACCAAGGAGGTGAAAAACAAAGCACAGGCAGGGCAGGAGGGAGCTGCACACTCATCCAGGGGATAAAATAGCAATGAACCTGAACCAGGGCTAGTGTTTCTTTTTGGCTAGGACACAGAGGCACCAGAGACCTGAAGCAAAAGCCCAGCTCAACCATTGCTTTGGGAAATCCAAATGCTCCCTCCCAGGACAGTGGAGCAACTGCCTTGTCTGGCAAGGACAACTCAGATCTCAAAAACATTGTACAGAATCAAGGAAACCCTTTTTTGGAACAGTAAAAACTCCTAATGGCAGAAGCCTCACTTAGCATGGCACGGCACTGCCATGTCCCCAGGAACTGGGGGTCCAGGAATTGCTTGCTCTAATTAAGGTTGATAAGCAGGTTCGTTAGGAGATGCAACAACATGGCCCATCTCATCTGGGCCACGTAAATGGCTCTGCCCTGGCCAGGTTATCTGTGTCTCCCTGGGACATGGGTGATGCAGTGGCTGCTCCATGCTTGGTTTTGGTTCAGGATTTCCCAAGAAACCTGCTCCCTATGGGACAGAAGCCACCAGAGCCACCCCCATATCCCAGTGCCCCTACCTGGCCGGCTCCAGCGGAGGACAGGCAGGTGGCCAGGAGTCCTGGCTCTGCTCAAGGTTGGTGATGATGGCATGGCGCAGGTCCTCGACTGTGGCACTGGGATCTGCAGGGGGACAGGATGCCAAGGGGTCAGTCCTGGGGAAGCCAGTCCCATGGGCTGAGGCCAAGGGGAGCTTCTGGGAGCTGACTCCCACCGGACTCCCCAGTATCCCAATGCATGGGGTGTGGGGGCAGCAGGGACATTCACACCCAGGGTACAAACCCCCGTGGCTCTGAATACTCACTGGTAATCCTTATCCCATCCTCTGCCTTCTTGCTAAAAGCTCTGAAGAACTGAAAGGGAAAAAAAAACCACAAGGGGAAACTGGAGTGAGTGTTTGGAGTGGGACGGGGGGCAGTGCAGCCCAGCAGGCTGAGGCTGTCCATAGACCAGCTCTGCCTCAGTTTCCCCACAACACTGCAGCACACCAACTGTCACCAGCCACCACAGAGGGAGCTCCCCGACTGCGTTCCCATCTTTTGAGGCATCCTCGGAGGGGAGGGCTGCAGGGGAGGCTGGGAGCCTGTCCAGCCAAGGGCTGAGCACTGGCAGGCAGTAGAGCAGGTGTCTCCAGGGGTCCCACGGAGGCAGCTGGAACCTTCCCAGTCCTGGAAACCACTGTCTCTCTGCTCCAGAGCTCTGCCAAAGCAGGAAACAGGGGGTTTCCCCCCTCCTGGCCTCCCACAGTGGCTCCAGTGCCCACAATACAGCCACAGCAGCGACAGCAGGTTGCATCAGCCAGGTGTTTGCTTTGCAGGCTTGGCTGGGAGCAGGGACTGTTTGCAAAAGGTGCTTGGCAGGGACAGGGGACATGAAGCAAGTGACTTCTTGCTGTGGACACATCAGCACATCTCCCTGCCCTGGGAGATGCTTCTGTCAGTGTCCCAGGGCAGTGGGTGTTCAGTGAGACCCCAGGGCAGGACTGGGACCAAGCCAGCCTGCCTGGAAAAGCCCCAAATCTGACCCCATCTTGAGCTGACCTGTAAGCTGAGACTGATGGCATGTCTGATAAAACCCTTTTCCCTACCCAGTTCCATCTCAAGGCAATCCTGGTTTTAACTGCCAGGTTTAGCACCTGGAGTGTTTTTGCTTCACTGCTTGTGTTGGAGCAAGGCTCTGTTTGCAGCGGGAAGTGCTGCAAACCAGTGTATCGACACAGCTACAGGGCTGGGCACAGGCCCAGGAGGAGGGATGGCACCCTGCCAGCCACCGCAGGAGGCTCCCAGGAGACACCACCTCCTGCAGCATCCCTGCACCCTCCTACAAAACCTGCCCCTGCAACCTCTCTCTGCCCTCCAACAGCCTTTCCCAGGCATTTTCAACTCAGGATTCAGACTCTCCCCTCCTAGGAGAGATCCAGCCTCTACATTTCATCATGAAGCAGCATTTTGGTTTTCCCCCACCCTGTTGCTCCATCACCCAGCAGTTGTGCAGGCTGCAGCCCGGCCACAGCTATGTTTTGGGGAAGGGCAAAACAGCTCCAGCCTGCACAACCCCAAAGGGAATATTTTGGTCCAATAGCCCTGTCGATCTCATTGAGCAAGAGCAGGACAGGCCAAACGGCAGAGCACAGTGAAACCCAGGAAGTGCCCGGCACACACGGCCCTCACCTTCATCGTGGGGAAGCCGGTTATCCCAAAATCGGAGCACACTTGCTGGTTGTCCTCGTCGGCACAGTCGATGGCCGCCAGGATCACCGCAGGCCTCCACTCTGAGGGGACAGAGGATGAGGTCAGCTCAGCTCAGCCCCTCTGTGGCCCCAAAAATTGCCCTGCTCCTGGCAACTGCTGTGGAGACGGCAGTGATCTCCCACTGTGACGGTGGCACAGATCCTCCTGTCCCAAAAATCACTGCTCGCCCTTCGCAGGATACCGACTAATGCTTTCCAAGCCCAAACATCCAGAGCCATGGTCCATGCTGGTGTTTGGTGCCCTACTTTTCGGGCAGCAGGAAGAGGGAAAGCTGTGTGAGGCGGGACCTGGCTTTGCACGCCCTGCCCTCGCCAGTGCGGGAGCTCAGGCAGCTCTGCCCGACGGTGCCTTGCCCAGCTGGTTCTGCCTGTCCAGCCTCTGCCCCAGCTCCTGGGAAGAGGCCACCGGGAGAAGGGGAGGGATGGCTAACCATGGCTCAGGGAGAGCAAGGGACATGGGCTCCATCTCATCTCACCCCAGACCAAGGTCGATAACTGAGAGGGACCAACCCAAAACCAGCAGCCAAGACAAGGCACTGCAGCAGAGAACCCCTGGTTTCCAAGCATCCCCCCTTTGTGACTGTCCACCACCTCCCCGGTGAGGACCAGCAGGTTCCTGGGGTAAAACAGATGGAGAAATGGGGGCATGGCTGGCTCTGAAAACTAGAAGAAAAATGGAGAATAAAGCTCTGAAATGGCTTCTTTTTAGTGTAAAGGACACAAGCTGGAGAACACCCAGGCTCTCCTTAGAGCGGGACAGGGAGGGACACAGTGCCAGCACATGGATGGAGCCCGTGCTGCCCCAGGCTGGAGCACGTTGGAGGTGGAGACCTGCTGGGATCGTCCTGTGTCTCAGATGACAGGGCAGGTGAGGCGCTTCCCACTGCCCTGGCACCCGTGGCACAGGAGGACTGGTGACAAGCCCTGCTGCACGGAGCCAGGTACGCTCCTGGAATCATCTGCACGTGGTGCCCGCGGGTCACCCTGGCATCCTCCCTGTCCAGCCTACTCCTACAAAAATCAACCCGTGGGAACGGGCAGCGAGGATGCTGAGCAGCACGGGGGCGGCTTCCCCTCCCTGCCTCCACGGGCACACCGTCCGCGGTCCAGTCTCCGGAGCGGGGAGCCCTGGGGTAACCCTGTTCTGGAGAGGGGCCAGGGGAGCCGATGTTCTCCCCGCAGGGCCCGGGCACGCACCCCATTCCTCACATCCTGCCCCGCTGGGGAGCGCTGACGGCATCCCCGGGGAGGGACGGCATCCCCTCGGAGGGACGGGATGCCCGCCCGGCCGGCACCCTGACTCACCCGGCAGCGACCGCGCTGTATCAATTACGGCAATAACAGGGAGCAGCCCCGCGCGCCCCGGGATGCCGCGGGAGGCAGGATGAGCCCTGCCAGGATGAGGGGCACGGCAGCGGCGTGCACGGGTCGCCAGGCGGGGCTGGGCACCAGCCAGGCCAGGCATCAAGGTCAAAGCCGGGAACAAACCAGCTGGGATCAGTGCCCAGCGCCCTGCCATCCATATCCATGTGGGCACCGGGAGGAGCGGGGCTGAGGGAAGGTCTGGGGGGCAGCAGGACCCCCCCCTATGCCTGGGGCGGGCTCAGTCTGGGCTTCTCCCAGCTGAAGGGTCTCCAGGGATGCTGCTAAGCCAGGCCTGGATATCATGGGGAGGCCCTGGGCACCGTGGGGGGGCTGGGCCTTCCCAGCAGGCTGCCGCTCCAGGGGGGCTGAGCCGCAGGGGGGGTTTGGGGAGCTGATGGAGGGTGGGGCAGAGGGGATGGAGGGGTGCTGATGGGGAGAGCGCAGAGAGGATGAGGGGATGCTGATGGGGACGAGGACGCAGGGCCAGGGATGCAGAGAGGATTTAAGAGTGTGGGTGGAGAGGAGGAGGAGGATGATAGGACAAGGCCGCAGGAGGGATTTAGGGGCGCTGATGGGGCTCTAGGGGCACAGGGAGGATTTGGGGGTGCTGACAGGTGAACAGACAGCGATACGGGGGGAATTTAAGGACGCAGGGGCAGAGGCACGGGCGATTAAATGGGGTACTGACAGAAGAGATCAGAGACGGGGATAAGGGGCGGGGGCACAAGGGCACGGGCACAGGGAGGGTTGGGGGGCGCTGATGGGGGGCCAGGCGGGCATGAGGCGAAGGGGGGGGCGGCGACACAGCGGGGCCGGGGACTCACCGCGGATGTCGTGGGCCAGGGCCCGCCATGTGGGCGCGAAGTGGACGCAGTGGCCGCACCAGGAGGCGAAGAACTCGACGGCCCAGGCGCTGGAGGAGCCCAGCAGCCGCCCCTCCGCCTCCGGCCCCAGCAGCTCCAGCGGGTCCGAGGGCGAGTAGAGGCGGCCGGGCCGCGCCGCGGGCAGCCGGAGCAGCAGCAGCAGCAGGAACGGCAGGAGCAGCGGCGGGAGAGCCGCCGGCCCCCCGCGACCCCCGGCCCGCGCCCGCCGCCGCCACATCGCCCGCCAAGGCCGCCCGGAGCCGCCCGGAGCCGCCTTTAGCGCCCGGAGCCGCCCTTGGCACCGCCCCTGAGGCGGGGCCGGGGCGGGGACACGGCGGGGGACACGGCAGGGAACCCCCTCGGCACCCCCACGGCGGGGGGGATAAGCCCAAGGACCCCCTCAGCCCCCTCACAGCACGGGGGGAGCCCCCAGTAACTCTCCAACCTCCCCTCAATGCCCCCACATTGTGTGTGTGGGGGCAATACCCCGCACAGCTCCCCCAAATCATGGGGAAGCCCCAAATACCGCCCCAGCTCCCCCTTGGTGCTCTCACATCACAGGGGAGCCCTCAATAACCACCCTCCAGCTTCCCCCCGGTGCCCCTACATCGGGGGGGAGCCTGCAATGCTCCCCTTGATCCAGTTACCCTCCCTTAGGGGGCAGATGGCATAATATGATAAAATTCTGATAAATCGAGGAATGCCCAGGGAGGTGGTGGAGTCAGTGCCTGGAGGTGTTTAAGGAAAGAGTGGACATGGACTGGACTAGTTGATATGGGTGTGTTTGGTCACAGGTTGGACTCGATGATCTTGGAGGTCTTTTCCAACCTAATTCATTCTGTGATTCCGTAATGGCAACGGCAGCTGATTCAGCCCCAAAAACTGCAGTGCCACCATTACAGGCAGTGTCTGACATCAGCCAGTGTCACTGGGGCACTACCCAACAGGCAGCCTAAGACCCCTCTGCCCCAACTCTGCCAGGGATGCCCAGCAAGGATACCCAGTCACACCCCCAAAATCCAGCTCCTACGTCCAGAATAAGCAGCCTTCCAACCCCAGTAGGCCCTTTAAGGGAATGGGTTCAAACTCAGAGTAGGTTTAGGTTAGGAAAAGCAGAATCTTCCCTGTGAGGGTTGTGAGGCCCTGGCACAGGTTGCCCAGAACAGCTGTGGCTGCCCCATTCCTGGAAACGTTCAAGGTCAGGTTGGCCAGGGCTGGAAACAACCTGGTCTAGTGGAAGGTGTTCCTGCCCATAGCAGGGGGGTTGGAACGAGATGTTCTTTAAGGTCCCTTCCAGCCCAAACCCTTCTAGGACTCCATGATTCCATCCTCCCCAGGGCCGTGCCTTCCCTCACGCACACACCCACGTCACCGGCTCCCAGGCGGAAGGTGCCCGTTGCTCAGAGCCCCAGGGCAGAGCCGGGCACTAGAGAGGTGGACACAGCCCCAAAATCCAGCCCTCCACTCCCTCCCCAGCCCCTGAGGCCAAGGGAACCCCCAGCACTGGGGGTGCTCATGGCTGCTGAGGGCTGGTTGCTGGCTCTGTCCCCAGGAAGGCCATTATCCATGCTGAGCCCCACCTAGGTATTTTAGGCGGACTTGCCATGCTAGAAAAACAAGCCTGCCAGAGCCAAGCCTTGCCGGGGCAGCAGAGGGCAGGGGCTCCACACGGGGCACAGCTCTGGGGAGTGACAGGGCCCCCTGAGACAGCCTGGCTTGGAGGGACAGAGCCTGGTGGACACAACCGGCGGGATTGCTCCCACCCATATTCTGCGGGTCCAGGCTGATGGGAATGGGGCAGAAGATGGTCTGCTCCAGCCCTGCCAGCTGTAATTAAATGCTTAAAGGATTATCACACCTCACCATCCAACCAGGACTGAGAGACATACAGCTCGGTGCAGGGCTGCTCTGAAAGGTGGTCCCTCACTACTGACAGAGACCTTGCCAGGACTTGTCTTCATCCAGCTGGTGATTAAAAGACAAAAATCCCCTGTTTATGGATGTCATCACCGTTATCTTACCCTGGGTCAAAGCCTTTATATTCAGGGCTCATCAACTTGATTAGGTTATCCAGGGGAAGGAGAGGTGCTCAGCACCAGTGTAATTGCCAGCATCCTCCCCATCCAGCTCAGTCCTTCCTCCGAGGCAGCCCAAATTCCTTGAATCCTTTTTTAGATGCAAAAGCAGCATGAACCCTTAAGGTGCAGGGGCAAGAGCCCACACCCCAGGGCTCCAGCTCCTTTTGGGGTGAGCCACACCATTGCTCATCCGCTGAAGCCCTGGGGTGGGGATGCTCCTGCTTCCTGCTGCCCCAGGAACAGCGGGGACTGCCGACCCTACTGCCCAGCTGGCACGTCCCATCCCCAAGGCTCCCCAGGCAAAAGCCTCCTTCAGCGGCGGGGTATGGAGTTTTCCAGGCACAGGCTTGCCCCAAAAGCCTTTTATTTTTCCTTTTAATGCTACTGCAAAGCAAGAAAGGAGGCTTTTCTTCCACCTGAAACTGGGAAGAGACAGATTTTCATTGCAGAACACCCTGAGACAGGGCATGGAAAGTCAAAGATGAAGCAGAGATTCTGAAACAACCCTTTTTAAGATGGATTTGAGAGTAACTAAGATGAATTAAAAGCAATCAAGGAGCAGTAGAAGTCTGGGGAGGTTTTAGAAACACCCTCCCGTCGCCGTCTGCCTTTTTGTCCTCTCTGGCTGCCAGTGGAGCCTGCAGGCAGCAAAGCCATGGGATGGGTGCTGGGTGACCCTGGATGCCTGGCTGCTGAGCCTCAGCCAGCCCTGAAGCCCAGTTTTAGGCTTCCATGGCACATTTAGGAAGCTGATTGGTTTTCACAACCAACTCTTCAGCGCCCAGCTCAACATTCTTAACTTTGGGAAGAGTTGTACTTCACTCCTACATAGCAAGGCCATGGGCTAAGGATGACCACAGAGGTTCCCATGCTGCACAAGTCTCTGTGCAGCAGCTGAGCAGTGGCTTTAGTTCATTAAGTTCATCAACTCTAAAATCTCCTTTCCCAGACTAACACCCAGCAGGAATCTCCTTGAAGTCAACGAGGCGTGGGCAACATCAACAGGCTGAGAGCCTCAAAGGCCGCCACGATCTCACCAAAATCATTTCAGCCCTGCAGAACTTGTTTCGTGCACCCAAAATGGATTGTTTTCACACACACAAAGCTACCCAAGTTGCCTCTGTGCTGAATTAGAGAGGAGAAAAGGAAAAAGTAGTTGGGTTTTATGTATTCAGCCCTTGAAGTGATGGAAAGGACTATCTTTCAAAGAACGGAGAAAGGCTTTTATCGTCCATTTTTGAAAGCATGAATCTGCCTGCAAAACACCAAAGGCTCAAAATGGCCAGGTGAGCCAACCCAGGACCTTCTTCCTTCTTTTTGGTTGAGAAGGTTCAGGGCCAGGGAGATCCTGAAATGGACTTTCTTCCTTGAAAATTAAAGAACACATTCCTACCTAATTGTGTGATTCCAGGAACTGACTCCGAGGAAAACACGCAACCAATGCAAGACTCATGATAGAATCATGGCAACTCCGTCACCCAGCACTGGCATTTTGGAGGCTGTTCAGAGAAGTTTGCATCCAACTGCCCCATAAGCACCTTGGAAATACCAGTTGCAGAGGAGGCTTAACAGTTTTCCTCTCCAGCTTCACAAGACGGGAGTGATGAACTCAGTGGAGCCTTCCTTGATCTGCAGCACAGCACTGCTTAAAGTGTGGTCCTTCTGTAAACAAAAGAAAAAGCCTCATTTCCCCGATTAATGTCTCCAAACAGCCTCAGAGAGTGAGTGAAAATTGTGCCACCTGCCATCTCCCTGACATTCCAATCCAGGTGGCACTTTTCCACCAGTGGCACGAGTCACACCTCCGCTGAGACATGGCTTCAGACGAGTCTGAAGAGTCTGTGTCACGAACCTGCCAGCTTTGCCAAGACAGGGAATAACAAATGGAGTGGATGTAAACCCCGATGGCTTCCCACCCCTTGCATTGGCTCTGCCGGGCTGACACCTACGAAGATCAGGAAAGCCCCTTGTAGCCCCCAGTGGTAGCTGGGAATTGCTGACTCTGCGAGACAGGCTTGGTCAGAAATAGTTGATTTCTACCTTTCAAGCCCAACCAGCCTGTAATAACGAGAGGCGCAAAAGCAAATCCAGGGTGCATTCTCAGGATGTGATGAATGTGTTCACGTAGTTTGTGTCTGCAGAGAGACTACAGCAGTACCAGCCTCCCTGCTATTCACCCTCTGCTGATTCATCCCTGCTCCAAAGGACAGCAGCAACACTGCCCTTGCTCTTTTCAGAGGAACCTGGCGGGATCAGGAGGAACTGGCACTGTCATTGGTATGTCTGGGAAGGGAACATTTTACCTGCAAACTTGAGATCTACCAACAGTCATAAAGGATCACCATGACCCAGGCTGCACAGAGCAGATGTTTTCCACCCCAGCTCATCTTCCCAGTTTCCAGGAGCAGATTGGAGGAGGCCACACCGCCCAGATTTGCCACATCATTATTTGGCAGGTGGTTTAATTGCAGAGCATGAAACTGAGAATACCACAGGGATGACAACGGAGCACTCCTCTCTTGCTGTGACAGTAGTCCTGCAACGTAAGCAAGGTCTCACCTACCAAGGACTGCTGTGCCCAATCACAGGTTCACTGAGCAGCACTAACTCCATCACCTCTCTGGAGCAACACAGCTGGACACGGACACTGGATCAGGCTCCTTGCTGAGCACCTCGAGGCAAGCAACATGAAGGGTGGGGTCCCCTGCAGCCTCCTTTATTTTGCTACAATAAAAGAAAATAAAATCTTTGGGACATCCCCAGAGCTGGTGTTAATTCACCTCCAGCAAATTCTCAGACAAAATCCTAGTTCAAGTCAGCCTGGATTTGACTGGGTGGTGAGAGACAGGCCAGCTTGCAAGAGGAAGCCACCAGGAAACAACAATGGGGAGGGAACACAGCCCAAGGGACATGGAAGGTCTCGTACAGGTAGAGCAAAGAACTGGAACACTGCGGCCAAGAGAAACATTCAGAGCAGGAACCAACCAGACCTGCTCCAGGCCATCCTCACACAGCACACTTGAAAAGCAAACAAAGGTATCTATGTTCCAAGTGCACCCCCACCATGCCCCTGGTCCTGCCCAACTCTCACCCTCCAAAACAGAGCTGTTCTTTTCTCCTCCTATTCCCTAAATTTTTGCAGCACCTTATTCAGGAGCAAGCAGGAAGGTGCAGGGCTGGGGCTACGGGTTTTGTTTGCTCTAGTCTCCAGGTCTCACAGGGTGCCTTTCCCTCCCCCACAGGACCCGCATCCCAGAGAGTGCCCTGTGCTTTCAAACTCCATTACATCTCATCTGCATTCCTGCCAGGCAATGGCCCATGCTCCGGGCTGGGTGCCAGCGGCTGGGCAGCCCCCCTCCTCTCCTTCCTGCACTCTGAAATCTCCTGGCGTTCAGCAGCTCCCCACCAGCTCCTTTTCTTCCGAGGGCTGTGTTAATGAGAGCCCGGACATTGCAGAAACTCTTGTGCCAGGCAGGGCACGGCGGCGTCTGGAGCAGAGTCAACATTTCAAGTGCTCCAGCGCTCTGCCAGGCATTTCAGGACGTGGGATGGCTGCAGCTGGCACCACGCCCCCTGGGAGCGGGTGGTACCCGGGAAGGGAGGCACCAAAACAGTCCCACTCAATCCAGCGTGCCATCGGGAAGGCGGCTGCCTGCTATTGCCCAACCCCGGAGCTGCACCAGGTCCACAGGTGAAACGGCTGTCACAGGCAACCGCGCTCCGAGGATGCCGGGAAGAGTTGCACAAACACCACGGTAGAAAGTCAGCGCCGAAGTGAAGCAACGTAGACTTGCAAATGAGGAAATGAGAGCCTTCATCACGCTGATTACTGGGCATGCTGGGCAAGGACAGCAGCAAGGCAGCAGTTTGCTGTGTCACCCGCCGGAGCGCCCTGGCAGCGCTCCCACCACTCGAGCCCATTTTAAAGGAGGCCAGTTCTTCAGCCAGGAAAGCGCAGATCAATTTTTTTTTTCTTCAGTGTGAAAAAGCCACTTCCAGGGATGGATGCTGATGGCTGCAAGTAGATCACTGCCCAAAAACGCAGGATTCATGGAGCAAAATTGCTGCGGGGCGAGGAAAGCCGCGACACGGATGCTCTCCTGCTGCTCGCTAATGAGCGCACAGGGGCCGCAGCACCACTTTGTCTCGGCCCTTTGGACATGAACGACCCACCGCTGAGTTGGCTGGTTCAACCCCCTGAGCTCAGAGGGTTGAGACGTGCTTCTGTCTGCACAAGGGCTGTGGATGGTGTTCCCGGCACGCTCCACTGAGGACCAGTCCTACTGAACACTGGCACTGCGGGACTGCAGCAAAGCTGCTTCCACAATGAATGCAGCGGAGTCCTCCTCCTCCAGGATGAGGTACCTCTTTAAGGAAAAGCAAATAACAAATAACTGCTCAGCACTGAGCAATGCCTTGGCAATGGTTTAGTTTACACAGGCCCACCCTTTAATGCACACACCCCTCCCAGGCAGAGGAGGGTGATGAGGAGCAGACTGTCACACAGTGTCCTCCAAGCTGGAAAGACCAACGCTGGGTTTTGTACGGACCCGCAGTAAATGAAAAGCAAAGCTTTTCTGCTGGGCTTTAGGCACCACAACACAGCAGAGGTACCGGATCAGCAGTGGCCACAGGCACTGAGGAGGCTCGATAAACACCTGGGCTTACACACCTCACGCTGCCACTCCATCGCCACGTGCCCACACGCCTGTGGTTTGGCACTGCAAGTGCTCAGCCGTCCTCTTACAGGGCTCCAGGACCTCTCACGTGCTAAAGTGGCTTGGGTTTGTTTTGTGCTGGAAAGAAAACAGCAAAGATTTAGGAAAGTCCCACCAACATGTAAAGTTTCCATGAATAAACCTTTGCCCCATCAGCGAAGAAGTGATTGGAGCTTGGTAACAGCAGCTCTGTGGAGCTGTAACAATCTAGGAGCCTAATTAAGGGATTCCAAACAAGACTCTGCAGAATTTAATTCCCAGATTGTTGGTTAGCATTAAAAATAGCTTCCCCAAAAAATGTTTTAAACCATGAGTTTTTAAAACCCAATTTAAACAAACATGTACAAGGAGTAGTTTTTCTCCCATAGAACACTCCTGCAAAGACTGCTTAATGCTGTTTTCTGTTTTTATCAACACTCAGCTTTAACAATAAGGAAATTCTAATAACGTTATGATTATAATTAAGGCAACTCTAATGGGATTTTGTGGACTGTGATTGGCATCCCAAGTACAGCATCAGGCAGAAAGGGGAACGTACAAGGGACAAATCTCCAGGACACCTTCAGAATTAGCAACCATTTGGGTAATTATAAAGCTCCATTTTATAAAAACCAGGAAACAAGATTAATTTATAAATCAGTTTATTTACAGATTTTGTTCTCTTAAAGTACATTTCAGTTACCAAAGATATTTACACTGGTGTACACAGGGACCACCCTGGTTATTTTACAATTCTTAATTACAAAAAAAAAGAAACCCCCAACCCCTCCACATCCTCAGGTCTGTCTACTGTGCAAAGCTGCTGTGGATGTGAACATGAGCTGAAACTGGCCCAAACCCCAAGTTACCAGGTTATTTACACAGACACAGTAAACAGGTTTCTTTTCAGCATCTCCACAGCACAGTACACGGGGAGACGGAGCCTCCCGAAAGGCGGCTTTGCAAATGTGTATCAAAAGGCTCTGCAAAGTCAAGGGAAAAAACCCCCTAGTAAATGCAGGTTAATTACAGTATTCCTCTTTCATCTGTATATAATCTTGCATTTAACGCTTAAATTACAAATAAGTTTGATAGTTTGCTTTTCTCCATTTTAGTTGGTTTGTAAACACTTCAGATGCACTAAATACCTTATAAGATCCAACTGTTTCTCTGCTGAAAAGTACTGTATTTTTCTAATATTCTGAAGGTAGCAAAGGGATATGAAAGTGGGAACTGCACACAGTTCCTTGCAGAATAGTCACTTAAAAGGTCTCTATCACTGTGCTACTGAAGGTCTTCTGCAGGTACACACTTATTCAAGTATTGCAAAAAGCTAAGGCCACTTTTTCAAGAAAAGAAAGGGAACAAGATGGGATTTTTCAATCCCTCATTCCACCTTATGAGCAACAAGCCTTTTCTGAAAGACAGAAGTACTGATATCCCACAGTGCAGCTCATGGAGCGTCCTGCTGTGAGAGAGGTACTCGTGCTCCATGTCCTCACAAGCCTGGGCTTTCCCACCTGGCCCTGGGATCCTTCCCAAAACGGAGCGGCATCTCCCCAGTGATGGCAGCCACTGCCCCGGACAGCTCGTGGGTCTCAGCAAAATGTCTCAAGCCTTGAATCTTCTAACGTGGTTGCACTGAGATAACCAGACCCAGGAATATCATCTTGTTCTTATAAAGGGGAAGTTGGGGAGAGAAGTAGAGAATTCAGCCCGTTTGTGGGATCCCAGGGTTCCCCATATCTCCTTGTTACCAGCCCAACCCAGACCAACCACGTGGACAATGATCAGTCCACGAGTACTCAACCCGCTCGAGGTTTTGAACATACACTCAACTCAAAGCAACTCAACACACTTGAGGTACTGAGAAAGTAATTCATGTATGTTCTTTTTAGGGTTGCTCCCAGCAAGGATTGCTACCAAAAATAAACAGTGATGTCTGCAAAGGAATAAAGCCATTAGTTAGACACAGCTTCCTTCTGTCCAAACAGCTGTAAAAACAGTTACTGCTTCTGTTGAGGGTTCTAAAGCCAGCAGTTTATACCTGTATAAACAGGTATACAATCTCCAACAGACCGCAGTATCTTGTCAGGCCCAACCGTACGACCTCCTCCCTGCTGTTGGACAGACCAGAAACACCCCACAAATCCCTCAGAACGGCCAAAAAGCCTTGGGCATGCAGGGCAACCTTCTCAACCCTGACCATGGTATCTACAGAACAGAACCTAACCTGATGCTCCAGGTGCAAACCTACACTGCAGGTTTCTGCTCTCTTTCCTTAATTGCTACCTATAAAAATAGCAATCCTTGCTACTGAAAAGATACACCCAGGAAAGGGAATCTGAGGTGGTGACCCAATCAGTGACACCATGCTGGTTAAATCTAGCAGCTTTAGTTTGCTTCTGTCTTAAGAGCTTCCTGGTTCAGCATCATGACATTTTACATGGACAAATGAATCACTTAAGAAAAAAAGCTGAGCAATGCTTGACCAGACTTCCAGCCAGCCAGAAGGGCCACCACTGCGGGACAGACATGCATATATGCCCATTGGATGTGCCCCTATCCACCACTACCTCTCCTCCTTCTCCTTCCACTCATTAAGCTCCCATGGATATGGCTCCCCATTAACTCACAAGTGAGGTGCTGGCAACACTACATCTGAGAATCTGCATGGACCTCTGGCAAATCCAACATTTCCCAGTGCTGTCCCTGAAGAATTACCAGCTGTGTGTCAATCGTGCAAAATGCAAATATTCCAATGATAGCTTTCAAAAAAACCCCCAAACATTAAACAACCCAACCAAAAAAAAAGGTGGAAAAGAGAAACCAAACTGGAGCAGCAGCAGAGGTGTGCACAGTGGGGAGCCCAAGAACCAAGCAGGTGAACAAAATGGTTGAGATCTCCCCGCCACGTCTGTTGTGGGCCACAGCATCTCTGGGGCACCTCTGAGGCTTCGGCGTCTTTCTGCACTCCAGCACGTCTGGAGAATCCGACTTTCCTCTGGGTCTCGTCCCAGGTTAGCAAACAGGGACATCCACTATTAAGGCATCAGAGTTCGACCCCAGATTGTCCGTGTTCCTCCAAGAAAAACACAAGGATGGGAGGAACAGGTTAGGAACGAGCACTCAGCAGAAGGACACTGCAGTTGAATCCAGCACCAAACCAACCAGGTAACAGCTGCCCATGGTGCAGAAGTTCTGGGAAAAGGAAGGAAACAGATGGAGCTGGGAATTTTCACATCATTTTTCAGCTCAGCGCCCTCAACTCTCCATTGTCTCCGAACCAGGTGTGGTGAAACTCCACTCCTAGTCCTTGGTCACTGAGGTTTGGTTCTTCTCACCTTCACCCCCCCTCGTATCTGCCTCGAGAAGCTGGAGGTTTTGTGCGAAGAATATGGGACTTTGGAAGTCTCCAAACCAGATGCTCTCTCAAGTTCGTCTGTCCCAAAACACAAGACAGTGCAGCCAACTGCACAGGACACTCTCCTATAACCCACTTAATAAATTATCTGAAAATAAATAAAAAAACCCACAAGCACAAAACATGCAGACAGTCAAGCACCAGACACCGCTTTCTTTGGTGAATACTCTCTGTTCTCTAAATTGTTCAAGTAACAGCTTCTCCAACTTATTAGGTGACAGTGAGGGAGAAAGCTGACGGATTGAAGGCCAAATTTTTTGTGAGGAAACATTTTCCACTCCTGCATGTCTCGTGCCTGAGAAAATCCTGAGTATCCGTTATCTGGGAGCAGCTGGTGCTCCAGGAAGAGAAGTGCTACACGGTAGGAGGAAAGTTGTCCATGGGCTCATCTTTCACACTCGACATTAGGCGGCCGTTGTCTTGCTCCGCCTCAGGACTGAAGCAAGTTACATCGGCAAAGCAGCAAGAATTCTGTACTTGTATGCAGGAAGCAACATCATCTAATCTCCCTGGACTGGGCTGGCACCATGCTTAGTACCACATCACAGAAGAAAGATGAAAACCAGCTTCACAGAGAAGTGAATTAAATGGGCTCTGGAGCAGAAGGAATTGATGCACATTGTTAGGGCTGCAGGAGGTGTTAAGATTATAACACTGTTCAGTAAGTCTCCACTTATGACCAAAACCTGACCAAATTGTTGCTTCTCCAAATTACTCACATTTCTAAAGACAAGTTGAGTACTGATGGCTGAGAGCCATTCCAGCAAAACAGCCAATATCCCAACTCAACCCAACCCTTTCAGGGAAGAATCTGAACATGTCAAAGCCCCAGGCTGGGGCCCCAGACAGCCACTGACAGTTCTGTGCTATAAATGCATTGGCACACGAACAGTCTTGAGCACTCCACAAAGCAGCCTTGAGTGAGGGATCAGCTTGTTTCAAACAATAAATCTGGAGTGAGGTCTCGAGTGGTAGCAGATGCGAGTTCAGGCTCCTTTCATCGCATCTGAACTGCCTTGAGACCCTGTGCATGGAAGTCCAGCCGCAGCAGGAGCAGGTGGAGAGCAGGTCGGGGGTCAGGGAGGCCCTGACTCCGTGGTTCTGCAGCTCTGAGCTCACTCCAGCACTGTCAGACAAGCAGCAGCCTCCGCTGTTTCTCGTTTATCTGGTTCAGCACATCAACAGTGTCTCTGATTAAGGCCTCGAAGATCCCGTCTGCCAACTGCATCTTTACACACAGCTCATCCTCGTCGTAGTTCACCCACTGCGCTTCCTCCTCGTGGAGCTCCTGCACCTTGGAGGGAAAAAGGCAATACAAACATTACAATTTTGTTGCTCTAGGATAATATCCCCTGCAAAGTTCCAGAAAGAGTCCAAAACAGTGTGTATCTGCCAACAACATATCTGTCTTTGTAAGAGATTACAGGAAACGCTTGGAATAGCAAAATGAACACAGATCCCTGTGAGCCAGGCTATTTCACTGTATGAACATTTTCTACCTTTCACTGTAGCATCCATTTTAAAGGATTTTATATTCCCACACAAGTTTCCCTTGAAAGAACTCAGATAATGGGATATTCTTGGCCAGCAGCAGAAGCTCTGTTAAAAGTCCCTAATTATGTTATTTGCAAGAAGCTGATTTGATGAGGTTTGAACTGCTAAGAAATGATGCAAAGGCCTTGAATGGGGGAAGAAGAAAAAGAAAAGACTTTACTGCAGTTCAGTTTAAAGAACTTTAAGGAAACAACTAACTTCTCCAATTCTTCTGCACAGGAAAATAAAATGCTGGCATATGTTTTAAGACAGCATTGCAATTCATTTGCACAGAATACTCCATGCTCTGTTGGATTTGCACAGAATACTCCATGCTTCATTGGATTTGACAGCGTTATCACAAATGGAATTTTGTACCATTACATTCAAAGAGGACTTATTTCCTTCTATTCCTAAATGGTTGACAAGGAAAATCCTCTTTTACTGGTCAGTGACAAATAGGTGGTTTAGTATCAGACTGAAATATTTCATTCAGCAAATCAAGTTTTACTGAGAGTCTCCAAAACTTGACATCTCCAATTATACTTACTAAAATTTGTCTTAGTGACTGTTTCAGTATTGCAGAGACACCCTAACAAAAGCTCAAACTTTTTAGAAAAGAAAGAATGGATGCAAACATCGCTTGCATTTAAAATGACAAAAAAATCCTGTTGAAAGCTCTTTCTCTACTCAGATTCAGCAGAAATCTCCTCTGACCATAAATCTTACACTCTGAACTCAAAATACATTTACATGGTACAAGTGGGGCAGACACCTAAACACTGCCAAACCAAGGTTAAACACACTGAAAAATCCACTAACCCAGGATCAATAAGAAATAGTGTTGTTTTCGAAAGAGAAGACATGAACTACAGCCCAAACACCCTCTCTTCCCTTTGCCTGAAGCTAAACCTCCCAGAAGCTGGTCTGGTTTGAAGCTGACAGCTGCTGTAGCATAATGATGATTCAATAACCCAAGCACGGTGGGAAGCCCAAGAACAGGCTGCTATGGGAACCCTGGGGAACAGGCACTGCTGCAGGGCTTGCAGCCATTCATGAGGCCTCAGTTACAAATGGGGTGTCGGCGTGACAGCTCCTTTCCTCTCTTAAGAGCTTGGGGAGAGGGGCAGGGATTTCCTGCAAACAGCTTTGGAAGAGTCACGTTACCTGCTTACAAATCTGTGCCAGCACAGCCAGCGCCTTTGTCCCACACAGCTGTCAAAGACAAGGCATTAATGGCTTCATTAGGCTTCTTATTAATAAGGAAGAAGTAACATTATTGGCAATCAAACTTCCAATGAGTGTTGCAGGTGAAAAAATAATGTAAATGGTAGGCTAACAAGAGGCAGATAATTGGGTGTGGGTTTGTGTGGGGGTGAATGTCTGAAAGACTCCTGAACTCTCCCACAGAAATGTGCTGCCTGCAACCTGTATGTGCTGGTTGTAAATTCTGATAAAATAAACAACAGCAGCATGTCCCAGGTCCTCCCATCAATAAAGAGGCATAAGACAGAAGGAGAAATTTGCAGACTGATCATTTGTGGTGTGTCTGCACCACAGACTATTCAGATAAGGAAAAGCAAGACAACCGGGGTCATGAAAAGAAGAGGTGGTGCCAGAAAGAATGGTTCCCTAAAAGCAGAAGTGGTTTGGGAAAGAAACAAGGGGGCCCAAAGTGAAAAGGTGAAGATCCTTGCTGCAGGGAAGATCCTGGAAATGGAGGAAGATCCTGAAGATGAAGGAGGTGGGTGGAGACAAGTGCTGGGGGACGCCCAGGGACCTTGACCGATGACGTCCAAGGCTGGTAACTGGGAGCAGCTGCACGATTCTGACTGATGTGATTCTCTGCCTGACCCTCCCAGGCCAGCAGCCACCTCACTGCTAAAAAGTGAAGCCAAGACCTAGAGAAGGTACTTGATCCAGGCAGGGAAAGGTTGGATGTTTAATAGCAGGAGAATGATGAAGACAGGAAAACAGTATTGTGATTAATTTTCTCTTGCCTCTATCATTCCCCTCTCTCTCAGAGGCACAGTGCACAATTTCCTCTGGCATTAGGAGGACTTCCTCGAGAATACTTTTGGAAAACTGAGAGAATGTGCAATTCAGAGCTGCAGGCAAGTCTTGTTTATAGTGTATTCAGAACACGTGTGGACACTGCCATGCTGGCTGCAGCCATCTGAGCCAAAGCAGTTGTGACTCCTTTGTCTGGGAAAGGTTTGATCCACTCCTTGTGTTACCACAAAGTGTTCCTAAGCAATGGAGACAGTTTGCTTAATATCTGACAACTATCGTGGCTTTCATGGAAATGGGCTTTTCCTTGTGTTCAGTACCTGCCCAGCATTTAAGTTCCTGCACACTGTCATGACAAAAGTAAAACTGCACCAGGAAGTAAGAGCTCTATACCAGAGAGACACTGCACTTGGGCAAAGTCAGGAGAACTACAGTTTTAATGACACTGAATTCCATGCTACAGGAAAAGATAAACAGTGATGCAATGCAGAAGGCTCTGTGAGGTTTTTTTTTTTCCTCTGTGCTCTTTCTTTTGTATGCACACTTTTTGTTTTAAAACAGAAAGAAAGAAGGAGGCATACATGCAAAAGGAAAATCAGGTCACACAATCCTGCTGGCCATCTGATAAATGTCACAGCACCAAAAAAACCTTACTTAAAGTAATATAATCAGAGTGAGTTGGCATGTTTCAGTTTCTGGAGGTTCATGTTCAAAACCATGAATATCTCCAAAATAAATGACATTTAAGGAGTCACTAGACCATTTGGGAGACTGAAAAGAATAAAAACCCAGATATAAACTAGTGCCTTGGAAGAATGCCAGCAGGAGGAAGGCAGGCAGGTGCATTCTCACAGCTCTCAGTGTGCCTGGAAATCTTAAGACACACAACTGAGCACACAAGCAGGCTTTGAGACTCTTCTTACTGTGTACTCCCCCTGGGTTTAGATCTGGGGTGCTGCAGAAGTGGGATTTCAGAGTAAGCCAGTTTGGTAGGAACAGCCCTGCTTTGTTGGAGAGTTGCTGCATAGAAAGAAACATTCTGGGTCTTAAGTCAACAGGTCAGAAGATCAAGCACTTTTCAGCACTCTGTTGGCAGCTCCTCAGGTGTGAAAACTAAACAGATTAGGCAGTATCGTGTGAGCTGTGCTTTCTCAAGTTCCAGATAAAAGGGAACGGGAGCTGGCAGGGAAAGCAATGCCAGAGTTTGTTTTAGCCCCACACAAACAGATCAGCACAGGGAGTTCTGGCTGAAGACCCAAGTGGGAAAAAAAGGAGTGGAAACAACCTGTTGTTAGTACCTGAACTTAAATAAGGAGATATGAGGGGTTTTGCTGTAGTTTAAAAACATGTTTTGGAAGGTGCAGGCAGCCCTGATGTACCGAAATGCAGCACCTCAGCCTACGGGTACATTTGACATTCTCCACACAGCACAGACTGCACACACGTCATAAAGGAGCAACATGAAGGGACATAAGAGGAGGAAAGCAAACACCTGGACATTCCCTTCACTTGATTTTAAACAAAGTAGCTTTTCATAAATGTGAACATCCCGTACTTGTTTACTGAAAGCAAGATTTGCAGTAAACGTTAGTAACCTGAGCAACTATCCAGCAGATCAGAGAGATCCCTGAAGGCATCCCAACACAAATGCTTTCTGAAGACAGAGATGACTGATCAAAGGTGATGCAAAAAGGACAAGAGGAAGATGGTTTTTTTTGTCACTGGCACTAAAACGTGGTTGCATATTGGTGACACCACATTCGTGTCAATGCTGGGAAAGTGCAGTCGAAAGCGAAAGTGCAACTAAAGATGCACGGACTGGAGAAAGCAGCAAACCCAAAGGCAGAGCAAGGATACAAAGGACATCCTGCTCCCCCTTAGTTCCCAGCAGGTGTGACAGCTGACTGTGGTCACCCACAGGTCCCAGCATGCCCCTTCCCCCCAAGGCTGAACCTACCACGGGGAACTGGGTTTAGTAAAATAAACCCAAAAGGACACACCCAGGGATAATCAGGGAGAGAGTAAGCTGGGTAAAATAGCCTGGCATTGGTTTCTGTGCCCAAAGAAGAAATAAAAGTTATGCCCAGCTCTTGGATCAGGCAATATTGGACAGTCAGCATGTTCAATCCTCTCAAAGTCACTAAAACACACAGGTTGTCTCCACAGAAAATTGTCAAGGGATGTTTTCATTTTAAGGTTAATTTTACTTAAAGGGGAAGTGAAGAAACTGTGCTCAAAGTTTAAATGCAAGTAACAGAAGCATAAGAATGTTCATTTCTGCTTTAAAAAGATCACGTTTTATTTTAACAGTCATTGTCTTTACCAGCAGCAAAGTAATGTGGAGAATCAATCAGCTCATGTATGTACTCATATGACATCCCCTGCACATTGCAGGAGGCTAAATACCCAGAAAAACTTGAATAAACCATTTTCAATTGTGACTTTTAAAGAAGCTTCTACAACACCTAAACCAAAAAAGTCTCAATTTCCCTTTCAGGAGTTTGGAAAACTCCAAAACTGACCTCTTGGTTTAGTGCTACACTGTGAGTTACTAGGGAATAGGCAGCAGGTCTTGCACTGACCTGTATATCCACTTCTGGCCTTGGATTTGTGTTACTACAGAACCCACGACCTTAAATACAAGTTGGGGGGTGATTAAGAGACAGAGAAAGCTGTCCAGATACTTCATGTTTTATAGAGACTTTTAATAAAACAGGGCAAGGGAAACCGAACACTATTTCCTTAGGTTTTCAGTTAGAAGTTTCTCTGATAGTGTCTCACATTACAGTATAAATTTGTTAGCAATGCCACTGAGACTGCCTTATTTCCTAAAGCATGGCACTCTGCAACCTTCACAGAGTTATTCCCAGTCTTCAGCTAAAATTTCATTACCATATTCTTGTGAGAACAAAATAAAATTAAGCACATTATTTATTAAGCCAAAGTTGTAAGAGCTTCATTAATCTTTGATGTCTGGGTCTGCATCTAAATCACAGACCAGATTCTGAACTTCAAACTTATTTCACCTGAAGCACTCTGGATGCCTTCAACTAGGAAAAATTTTTCCAGTCAGGAATCTTTCTAAGTATGTTGCAAAGAAATTGGTAGTTAGTACACAAGCACAGTAGCTCTATTATTAGTTCTCTTGGGGATCTAAACATAGATCTTTTTTTGTGCACATTTTCATAACCTCCATATCCCAGAATCAAGGCTATCAGGATGTATTGGGACCTATACAGAGGTATTCTATTTACATACAATTAAACCCCTGGGAAAAACTCTGTGTTGGAAACCTCCCAGTGATGGCCAATTAAAAGACCACACGACTTATATGTGCGTGTGTGGAATCAATTTCAGGTACAATTAAGTGAAGCACAGTGTTAATGACGACTCATATTCCCAAGCAGAACCTTCACTATCATTACAGCCAATAAAGATGTTAATCATCCTGCAATACAACCCAACAAGTAACTTTCAAAGACCAGTACACAGCCAGACATGCTCCATCTTAGGCAGTTTTAACACTGAACTGTCTCTGCCCCAGTGGCAGCTGCGTTCACGAGTTCAATTAAGTTCTTTGTACCACCGTCTCCAATTAAATATTACTTCAGAATAAAAGTATTTTCAATTAAAGTAAAAGAAAAAAAACCATATTCCCTTCCAAAAGAAAAGGTTTAGTGAAATAACTCAGTGTTTCCCTCTGTAAATTCATACTTTAAACTTTTAGGAGTGAGCAAATTTATACTCCAGTCAAATCAGTAGGCAGAATTCACTCAAGTCACCTTAACTCACTGGCACAGGACCCACCCTCTGTGATACCTCATGCACACTTTGTACCCTTTAAACAGCATGACTGAATACTGAAAATACACTCATGCCACATTTCAGCCTGGTGGAAGTACCTGACATGATTGCCTATTTTCATTCACTTACTAGTATATGATCCACTCGGTCGCGTTTCTTCCGCCCAAATTTCATCATCTTCTGCCAGTCTGTTTTGTGATTAGGCTCCTTCCTCAGGCTGAACAACTTCAGCACTTCAGCTGCAATGAAGCTCTACAGAACAGTAAAGGTGAGATTTATCATATCTGAGCTAAGAAATGAAAGGTATGCACAAAGTACCTCCCCTAAAAAGTCACTTTATAAAATGGAGAACACCCTTCTGTTTAGCTCAGAGACACAGTGTATGCATCAAAGTTACACTGGAAGTCTCTCAGGCAGCATTACACAGGCAGGACAATTATTAAACTCAAGCTGGGGGCAAAAAAAAAGGTACTGACTGCTGTAGCAATCATGAGAACAGAAACTTCCAATTCAACAGCACACAAACAGAAGGTTCTGACAAATCACTTTATGGGAGAATATTAAAGAAAAGGAGGGTGGCCATTTGGTGTCCTTGTCCTGTGCCCCTGCTGTCCCCTGCCACACGCTTTTGAAAGTCTTCTCCACTAACAGAGTGATCTAGATACTATTTCTGTCTTTTCTAGACAGTTAACATGCTGTATCTTCAGCAGGTTAATCAAAATATTGCCAACCCCTCCTCAATTTCAGAAGAAATAGTAGAGGTGGAAGTCTTCATTTATGTCCTGATGAGCCATATGGAAGGTTCTCGTTTGAGTGCTTTCAGGGAGACAGTTTTTTCTGAAATGTCCAGCCCTAAAAATTTAACCTAGGTTCAGTCAGGCTTTAGCTTTTTGGGGTTTTGTCCTTTCTTAAGCATTACCATCATTAACAGGAGATCTCCTCTGGTTTGCTAAATATAATGCCCTTGCCAGTCAGATTTTGGGTCCCTCTGGGCAAATCCTGCTGTCCTCAGCGAGGCTGGCACAGGTGTGTATGTATGTCTGAGTAAAAAATCCATCTCATCCCATTTGGCCCAACCCTACCACTGGATCCATTCCAATTTAGCCATACAGAGTTCCATGGAAATCTGCTAAAGCAGCAGCCTGTCAGCATACCAATTTTGTAAGATCAAGGTCATCCTGGCAATTCTACACAGAGGACTAAGGTTTAAAAGCAACCAACAACAGCCAAAAGGACAGGGAGGCAAATCTGTTGAGTAAAAATGGATCATTTTGACAAATACCCTTTCAGGTTTGCAATCTCCTTTCTTTTCTGAATGCATCTCTTGCTGGATTCATCTGTTATGATCTAACACTTCAGGTAAGTGCTAGTACAATGTTTTTCACCTCACTGTCCATGCACAACAAAGATTTCTTCCTACCTTGATTTCATCCAGATCATTTGGATCTTTGACTCGGCGAAAATAAGCAGATGCAATCCTACATGGTTTCATCCAAATAGGCTGATTTAGATTAGGATCCTCAGCAAAGATTTCCCCGAAGATCTCCCTTGTTAAATCAAATACCACCTTAACAAAGAAAGAAGTAAAAGTTAAAGCTTCTGTTGTCCATGGTAAACGTTCAAAGGGCAAGACCAAGATGCCTGAAGGCTGTACCTTTTTATAAACCTGCTTGTTTATCGTGTCCGTGTCCTGCTCCTGGAGGGAACCACTAAGGTCTGAACGAAGGCTGCAGCTTTGAAGATCGTGGCCCAGCTCCCTGAGCTTCCAGAGTTCCTCAGCTGCTGCATGGACCATACCTTCCACCTCCACTGCAGTGTGAGGGACTGCCAGGGGCTCCTCACACGGCTTTGTCGGCACCTTCTGCAGTTCCACCTGGGGCAGCACTGCCGGCTCCTCGGCTTCCTTCTGCTGGAGCTTACGGGAACTCAGGCCATAGTCCTCATCAAACCAGTCTTGATCATCTCCCAGCACACTCAGGAACTCACGGTTGAGCTCCAGCTCTGCCAGTCTCTTGGCAAGCTCTTCCTGACCACTGGCACCAAACACTGGACTCTCCTGTGAATTAAGATCCACAGAATAAATATGAAAGGGTGTCTGTCACACCATTGTCTAACTCAGCTTATGTTTTTAAATGCTTTACTGATGTAGTTGGCAGTACATGCACAAATACTCAGGCAAATTAAGAAATAGCTCACAGGAAAATTAAGAATGTTTGGAATCAAATACCTGGGGTTCCTTGAATACTTTTGGGGGTTCCTACAGAGCTTAAAAGGCTGAGCATCCTGCTCACTGTTTGTCCTAATATTTACCTGTTTATGAAAGACTGACTGGTTTAAAGACTGATAATGGGACACACAACTTTTCATTTCACTCACCAGCAGTCTCAGATCTAAATCAACAGCCTAAAACCTTTTAGCAGGTGATGGCTGTTTCAGTGACAAAGTAGTGCCCACACTGGTGAAACAGGCTGAAGCTCTCAGTGGTGACCAAGTACTGAGATCCTTGGCAAAGCAGACAAGTTTGCTGGGAGCTCTAGCAGAAAGGACAAGTCCTATATCTGTACCATTAATGGTTATTCTGGGGAAGCCTGAACTTCCACTACTCATCATATATTAGTTCAGTGGATAGGGCAGGCTGACACCTAAATGACCTCAAGAGCAACTAATTATGTTTGAGAATGACTCTTTCATATCGAGAATAGACAGAAGTAAGTTTAGAGTCTATTTTGCCATTTTTAGAATAAAAACTGAGGGTAAAGATTAAAGACAAATTGAATGTGGAAGCAGAATGCAACTTAAAAGAAGTATTTTTCACTTTCATGTGCCCAACTGTGTCTTTCAGCCTGTGTGGCTACCAAAACAAGCCATGCACTGGGATACACAGGAACTTGTAAGACACGTACATACAGGTAATCTCCACATTGCCCAACAGAACTTGGGAGAAAACCTGGTGCCACACAAAATGCCTTGGATTCAATCATCACCAGTCAAAGAACAATCAGCTCTTAAAATCAGTGCAAGATGTCTGTTACTCACTGGTCTGGGACACATGTCTGGAGAGGAAAGTTCTTCTCTGTCATCTTCCAAATCAGAACTTAGGAAGAAGTTATTCAGTCCGTCTGGAATCTGCTTTTCAACCTGCTGGGATGGGCTACTGGATTCCTCCTTCACGTCACAGAGCTCCTGGTTGCTGAGCTGTATTTTCTCATTCCTGACCTTCTTTATTTGCTGTAACTGATTGACTGTGTCTTTCACAAAATCTCTAAGTAGGCTGTCAGTCAGCAAACTGACCTTTTCCAGTTGGTCTTTTGACTTTTCTTCCTCTCTGAGTGGCAGTTTGAGCTGTGCTTCTAACTGGTTCTTTTCTTTTGTCAGCAAATCCAGAAGTGGAGTTGCAGACTTCTCCACGACACCAGGAGAGAGATCATCTAACTTTTCAGCACATTCTTCTCCCAGTGTCTTCTGCCTTTCCAGTTTTTCAGAAAGGAAATCTGAGATGTCATCCAACTGAACAGAGGAAATCTCATCCTCAAGACTAGAAACAAGAGGAGTGTGGGTGGCCTCCTCCTTTACAGCATCCTTCAGATAATCCACCACTGATTGTTCTTGGGCAAATAAACCAGTAGCTACAGAAATCTCCTTTATGCTGTTTGCTTTAGATGACAACTCCTCATCAACCCTTTCCTCAGCTGAAGCCTCTGAAACAGCTCTATCTGCAGGAGCTTTATCCTGGGAATAGTTCTCTATTGCATTTCTGCTCTGGCTTTCATCCTCTTTGCCAGGTTTGGGAATTCCTCTGTCTTTCTGCTCAGCTTTGTGTTGCTTCTCCAGTCTGTCATCAAAGAATGAGTCTTCATCCTTATTTGTGTCTAACTGGCTATCGATACTTTCTGTAATGTGAGAGATTTTTTGAGGAGGAGCAAAGATACCATGTTTCTCTTTGCAATCAAAGTATTTAATACCATCATAAGTTCCATTATTGTTCCCTTCAGGTTTATCCAACTCCACGCCAGCCCAAAACCCTTTGGCAAATTTAGTCAGCCCTTTGAATCGCAACGTTCCAGGCTGGACTTTACTCACGAGTACTCTATCACCAATGCTGAAATTTGACAAACTATCTGTTTCTTCTGTGATTGCAACAGGGGCCCACAGAGGGGACCCGGTAGGGGACTGTTCCGGCTCCACATCTCTGCGTTCGGTGTTTTTCATAAGTTCAGTTGGGGACTTGAGTTCCAGTAGCCTCTCTGAATGCATGCTGCCAGAGAGAGACCTGTCACTGAGGCACTCACTGATCTCACCATCGCTGCCCAGGCTGGTGGATCTGCTCCTGCTGGCCTGCTCCCTGTGCTGGGACTGCTCCCTCAGCGACTCCGCGTTAGCGGAGAGAAGGGATCCCTCGAAGTCATCTTTGTAACGCTCCCCAGGAGGTGTTTCTTCAGCTGACATCTGTTTTCTGGAGGAGGATCCTTCGAAGTCATCAAGGTACGATGGCTCTTTTTGAGTAAAAAGCTGCTCTGAAGGCAGATAACCTTTCTCCTCTGCAGATTTACTGAGCTTATTAAGAGACTCCTTTACACTTGGGCCACTTACAGCCTCTTTATCTGCCAGTCTCTGTTCTAGGATTTCTTCTGTAGCATGAAGACTTTCCACGCCCAAATCAAACAGTTCCTTCTGGGAGTGTTTGTTTTCAGAGCAGAGGTTCAGCGAGCTCTCCTGTTCTTTATCTAACATCAACAAGACATCAGAACTCTCCAGAGGCTTAACATGAGAACCTTCACTCTCATATTCCTCTGACTTTATGGATTCCACATCTTCTGTAATCTCAGATTTATGACTAACAGCAGCATCAACATTGGATGTGTTTACCACCTTGTTCACTGACTCAGGGGATACCCTGCTAATGTCTTTTATGTCTTTCAGAAGAGCTGATGAGGGCACACTATTTAAGGAATCACCAGATCCTGCTCTGGAACTCCTTGGTATTAGAACTGAGGAAGCTGTTCCAGAAGGTTCTCCAGCATGAACATCTGTCACAGCCACTGTCTTGGTGTGCACAGACACAGATCTCTCAGATCTTGACAACAGAGCATCTTGAAGGAAAATAACAAGTGAATTTCAGCAGATTGTATAACCCACAGTTTTACTGAAAACTGCAATCATAGGCAACTAAATTAACATCAAGATTTCTGTGCGAAAAGATACAAACTGGTGCCTTGGAATATATATTTCTGGCTGCCCTATGAACATGAGGAACATTCATTCAGTTCCAGGTTCTAATGCTTTCCTTTTGATACTTTCCTTCTAATACTGTTCCTTGTACCAGTATCCCAAGGTAAGGGCTCAGTTATTTGTTTGCAAGCCACAAATACAACCAGGATTAGAATGGGAGATAATGAATTGATAATGATAAACAGCAAAACATTGAAAAGTATAATAAAGAAACCCTATTAATGAGTTCTTCATTATTTTTCATTTCCTTACTTTCCTCAAGTGATAAAAGAACAGGAAACAAAAGGAAGGAAAAAGGTTGTCACTTAATTATGGTTTCAAACAAACCTCAGCAGGATTAAACTAAATACTGAATATTCAGGAAACAGCAAAACTAGAATCCTACTAAATAAAAACTGTGAAAACCCAGCTTGATCATTATGGTTTTATGAAGTCTGCATCCCCTCTTAAAACCTCTTCTTGAGTCAAGAAGGAAAAGGTTAAAAAATTTTAAAACTGTCAGCCTTCAAATTCTTCATCTGTAGTTTGGCTTCTTCCAGCTACATACCTGCGTGTTCTGAAATGGATTCCAAAGATGCTCTGGATCTCTCTGATTCAGTCAGTGATTTCCAGTTTTTAGCTGTCTCAGGCCTAAAATTGAAAAAAATCAAATTGCATGAATTACAGTTACACCAGAGTGTGTTGGGTTTTTTTCTTTAATAAATAAAAATGGAAATACAAGCATCTGTAATACCACACCAATGATAACACAAACAGTTTGCTTTGTCAACATACTGTGATGTTAAAAAGTAGAAATGGGGGCAGAGAGAAGAGTCTGGCAAGTCCTGGAAAGCATTTTTTTAAAAGACTAATTGAACCTTAGTCTTTTTCCCCAGACAAGAAAAAAAAAGAGAAAAAGAAAATAAATTGGGTTATTTCTTTTTTTTTTTACTTGAATGCACTAAAATTGCACCATCTGCTGGAGAAAATGAAACACTTAAAATACAGTAGGAAGTGCAGAATTCAGTTGAATTCTCTACCTTTTAAAACCCAGATTTAAGTTGCAAAGATGAACAGTTGCCTTACACAGTGCAACAGGCATAATGAGTGACCAAAATGGTAAAAGAATTCCTTCAAGGTCTCTAATCCATACAAACCATCTGGCACAATTCTTGCACAACCAGAAATTATTGTTCAGAAAAAAACTTTCAAGTAGGATCTGAAAGGCTGGGCAGGACAAAAGTGAGATGTATATGATTACAGGCACAGTAGACCTTATCTATTTTGGGTCTGGTGAGAGCAGCAAATAGGTCAACAGAATACTGCCAATATCCAGTGTTTTAAGGAAGAGCAGTTACCAGCTCTCCTTGCACTAAAGCAGCAATCATCACCATTCCAGAACAATCTCAAAAAGAAGGAGAAATCCCAGTTACCTATGGAGTGGTGGTGCCTTGATCTTAGGTTTTTCAGCAGCAGTTGAGGAGAGAGTTTTAATCTGAGGTTTGGCTGTTGGTGATGCCTCCAGATCCTGGCTCAGCTCTGCTTCAGTCTTCTTGATGAACTCATCATATGACTGCACATGGACAACAATCACTGCTGTTAATCTACTAAACCATAACTAAAATTTAACAATCAAAACCTATTAAATTAATGAAGAGTGCACTTGGTTTCTCTGTAGAACAATCCATTTAACTTTCTAAGGCTTGACATTGCAAATCCTAGAAATTTCAACACTTTACTTGCAAAAACAGGGTACATGAGCATCAACCACTCTTTAATCCAAGATAGGATACTAATGTGTATAAACATATATAAGCCCCCTGAACACTGCCAGTAACCCATTAAAGATATTTTAAAAGGGAACAGCATTTCTGTCTCAAGGCTCTGGTTTATTATCAAAAACAGTTAAATAGCCACAACAAGGCGAGGATGGATGGGGCTTTAAGCAACCTGGTCTAATTGAAGGTATCCCTGCCCAAGGCAGGGGGGTTGGAAGGAGATGATCTTTAAGGTTCCTTCCTACCCAAACCATTCTGTGTTTCTATATAACAGCCATGTTTCAATAACAATAATGTGTCTTTTGGAGCTGTTGGTATTTATCCAAGGCTAACAATCTTTTACTTCACCCTTCTTCCTACTGTTCCTAACCTCCAGTTGTTTGATCAAACTGGCTTCCTGGGCCTTCAGTCTCTCCTTTTGTCTCTTTTTCTGCTCCTTTTTCAGCTGGTAAACCACAGACTTCCTTTTCCGTAGCTCATCCTTCAGGGCCCTGATGCGTCCTTCGATGTCACTTTGATCAGAGGTGGTTTCTGAAAAAGTTCAGTTTCAGTCTTTATAAACTTGCACCTCACAAAACAGTTCTGTGCAAAGCAACAAACAGACATTTAGTAAACACAAAATATGCTCAAAAATGCCAGTTACTTTACTGAATATTCTAGAAACTAAATCACCAGTATGTTTTGGTCAGCTAGCAGGAACAGCTGGACATTTTGCTAATCCACCTCATTTCTGAATATAACAAACCCCTATAATGAAGGATTCCATCGTCAACAGCCAGTAAATGCAATCAAACTACTGTATTCTTTTTCCATTAACAACTGTTGTTAACCATTTAAAGAATAAAAAAAAAACAACTAAACAAAAAGAATGGAATCTCACTTGCTAATCAGGAGCACTTTGTGATGCCACTGTAATTAACAGCTCCTCCCAAACAGTAAGTGACCACTATGTAATTATGGCATTTCTTGATCAACTCATAAGGGAAAGATCTGCACATGCTTTCATCTCTGACGACCTTGTCTACGCGTGCATCAGACTGACAGGGCAGTGACCTCATTACTACTCAGCTCAGAACATTTGTCTCTTTGCCATGGAATGATTTATTGTGAAACCAGCACCAGCCTGATCGCCTTCCCACCTTTCTTCAGTGTTTGAAATCAAAGACTGCAGAGACTTCATTTTACAGAAGTTTATTTTCACTGTTGCTTGCTCTACATTTCATAACGGCTTCCTTGTATGGCTGCTGAGTCAGAGCTTGAAAATAACTTTATCAAGGTGCTGAAAAGCATCACTGTGTTGCAAACTCTCTCCAGACAGAATCCCAACACAAATTACTCAGTGTCCATACGTAGGTGTTACATACTCAGTTCGCACAGTAAGTTATCCAACTGTCACAAACAGTCAGTACACACAACAGAACCTCCTAATTCTTTCTCCACCAAAGACTTACCGATTCAAATAAGCAAAAAAAGCAAGAAAATGCCATCTCACTTGCTAATAAGTATTTTGTGATGCTGTATCAAGTCCACTGTGGAAAATGAGATGTTTTAGAGGCTAAAAGCATGGAAAGGGTCAGAATAGACTTCAAAGCTGAACAGAGTGGATGATGGTGGCTCAGAAGTCCTGTAACCCACATGAGTAACAGACTGGAAGCACACCAGGGAAAGGGCTGCTGTGTACCAGTTTACTTTCAATATGCTCTCCCTCAGCATTTACTGGCAGCCAGTTTGGATACTGGATAAAAGAGTATAAAGAGTCTGTATGGTACCTCTTGTATTTTATAGCTCAAAATGCAACCTTGGATCCTACTTTACTGCACACAGATCAAACCCTCCTCCAAAATTAAAAAGATAAGTCCTGAAGTATCCACTGATTGTGCACAAGGCAGTGCAGGTCCAAGGGGCTCACCCATACTGGCATGTAACAGAGCTGTACTGCTCCTGGAGCCAGGCTGTGCTCAGAAGGAGGTATTTTTAAATTTTAGGACCACCTTAACTGTTAACTTTTGCCTTCTTCATACCTGTTTGCAGGAACCTGCACTGCTTTCTAAAAGAAGAGATTATGTATAGAACTTCTTAGGTTTAGATGTTCTTAAGCTGAAGCTATGAAAACTGTAACGGGAAAATACTCCCACAAGCCCTAAACCCTGGCAACTTCTAGGAATGTCTGTCTGCTTCTCTACAGCTATGTCTGCATTTCAAATTTACTTGTTAAAAGCAAAAGCACTGAAAAAGCAATTTAAACCCAAGTGGATATCACACTTACCTGACTGTGTCATAGATAAGGATTCATCAGACCAGTTGTGAGATGTCTGGTGAGACCTCACAGGGGAACGTAGCTGTCCTCCAGTTCTGTGGCTGCCTTTGCTGGAGTCTTGCTTTGATAGAGGTATGCTGCTTCTGGGAGGAGACTATGAGAGAAGAAAAGGATAAATAAGAAATTGCAGTTTGAAAATAGGAGATCACAAGGAAAGAACAGCATGACAAGAGAACATCTCATAAACAATGGGACTTACACAACGATTTTAAGAAGAATTTAGTCTTTGCTAGACAATAAAACAAAACCACCAAGAGCAGCAGTAGTTGACTGCTTACTCTGAGTTTAGATTCCAATAAACCTGTTTATATTATTCCATTACCACCTAAGTGAACTGACAACGCTCTGACTCACAGGTGTTCAATACATTGGTGTCATCCTATTTGGTAACAACTAGGGCAGTAGGAACTCCTAGTAAATATATTAATGAAATCGAAAGGACCACTTCATGTAAGGGGTGCAAGATGTCATTTTAAATCACTGAAACAACAGGGCACTATTTCTCTGAGGCCAGGCAAAAAAATTCAAAGAGCAAATATTCTTCCAAAACACTGCTTAGTGGTTCAACATTATCCCACAAACCTTTCACACACCTTGAACATAACTTTCTGGCACATATTAGACATTTCACCTCACTGTCTTCTCATGAAATTTCCCAAGGAAGTATTTGGAATAAGTCTAGATGAGAGGGGTTTTTACCCCACAGACTCTGCTTTTTCTGTCTTATTGAGCACAGAGCAAAGTTATCAGGAGGAAATTCATCAAAATTATCATCCAAGTATAAGTAACAGTTGGAATGGAACAACGAGGCAGAATTAAGTAGCAAGCAGACATAAAATGAAACCCAAAGGACTGTGCACGAGGTTACAGCTCAGTTCTTCATCCTGTAGCTATACTTTGGGATACACTACTTGCAAATAAGGCAAAGGAGAAAAACACAGCATGGTTTCCATGGCCTCAAAGAATTTATACAATGGCAACAAGCTCCCCTACAGCTAATTCAAACTGGGTCAGTGTTCCACCACTCAGCACCGCATACCTACGGGACATACGCAAAATGTTTTGCAAGAGCACCCACAAGTTAAAAAATACCTAAACTGTGCGGAAGCAATTTTTCCTCAAGACTTCAAAGGACACGTCTGATCACAATGATTCCCCACAGTAATGTGAAATGGTATCACCAACACAGAAAATAAATTTAGTTAATAATGTCTGCTTTGCAGCTGGGATGGCTGTACTGACTACTTCTCCGACAGCCTTGCACAAGTGCAGGAGTACATACAGCAGAAAAGGTCACTCACGAGTTTGCCAGGCGAGGTGGAGGACTTGAACTCCTCAGAATAAGCCATTTCTTCATTAATTGTACTCTGATCTGGGCTTTCTGGCTGTCTATGGCCCATGGGCTCTGATGGGACAGACTCAGCAGGCAGACTGCCAAGATCTTCTGGGATAGAGCTTTCACTGTTCAGATGAGAGCAAGGCACTGGAGACTCTTCTTCACTAGCAGTTTCTGAGGTTTAATGAGAAAAAAGAAAGCAAGTAAGAACTTGCACCATCTTGTACGCAGAGGCTGAAGGCATAAGACTGAAGGCATACTTCATATGCTGCCTACATATAAAGTATTAACTGCTACCAATCCATGTCAAATAAGCATTATTTCACTCACCTAGACATTGATATTGGAATATTTAGCAAGAATAAGCATCTTTACTAGCAAACTATGATTTAAAACTACGATTTGTGTTCAAGAAACGACTGGACCTGGCACTTAGTGCCATGCTCTAGTTGACAAGGTGGTAATCAAAGGCTAGACTCGACCTCAGAAGTCTTTTCCAACCCAAAGAATTCTGTGATAACTGCCTCACATTCTTAATGATTGCTGAATATCGAGAATAAAGAGGTTTTCGGGATATTCTACCATTTTACAGACAACACACTCCAAAAAGATTATTAGGGAAACCAGTCCTTCCAGTTGACCATACACCAGCAAGAGTCACTATTAGTCTGAAGAAGTCATGGAGGAGCATATAATCTGCAAGCCAGATCTTGAATTTAGAATTGATTGCTTCCTTTACAGTAGTTGCAGAAAACATTTTAATGTTATGATTTCATCATGAGTCTCTCAAACGGCAACGAGCAAAATAATAAGTTGGGTTTTCAATATTCCTGTTTACTAAATTCCGCAGGAGTCACAGCATTACTGAGGCAGCCATGGAGAACTATTCACTGTTTGAGCAAAGGCTGGGAAAAGGAACAACTCCTGAAGCAGGTCTGGGCTCCAATGCTTACTAGTAGATACAACTAATGGAAAGTAAGTGTATTTTCTCAAATATTGATGAGGATTCAGCATTCATGCTGAATTTCTGTTCACTGGAACTTACTGACTCATACATGTATCATCTTTAAAATGTCTTATAATGCCTGAAATCCACATGACTTTTTTCAGTGACAGGTGGTAATAGGGCATGATTTTGAATTCCCTTTGCACATCCAAAGGATGTGCTGCCTGCTTTCAGCAAAGGGAGGAAAAAAGAAAAATCGATTGTTTTGAGAAGAATCCCTGAAGTTTGATTATTTTCCTCTCACTGCAATCCAGTTCTCTGTGGTTCATGCTGAAAGTATGGTCCACTTAAGACAGAACAGTAAAGCTGTATCTCCCAACACCTGGGAATTTAATTTTTCCTCACAATAGCATAATTCATACTAATTACACCCTAGCACCCTTTAGCACAACTGCACATTTCAAACAGTTATGTTGCACTAACAAAAGAGGGAAGAAAAATATGTTTTCAATTTTTTGGAAACAAAGACAAGGGCAAAGCAGCCTCTGATAGGAGCCATCCTCACCAACAGTACTAAGGCTAACAAGGAGAGACACTGCTCATTACTGGGGAAAATGGTTTTAATATAAGTTCAGAAGACTATCAGGAAAAAAAATCATGCCATATTGCAATATTTCTGCTTTGAAAGACATAAACATAGTTTAAATTGTATGTAGAAATGACCGGTGGGCTTATGCTGCACTGTTCACTTGGGAAGATACACAGCAAAGGAGAAATACACATTTCACTATGGTGTAAAATAGGGCTAAAAGAACAAGGCAACAGAAGGCAGTAAAGAGTGCAGAAATTGAGATTCTAAGAGGGTCCAGAGAACAACCACCACTGAAACATCGAAGAAGGAAGAAAGCACAAACCCAAGCAATCGCTGTGTCAAATTATGCTTCACTCCTGTCATTTGCATCACTTTCCCCTGCTTCCCATTACCTTTGGGCTCAGTTCTCTGATCCCCCAGCTCTTTCTTGGCTATTTTGGTTTTGAGCAGCTCTTTGTCCCAGGCAGCCAGAGCCTGCTTTTCTATCCGCCGTATTTCTGCTTCCTCTGCATCCAGGCGGCGCTTCCACTCCAGCAACTCTTCCGCGTGTTGCCGACGCTGCATCAGCTTCTGTTCCCGCTTAGTTAGGAACCTGGCAGGCAGAGGGAAGACAATGGGAAAAGAGCCAGCCACACTCAAAGACCCCAATACCCAGATGCTCTGTTGCCACCATGCCCAGAATTGTAGTTGTTCAATTTGTTTTCTAGGATAATATCCACACTGTCTCCTAGACTTTTGACGTGCTGCTGAAAAAACCCCACAAGTAGACAAGAGATTTTTTTCTCTGCAGTAAGCAAAGTCTACATCATACTGTAAACACACTGTTTACCCTTTAAAAATCTTCAAAATCATTAAAAGTGCTATAAACTATTCACTAAAATGAACAGAGAAAGCTCCCAATTTCAGGACATGAAAAGTACCTGTGGTATTAAACTGGAACCCTCTAGAAAGCACCGACTGTTTGAAAAATGAACCTTTTTACTAAGCCCAATGGCAGACAAATTGTAACTTCATTTGCCCCACAGTTCTTTCCAAATATGTAATTATAAGAGAAGGTGATTCTGTATTAATAGTTCTCCTGAATTACTGGAGCTTTAATCCTTCTTGCTTTAAACATCATCTCTATGGATTCCCACACTTGGAATGTTAATTGTGAGCTGACAGCATCAAGAGAATAAGGATGCAGGACTGTTTCTTCCCAGCTACTAACATATCTGGCTGCTAGTTTAAGAACAGATAAAAAGTAAAGCTCTTGCTGAAAGTTAGCAGATACTTTCTTTGTGACAAGGAGTTCTTAGGTGATCCATGAAACCTTAGAAATGAGGAAAGCCTCTTGGAACTTTGTAGATACAAATAGGTTTGTGTGCACACACTAGTTCTCTTTGCCAGCTCCTGTCTTATTTCTGAACATGGAAGTAACCAAGACCACAGCACTTAACCTTTCAGACAGTAAATGGAAGCAAGTTCAACATTAACTGCACACACTTTCTCTGACGTGCCAAGAATGTGAGAAGAGTGTCTATCAATCCATTCATCTCCTACACTGAAAGTTTTAAGATGTCATAGAATCACTCTGTAGAAAATACATGTTCTGCCAGCTAGAGAGCGTTTGCCACTAGTACAGAAGGTGTGGTGCCATAAAAGGCAGTCTTCAAAGACCTGGGATACTTTGATTTGTAAATGCCTTTATAATTTGTAATTTTCAAGCCATCCCAAACACTCAGCATCAAAGTTTTTAAGCTGCAAAGCAGATCATAATCTCATTTGTGCTTTTTAATCCCTCATGTTTCAAAAAAACCTTTTATTTACAGAGACTGGGATGGTCAACTGCCTAATCTACAGGTCTCGCCTCCTAAGGGATATTTCTTGTTTGCTCAGTTCTGTTCCCTGGAAAAGTGAGCTGGCAGTTGATCAGAAAAGTTAAGATTCAGAGCTATCCTTCTCTAAGACAGATTCAGATGAAGGGAACAAGGGATGACGTGAAGATAAAAGTTTCAGAAGCCAGTAAGACTTGCTCATAACCTTCTTTGTGATGGTCAAAACAAGAGCAGGTGAAAAACAGAAGCAACCTCAGACTGCCTGGAACATCTGCCACCTTCAAGTTGGCAGATTCCATGAGTTTGTGCATTATTTCATCACTTCCTATAGACAAACATCAAACATAGTTTACTCTTAGGCAAAACTTGACAGGTTGGTATCATTAAGAAGGTAGACTACCAACAGTAATTGCATTACAAACATGACAGGGACAGTCATGATTATCTTGTGTCTTTCACCAGCTCTATCAAATTTATCCACTCTTACTCTCAGACACAGTCAGTTCCAATCAGCCCAGCAGATCATGTATTTGGAGGTCATTATTACAATGATCTCAGCGCAGAAGGAAACTTTTTCTTCTTCCTTCACCCACTGTTTGATTTCATCAGAAAGTTTGGATCTTCACACTGGATCTCGAGGGAGGCAAACCCAGTTGAAATAAAATGCAAGAGAAAGGCTGAAATAAATGGATTCAAGGGAGCAGGACTCCTTAAAAGCAGATGTCAAATGAAGTAACCTAGAGCACCACAAACAGGAGGAGAATTAATGAAATTACCATGAAAAGAATTACCACACAAGGACTACTGAATAAGAAAGATAAATCAACAGAAGTGATGGGAGAGAAAGATTCCAACAAAAAAACCTACAGGAAGAGGAGGATCAAAGCAGCTTGGCCAAAGATGCAGACCCTTTTAAAACCCTGGGGTTTAACAGGACAGAGCCATAAGGTGGATATACACTGCCTTAATATTTACTACAGTCTAGAGGGTTCCAGTTCCAACACCAAGGGTACACACTCATCCTCAAAAGCAGAAAAAAAAAAATGCAAAAGGACATATGGCATCTATGCAGCTGGAAATGTGGGGCAGCAAAGAAGAAGCAGCAGCACTCAATTACAGCAGCATGATTTCAAAGTCTAACTGTTTCTCTGTGCTAACATCACACATTTCATCCATGCATTTCAAATATTAGCTTGGAAACATTAACCTGCTGCTCTAACCTGTATTTGTATATTTTTATCCAAGGTATAGTGACTTTAAGCTTAAACTATGTGGTTTCAGCAGCTGTTCTGAAGTAGCAACCAGACAGTGGGAGCAAAGTGAATTGTCTGTGTGCCACTCAGAACACAGTGGGAGTAAGAGATTAGAATCCTAGAATGGCTTGGGTTAAAAGGGACGTTAAATATCACCTCGTTCTACCCCTCTACCATAGGACTCCCCATCCAACTGGGCCTTGAACAATTCCAGGGATGGGGCTGCCACAGCTTCTCTGGGCAACCTGTGCCAGGGCCTCACCACAGTCACAGGGAAGAATTTCTTCCTTCTATTTAATCTAGATCTACCCTCTCACTCTAAAGCTGTTACCCCTTGCCCTATCACTACAGGCCTTGGTAAAAAGTCTCTCAATTTTTCTTATAACCCCATTTTATATATTGAACAGGCACAATAGGGTCTCCCTGGAGCTCTTCTTCTCCAGACTGAACAAGCCTTTCCTCTAGGAAAGTTGTTCCATCTCTTTGAATCTTTTGTGGCCTCCTCTGGACCTGCTCCAACAGATCCATGTCTTTACAGCACTGGGGATCCCCGAGGTGGACACAGGACTCCAGGTGGGGTCTCACCAGGGCAGAGTAGGGGGGACAATCACCTCCTTGACCTACTGCCATGTCTTTTCATGCAGCCCAGAATACAGCTGGTTTGCCGGGCTGCAAGTACACGCTGCTGAGTCATATCCAAGTTTTTGGTCCACCAGCATCCTGAATGTCCTTCTCTGAAGAACTGCTCTCAATCCATTCATCCCCCAGCCTGGATTGATTGCCCTGACCTTGCACTTGGCCTTGTTGACCTTCCTGAAGGTCACACTGGCCCACTCCTCAAGCCTGTCCAGGTCCCTGTGGATGGCATCCCTTCCCTGCAGTGAATTAGCTGCACACTCAGCTTGGTGCAAAGCTGCTGAGGGTGGACTCATTCTCCTGTCTACGTGTGATAAAGGTCTGGAAACGGTGAGGCCAGTGTCAAACTGGCCTGAAGAACCTCTGGACTTTCCAGGACTGAACAGAGCATGCTCTATCAAAGAGTCTATCACTTGAGAAATATACAGTTACCTGACCAATTGGTTGTAGATATACAGCTGGAATTTGGGGTGGAGGTTGGGAAAACAGACACTGAGAGAGGCCCAGTGGTGAGACGTAAAGACAGAGAAGAAGTAGTGAACAGGAGAGCAGTGTCTACAAAATAAGGAGGAAGAGTTTACAACTAAGACAGCAATAAAGCCAGAAAGAATGAGAAAAGGATAGCATCTAGCAAAGAACTTTAAAATTAATTGCATTTAACATTGTATAGTTAATACCCAACATCTGCAGTAGAAAAACTATACACTGTTATGCAGAAGGTTACAGAACATACATTTATAACACTTTGTTTTCTGTCAATGAAAGGCAAGCTTTTTTCACACTGCTGTATTTTTCTTTAAATTTTGGAAGGAGTTTTATTGCTTTGATGCAGAATTCCACATGCACCAGTTAACATATCTCAACCCAATCTTTCTCCTGCTATTCTGTTGATAGAGGGTATCCAGTATTAAATAACATGTTGGTTTTGCAATATCGACAACTTTGCTGGTCTGAAACTTTAAACACATTTTCATTCACCTGGCGAAACCTCAGTAAAATTATTTCTACAAAGGTAAGCACCAGTGAAAGAGCCAAAAAAAAAAGGAGGTTAAATAATGCATTTTTAAACCATGAGCAATTCCAGGAAAAGTCTGAGATATAACTGTAATTCACATTCCAGCTGCTAATTGGGGTTTTTTGCAACAAAGTACAGACTTGGTCTCAGAATACTCATATATTTCATTTGAAGTACTAACTACAGAAAGGTAAGGCCTATTGTTTTTAACAAAATCTACATAAACTTACAGCTGAGCTTAAAATGGTATTTCTTACAGTATTACCATTTTAAGCTAATTCCTAATGAATTATAAAATTTATAGAAAAATACCATGCTCCATTTAGCTCTACCAACCACAATGCAAGCTAAGAAGCATACTAAGGAAAAGCAAAAGAAAATGAGCATTTAATTAGTTATTGCACAGATCATCATTAAAGTTGCATATGCAAGGAAAGCCAGGGGAAAGTGGTTAATTGTCTTTGACAGAGCATGCTCCTGTTCACATGCAGGCTACACAGACTCATCAGTTAAAAGTAAAACAGAACTATTCTTTCATTCCCCTTTTAGCATAAGACAAATATTAAAGCTGCCTCCTAAGTAAGGAGGCCAAAGGATTTCCACCTTGCTGTGGAGCACAGCAAATCCAGCATAGCAGGCTTTCCCAGTTCCTTCCTCTACTTCCTTTGCATTTATCATTCAGCTTTTTCCTTTTGCCCTATTTCACACCCTGATGGATTACTCTCAAATGGCAGCTTCCTACTATTATGCCCCAGAGCAAGTGCCTTACTCTATTAATATTATGTGCTTTACAAATAAGAACACTGAAATCAAAGATACAAAGTTGGCACCGTTTTTCAGTCAAAACACCTGCCAATGAGGAAGATCAGGTTTTGCTTACACAAAATAATTCTTCCTTTGAAAATATACAGCAATACAAGACAAACCCATAAAAACAAAAATACATGACTACATACATCACAGTTTCCACTTGTTCTGCCTCAAACAACTGTTTCAGCTCAAATCCTGCTATTCAGCTTTGAAAAGTATTCTCCAGGTGAGCAATTATTTTCAAACACAAAAGATAATAATCAACTGATGATTAAAATATCTTTAAGAGTAGAACATATTTTATATCGACTACTATCCCTTGTAAGAGTAAAAATTATCAATATGTAATTCCTTCTGCAATCATAAAGTGCTACTTAGAAAGGAAGGTACTTGGAAAAAAAGATTTCAAAACCAGCACTGACAAGACCATTACCTGATAAAAAGTAGCAAAGGAAGCCTTGAATCTACAAGCGTATTTGTCATCTCTTTTAGTATTAATACTATATTTCAAAATTCATAAGCTGCAGCATGGTTTTTTATTACCATTTGAAATTTGTTGAATCTCAAGTGGGGAAAAAAATTAAGACCCTCCGTTAACAAAAAAATAGGATCAGAAGGTAAAACTTGTTTTCTCAAAACCCTAGAAGTCAGCCTGGCCTACAGCACACATGCTTTCCAAGTCCCCATCTAAGCCATTTAATAGCCTCAAAAGATAGTTTGAGAATTTGCTGCTGTAACGATGGGGTGGTTCTCACATGACTTGGATATGTCAAGAGTTTTGTTTGGGAAATATGACACTTCAGAAACTTGAAATAATCTGTGCTTTTGGCTGTTCTGTTTACCAGATGCTGCCACAAGAGTCTGAATAAAATGGCACTCAAAGCTAGAACATGAAGACCAGGAAATCAGAACGTGGTTTTGGTTTTTTCTACTTACACCAAACCCTCACTTACTACTACTGGGGTTTATTTTCATCATATACAAATACGTGGGAAATGTGCTTCTCAAATGATTACAAGCCAAGAGGGTGCTAAGGAGTCAAGGACAGCTTGCCTTTAAGTGGCCCTGCTTGCTTTATGATGTTTTATCCAGCTGTGTTCAGAGTCTCAGGGGAAAAGGCATTACAAAGATCACCCACACTGACTAACATGCAGTGACTTATCTTGGTTATAAACTAAAAAAAAAATCGTTTAAGCAAAGACTATTTCTTGTAGTAAGTGGCAGAGGCCAGACTTTTAATGGATTAGTCTCAAGTAAGAACTTAAGGCTTCAAAATAACAAGCACAGGCCAATAAAGCATTTGTAATATTTAGTACAGACAAAGCAATTCCAGTACGGAAAAGATGTAGAAACAATTTTTATCTAAAATGATTTAATAGGTGAAATCAGGAGACTCATTCTTGGTTTTCAGACCCAGGGACTGCACATATACTTCATTATTTCCTCTGACATCTAACAACCATTTGCAACATTTTTTCAATCTGGGAACCACACAGAGGGAAAAGAAAGCTTTTATTAACTGCCTGTCCTCCCAGTCACCTACATACCACCTCCATTCATAAAGAAAAACTTAGAGAATTCATCCCTAGCTAATTTTAATGCAACCAAAATTAAAATTCAGCAACTGGACAATAAGGTAGAAATATCATATCTGACAAGCTCAGTGTCTTTCAGTCAGATCTCAAACTCAGTTACTAGTTTTTGCATAAGACTATTGCTATTGTAACTTATGTTTCAACTCAAAATAAAATTGATGCTGTAATTCCAGATTCTTGTTCCCTGTATGTTTTCCCCCTTAAAATAAAAGAGGAGATATAAAATACAGGCACCATTTTGACCATTTGACTTCAGGTTTCTCATTGCAAGAGAAACTCGGACAAGATGTACCATGAAGCTGGAGCCCATCCATGTTCCTTGTACCTACAAATATCAAAAGCTCTTAAACTCATGTGCTTTTACCAACTCTATCAAGAATATTAAAACCAGTAATCTACAATAAAACCTTGACCACATGGCCTGCCAGCTAAAAATGCTTAAATGTCAGTATTCATGCAAGAACTATAGCCTTTAAATTATTATATTCAAAAATTAATATAGTTTTATTCATGCTTCTAATCAGCTATTTTGCAAGCAATTCAGATCAAAGTGTATTTCATAGCAATACCAGTAATTTTTCTGATTAATGGCCGTTTTCCGTGCAGATGTGGGCCAAACCAACTCCTCCTATTAAAATAGCAAAGTTTTGTGAAAGAAAAAAGAAATATAGTTACTTTTCATCCATTCTGCTGCGCATCTTTTTGAGTTTCTGCATGATGCTGCTGGTCTCACTGCTGGAGATTGAGATTGGGGAAGGGCTGCGTGTTTCTGCATCAGCTGGAAGCGGACTAGAACCATTGCTCTGCTTCATGTCATCCTCACTGTGAAGCTCCTGCAATTAAGTGTTTAAAAAATCCAACATTAAAAGTTAAGAATATCCCAAAATCTTGTAAAATTTGTGTTAATTTATCTTACTTCTCCCCAGATACATCAAATACTGCTTCAGGTAAGTCTGATTACTGGCAGACTTAACTTCAGTTTCCAACCTCATTTTTATTTGACAGAAAGCTTTTTAGTACATCCTTTGTCTTCATAATTTAAGTTCTCCTCTAATGGTATCCAGAATAAAAAAAAAAAAATCACACCAGAATTCAGTTACCCAAACAGAAAACCAATCCTTTCTATACTACTACCATTAAACTTGTGTCTCCTCAAAATATTGAGAGGAGGCAGCTAGTAACCAAAATCCCATCTTGCTACCTTGTAAAGCAGATGCAAGAAACTTAAGTGTAATGACACTAACACACACACACAAAGCAGTAAGTTTTGGGTTTACTGCCTATATTTAGTACTTTGGGGTCTGACAAGTAATCAACCAAAAATAAAAGCCTGAGGGACCTCAGCATCAAAAACCTGACATTCCCAAAGTCATTAGTTCAGCTTGAGACTTAACAAAACCATCTACTGCCCAGTTAAAACATTTTGTAACTTTTCCAAAGGCCCTTCCTTAAACAATGCTCTAAAGCAACTAAACGCTGCGATGAAGAGGGTGAGTTGAGGCAGACAAAACTTCCAGGTGATAGGTCCAATCCTGCAGCTTTCCACTCCTGAAAGTGTATGGCCGAAGAGGGAAGACTGCAGCTTCTGTGCTGGACACTTACCATCTTGTTTTCCCCTGCAGACTTCAGTTTTTCCTGCAGTTTCATGGTAGTCTGGCGGATTCTCTCTATTTCCTCCTGCTGTTTGAGGATCAGCTGCCTCTCCTTCCGAGCAGCCTTGTTAGCCTCTTGGAGACGCTTAATTTCTGCCTTTGAGATGGAAAAGATTAAGCATAAGAACTGTGACAGACCCCTCTCAAGAACAGACACAAAACTGCCACAGTGCCCTCGCTGTGGGTTTGTAATGACTGCAATTATATGATGAAGTAAGTAGGCTCAACTTCAGCAGCAAAGAACAGGAGAGCAATTAATTAATTAATTAATACCCCAAAGTCTCAACCAGTGAGATTACAGACACAGAAGGACCCATTGAAAAGGACCAAAATGCAAATAAAACTTACAGGTAAGAAATACTGCCAGCTTCCTAACCAAAAGCTGGTATGGAGTTTCCTGAATTCTTAGCTTTTACAGTGTCTGAAACGTTTAATGGGTACACAGAGGTTTCAACAGGATTTTTCTATAAGGCAGTTACCTTTTCCTGCTGTAATCTCAGCAGCAGACCACGCTGCCTCTTTCGAATAGGAGGCATCTTATCATCCTCTCCCTTGTCTCGCAAGTGCCTGTAAACAGATTGGAAGAAAGAATAGAAGTATAAATAATTATTATTCTGTATTATTATAAAGCAATCTTAAGTAATAAGAAAAAAGTGCACAATGGGCTTTTCACTCTTTAAAGTGAAAAAAAAAAAATGTTTCCTCTTCCTAACCTGCAGAAGGGTATATGCCTGTGCTTAATCCTTGATATGCCCTATAGTGAAATATTTTGTACCACATAGTCAGACAGACACAGTTAAAGGGCCAGGTAACATGAGATCTCACAGGAATCTCAGGGCAGAAGCTCTGAGAGGTAGCAGGCTCACCATTTGAGAAAGGCAGACAGAAGGACACTTGGATCACTACCTCACAATCCTTTGTCAAACCCACTATGACAAGAGATTGGAAGATGATGTCTGATAAACAATGGTACTCTCATGCAGAGAGTGAACACAGAAAAATATTACCAATTAAATCTGGCCACCACTGATCAGTAGTGTCACTGGGTACTTCAACTGGCATTCCAGGACAAAGCATATGTTAGGTTGGAAACAAATCATTAAGTACAACACGTATCCCAATTCCCAAAATGTGGCCTGAGTCAACTAAAATTACCTCAGATAACCCTCAAGCAAAGAAAGGTGGAACTGTTTCACAGTTTTATACCTTCCTGAACTAAGACTTGTAGAGTAATTGTTGGCAACTACCTTCTCTGACTGACAACAAATCTGATATTCTACTGTTTAGGTGAAACACTCCTTTATACAAACCACATGCAATGTAAACATCAAAGCATACTTATAAACTGGGCCCTGTGCTTTCCAAGTCCCAATAACACTTCTATAGGTTACTGATGTCAGAAGATTAGTTCAACCATTGATATTTAGTAAGGGAGGAGTGAGGTGGAAACAAAACCTTAAAAAGTACAAGGAAATGATCAGTCAGCAATAACATATATTCAGAGCTGTCTTACTTCTTCTGGTGTTCCAGCCAGGCTAGTTCAGCCTTGGTCTTCTCTTTCAGAGCCTTCTCCCGGAGCCGAAGCAGAGAGGACTGATGAGCTGCTCGCATTTCCTCCTCCTTCATGTACTGCCTTACCATCTCCATGGTAAACTTGGAGAAACTATCTTGCCCCCCTGAGAATGGCATGCTTAGCTCCTAGAAGGCAGGACAAATGTGGCATGATTTGATAACACAGAAATGCCAAGGCTTTTTTCAATTACAAAGTGTGTGTGTGTATATTCAGATACAGACACACACAAAAACAGATGTAGGAAGGGAAGCTGTTTTTTCTCTAAGCTTTGTGCAGACCAGCTCTTTCTGCCCTGGGCTGTGTGACAGTTTTGGGGTGTCCCTGCTTCGACCACAGAGATGAGCCATCCTCCTGTATTTCCTAGCTGTGTGTTGGCATAGGAGGAGGACTTAATCCACTGGGATTTTACAACCCACCTCAAAAGGTCACTCCTCTTCTCCAAAGCCACAAGGTAGAGGCCTGGATGGACTGTTCCATAAGTCATCACACTTGTACAACAGTGACATACAGCATGATTCATACGTCTCTCTGTTTTGGGATGCCCAAGGAACCAACCAACCACAGGGAGGAAAAGAACCCTAAAGCTTGCAAACACAACTAAGAACGGCTCACTTGAAGCTCATCAGCTCAACCATTTCAGCTCAGTTTATCTGACTTAACTACGGTTGCTTGACCTACCTTGATAGATGACAGAGCTGTTTTTTCTGGGGACACTTCCTCGTCAGAATCATCTCGACTACCCCGCTTCTTCTCCAGGTTATTTCTGCGATGACTCTCAGAGGGCAGCAAAGACCGAAAAGATTTTTCTTCAATCTCATCCTCTGTCATGGACTCATCAAATTTCAGGGAATACTCCGTTGCAACAGAAGCAGAATCTGAGGGAGAAATCAGGGAAGTGTCTTTACATACTCAGGTATGTAACATGAATGCAGTTTTACTCTGTCTCATCCCAGTAAAGTTAAGGGGGCAGGAAAGTAAGGGAGATAACTACTCTAATGCAGAAAAATGAGTGTTTAGGAAATAGTGATTTCGAGTTACAGGACATCATGAAATACTGTCATCCAGCTTCAAAAGACCTAACAGACTTCTGTACACAGGTATAAATAAATTTCTGGGGTTGCTGAAACATCTGGCATTCAGCCTGCAGGTTCAGCAAGTGAACATCTGGCTCAGCTAGCACTGCAGAATGTAGAATCACTCTCACAATGCAGAATCTCAAAGATTCCCATCTCATTGTGCCATCCTCTGTTACCTCTTAAGAGACTACGATTCACCTGGTGTTCAGCTTTCTTGACACACATTCCCTCATTTATTTCAGAAACTGATTCTGAAACAGCACCTCCCTCCCTCCTTCCCCCTTCCCACCTTCAGATCCATCACAAACAGTACAACCAACCTTTTTCATCCGGCAGGGATAAAACGCTGTCACTGGGCAAGGAATCATCTGCACCAGTGTGAGCCTGGTCTTCAATGCTGCTGGTTATCTTCTCACGACGGGAAAGCTTCTTCTCAATCTCCTTGGAAGATGGAGCTGAAGGGCTCTCCTGGCGGCTGCTGGTGCTGCTGTGTTATCAAGAGAGAATTTTTTTAAAAATTACTTTGCACATTTCAGAATATTTTAGTACATTGCTACCGCACATACCATGATTAAAATTCCAGCAATAATCAATATACAATGGGTTTGGGGTTGTTTTCAGAACGCAGCTTGGCTGCTTTAAAATTCCAGGCATCATCAAGCTGCTGATTGACAGTGAGACTAGTTATTCTTATTCTACCTTAAAATCCAAATGGTTTGAAGGTATGCACAACCCCTGCTCATCGATGATGATAAACGATTGCAAACATCTCTCCTTACAGTTTTTATAAGGATGAGCAAGACACCAATACTGCTTTAGAAGTTAAAAGGACTACAGAGGCCAAAATTGTTCCAGATGGTCAGGATCAGAGAAGGGCTGTGAGAAACTTCATGAGACCTAACTAGATCAGGTAAATAAATAGGAAATAAAGAGCTTCTTACCTCTGATCATGAACCTTTGATCTTGAGGACTCTGAATAACTATCAAACATGGCTGAATACATCTGTTTTGAGTCACCTGTCTCCTCTTTACCTTGTGATATGGCACCAGACTCACATTTCCTAAGAAGAGGAAGTACTTTTGGGTAAATCTACATTGCCTTAAACCAAGGAGTAACACAGTTTTCCCAAGCTTTTGTCAGTTTACTAGAAGTAGTAACAGCTAAAATTTCTGCTAAAAGATCACTGGAAGCTTAAACTAATTAAACCATCCAACAAAACATTTAGGTCAGCCTTTTCTCCTCTTTTATAAAGAGCTTCACAGAACCAGTAATGTCACCTTTGGCATACGCTATTAAGGTCACACAGATGGAATCCAAGTTCTTCTTAAACTCTTACTCATTATGACATCTTAAAATTTGATGCAAGAATAGGTGAAGCAAAACATAACAAATCTTACTTCCCCCTTCCCAAGATGTGAAACATTAAGTAAAACCTGTTTGTGTCAGCTCGGGCCCTCAGCTGTTTCATGAACTCCGAATGGTGCTGCCGCTGGTGGTCGAACAAGGCGGTGACTGGAGCAGCTGGAGCACTGACAGGATCTGAGGTCTGGCTCCGTGCTAACTCTGTCATCTGAGCACAAGGAAGAACAAGGCAATACAATGAGTTTATCAGCATCAAAATGTTTCTGAAAGAGAAAACAATAATTCTGGCAGGCAATTTAGTGATTTACTGAACAACTGGGTAAGATGGGTTTATGATGGTTTGTCGTTACACGTCTGTCACTTCTGGTTGTGGAAGTGCACATGGCTCTGTGGATGCATATTCCTCCATACTCTATTCCTCTATACATAATAAATAACAGTATACATCCAAAAATAATCCCAGCACACTGGTGGGAGGCATTTCCACTGCTGCATTCCAGTTACAATAAATGGCTGTTCAACTGAGTATCTGGAGTCACTTGTGAATGGGGATGGAAAAGCTACCCTGCTGGCCCACCATCACTGACCAGGTCATGCTCTCTCCACTAGCATCTCTTATGCTCAGATTTCCAACTTACAGCAAGATTTGAAAAGATTTAAAACCCTACACCAAATAAAAGCTGTCTCTGTTTCTTCTGCCTCGTTTCTCAGTTGGTTTCATCCACTTCATCACTATAAAGTACAAATGTTTTTTTGACTTCACTACCTACTGTCAGTGACTAATATACTGCAGGTACTTGAGCTGCCTGAGCTTTTCTACTCCTTCAACCCATTCTTTTCTACTCAAAAATTATTTAAACTTCACATATTTGGCAGAGCCCAGAATATATCAGTATTATTTTACAATTCCATTACTCACCATAAAACCAGCTCAGTGAGCACCAACATGTGCAAAAGCCGTGAAGAAACAGTTCTGTTCACACTCATCAGCCTTCTGCACTCCATCCCACAACCCTAAACCCACAGCCACTGCACTTACTAAACCATGATGGAGCAAAAGCATTTTTTGGTTACTGTGTGAAGTAGCTGCTACATGATGGGAACAAGTAGTATAAAAACTGATAAACTGATATATAAAACTGAAAAAAGCAAATGTTCTGTATGCCACAAGAAGAACAAAGACTTGAAAGAAGAAAACTTCAAACTGTGTATCAAGTTAAGAGCTTTGCTGAAGATCCTCTCCTCTCCTTTTTATTAATTTATTGTTCTCCTACCTTCAGAAATAAGCAAAATTGCAATTTCTCTGCTTTTCTAATTTAACTTCCCTATGAAACAGACCAATCCCTGATGGAGCGCAACTTTTACAAATTAAAGATGCTGTGTTCACTATCATCCATCTATTGTAGAAGAACAAACTTCTTTTCAGTTCATTAACTGGAAGATCATAAGAATAGTGAACACGGATTTAAGGCTGCTCACTGACTTCTAAAAATGATGCCAGAGAAGCTCCTTTGAAGTCCTATCATTTGTCACGTTAGGGAAATGAAGTTGTACCGAAAATGACACTGAACAGAAAATAACTTAAAAGGCAAAAAAGTGTTCGCAACAATACTGAAACGAGAACAGCTTTTCCCTTTCCCTGAGGGCCTCACCTCCCGGAGCTGGTGAGGTGCATCTGTGGTGAGCAGTGCAGGTTCTGCCTGCTTGGCTGCAGCCCTGCACGGGGGCTCCTGCCCGGCCTCCTGCCGTGACTGGACCAGCTGCTGCAGTGACTCTGCATGGACCTATGCAGAAAACACAGCCAGTTCAGCCTTTCAAAACATTCTGGCTATAGTAACTACACACTTATTTCTCAAAGTCTGGGAGAAAAAAAGTTTGAAAGTGGCCCCTAAGAGGGTTCTTCTAGCTATGTTGAAGTATTTCAGCACTTCCATATGTTCACAGCTTCAAATTAAGAACACTTGTAGGCACGGATTTACTTACAGCATTTTGCCTGTTACACACTCCACATTTGTTGAAGGGCAGCATTACCTGAGCTGCCTTCTGCCTTGTCTCATCTAGTTGTCTCTGACTTTCCAGAGCTTCTTGTTCAGCCTTGATTTTCAAAAGAGCCAAGTCCCGTTCATGGCGCTGCTGTTGTGCCTACAGGTCGGGAAAACAAGTTTTAACAATGCAAGTTAAATATAAAGATCTGTTTTGTGATCAATTAATTCAACAAACTAGATTAAACCATCTTGTCAACACAAGGAAACTTCAACCAAAAATATCCTTTTCATGGAATAAGACAAATGATCCAGCCTGAACAGCTCCACTGCATTGGATTGGGACCCAACATCAAACCAGTAAACAACCATGTTCTGATTCGACTGAGAAACACAACCAGAGCAGTGATTCCAGCTAACAGTACATTAATGACAGATATTCTAGAGTCACTAGTTCCTTGGTGTCAGCTTAAAATAAGAAAGATAACACAGGTAAATCTTGAGAAATTTCTCTTGACATTATCAGAGATGCTCCACCATGTCCATTACAATTTCTCTGCACTGCTAACAAAAGCTTAACTTGCTCTCACTTGATCAATTTTCTTGCAAAACGAAAAAGTAAAAGGAAGGTTGAGACAAGGAAGTATTTTCCTGTTACCTTTAGAATCTGAGCCAAGGAAACACTCTCCTGCTGGGCGAGGGATATGCCTCGCACTCGTTCCAGATCCGAGAGCTGTCGCACGGACTCCTCGATGGCACTAAGGTAGTTCAGCTCCGCTGACAAGCGATGCTGGAGCCCGGCGGGGGAGAAGCGCATACACCCTGCAGGACAACAATGACTGGTCAACCTCCACAGACTTCAGTGTCCCACATCAAAAACCAAAGCAAAAAAACATTACGGCTGCTCTGGGATTAGTAACCAAAAACTCACCGCTCGCTGAGGCTGCTCCTGCTGCAGAGCGACTGGTTCCCAGGCTCAAGTCGTGGAAGGCTGCGTTAGGCTTCAGCCCTGGGGCTGAACCTCCAGAAAAGCCAGCAGGTGACTTGACTCTTTCTGCTGCGTTGCCCACAGAATCCAACTGCAACATTTTTTGGGAACTGGGAGACGGGGAAGAAGTTGGTGTCTTCTGGGATCTTCCCTTGTCCGAGAAACTGAGAGTGAAATGAAAAGGAGTCAATATTGTCCTCAGTGCAGCCACCTGATAAGACAATAAAGCAATAACCTTGTTCTTCTATTTCTATACACCAAACAGACCCACACAAAGGGCACAGCCTGTTAGGGTTTGCACGGGCCCAGTCTGCCTTTAGGAAATGCCCTCACGAGATGGGGTTTGTCCCTATATCCCACTTTAGGGTTAAGTTTCTAGAGCACCCTATTTTTCTCCCAAGTATTAAACCTAGTTAGCACACAAAACAATTAAAAAAAACCCCAACTTAACAGTGTATCTACATGGCCAGACAAGCAGTTTCAATGCCTCCTTGTCAGGAACTTGGCATGAGAAAGTCAGGATGCAGTTATCTGGATGTGCATTTAAAAAACTAAACAGGTTGCTACCAGCATATGGAAGCAACTGATTGTGATAAGCCACTGCTCTGAGTCTTGATCTCTTTCATCAAAATGCAATGAAATGCCTGAAGGCCAAAACTTGACTTGAACAGTTCATAAAATACTACAGTAACACTTCCTGGAAGCAAATTAAAGACATCTCTTTTTTTAAACATACAGAAAATTATGCAAACACTTCTTAGATTTACTATTCCAACTTTATGAAATCAAAGGGGATTAACAGTGGCTGCTTAAATCCTTTAGGAAGACATTCTGCTTTATCTGGCACATCTTAGGAGGTCATAGGACCTTTCAAACCCAATACTGGATGTCAGCAGAAGTTGCCAATACAATTCAATACCTCAGCACTGCTTTACACTGATACAGAACAAGAGATCATCCATATTATTTGATGCTTTTTAGAAAAAAATGCAGTGAAAATTGAGTATCTCATAACCATATTAATCGCACAATTAGCAGAAAAATTGCATTTTTAGGCAGGCATAAAGAGGATGCAACAGAAAATTAATGTTTCTTCCATTTTTAATATGGTCTTTTAAAAGGATTGGTTCACCTCTCAAAAAGCATCAACTCACAGAGCTGGATAGGCTTGTGAGTACTAGCTGAACACAAAAATAGCCAAAAATGTCTGTGTATCTACTGAAAAGAGCAAGATGACTGCATAGGTTGACTAGCTATTTCCCTCCTGACACACTTCTCACAGACCTTTTGTCAATGCTTAAGGTACTGAACATGACAGGACACCAGGTTTCATATTTAAAATACAGGGAAAAAATGTTTTCCACATGCCCATCTTAATAACGTTTGATCATTTCTGTTGCTTCCCTTTTGCATATCCAAAGAAACAGCCAATAACACTACCAAACTTGATTATATTTGCATAAAGTCTTATAACATTCCTGTTACCTCAGCAGGGAGTGTCCAGACAAGTTTTCCAGGGTACTGTCTGTATCCAGGTTCTGCTCATGGTCTTTACTAGAAACTCTGCTACTTGATAAGGATTTCTTTGCCTGTTGGGATCCCCACTCTAATTCAGACAGTATTTTATCTTCTTCCACAGAAAAGTGGTGAGAACTTCCATTGAAAGAGTCCAACCCTAAGAAGCAACAACAGTGCCAAAAGTTTGTTTGGTCCGACATGTGAATATCTTGCCATCATGAGCCCCAAACCAATACATCAAGGAACCAAACCATGAGTTTCTTCACACTTCTGTAAGGCACAGGTTCCCATGTATTTATTAATTTGTGCACCTATGGAAAATGTCTGTGACCCAAAGACAAAGCATTCAGGCAAATTTGTTGTTGCCTTCATAAACAACTGTGGTTGTAATTCTGATTACTCAGCAGCCTATTGGCATTTTCTCAGTACAGAATCTAAGGATAGTTCCCACATGATATTAATATTAACTGACTTATTAGAGGGCTGGTTTAAGAAAGGAGAACTTTTCAATGCTGTTAACAACCTCTTGCTTATGTAATTTGAATTTAGATGACTATATTTTAAAGTCAGAATAATCAGGGTCAAAAAGAATTTAGGAAGGAATCATTAGAGGAAAACGCAAATCATTCTATCAGCATTAGATCACAGTTTCCAGATATGAAGGAAGACTGCAATTTTCACAACAGGAAAACCCTAAAACCTCCCTCAAAGAAACCAAACAACTCTAGAGTCAAGCATTGCACTTACGTTCCTTTTTCCCTCTCTTTCTTGAGGAAGTAGAGGAGCGAGAAGATGCTGCAGACCGTGGTCCAGAAGAATGCTGAGAAGCAAGTTCCACAGATCTAGGCTCATGGGGAGATTTCCTCCTTGGAATTTCTTCCTGAATGCTTGAATTACTGCTGCCAGCAACACTAAAAAGGAGCACATTGCCAGTGATTAAGGACTTTCAGCTCCCACATTATACCGTGCACAAGAAAACCACCACACTTGAAATCAGAGACAGAGGACTAAACTGCACAGATCAGCCCATCTAGAAAAGCATTGATTTTCAGACTTAAAACTATGACAGCCAAGACACTGGGAACTTTGACATGATATTGAACATATTGAACCGTGTTTCCAATAATAGGAAAGACTACAAGACAGATAACAACCATCCTCTCCAAAGCTAACTCTAAAGAGATATTTGACTCCAGACTGGAACAACATAGAAATTTGACTCCAAATGTGACTGCATTTCAGATAAAGTTCTTACAGACAACTTATATATCCACTACTAAGCATTCCCAAATCCTTACTGAAAGTAATCATAGGCTTTTTACAAAATTTTGAGGTACTGAACGGATTTTAACACTTTCAAATATCTTTTCTATTTTTTATATATTACAAACACTAACCAACTGAGCATTACAGCAGCCACACAAGCTGAAGAACTAATTTTCACCAGACTACAATGGATAAGAATCTTGCCTAAAGCTACCTGTCCAGCCTGAAGAAGAACAAAAATTAGACAGAGAACAGGAATCCAATTTTTATGTCTTCAGCATGCTGGCTGCTATATTAACTGCAAGTCCTAAGGAACTGCTTTCATGACTTTCACCAGTATCACAGTACAGCATCGCAGAAAAGATATGCAGCATTTTATGAAACCAATTTTGTATTAACTATTTCCTGTCAAATCCTGCATTTTTATTTTTACAAGAAGTCTAACACAGTTACCTGAGGTCACGTGCAATCTTTTTGTCTGTTAAAGTGCTACTTCCCTGCGATGAGACAAAATCATCTTCATAAGAAGCCACACTCTCCGGAGGGCTCATGGTAGGAAGCAAAGGGCGCAGAAGGGCAGACCCTCCGTTCAGCCTCTCATCAAACACTGAAGTGTGGACAAAGAAAGAAGAGGACAAAAGTTATCCAAAATGTGCATCAAATAGGTAATAAAACTGCAGGAACTAAAACGCTCCCACCCATGAGTGACTTCCTTTCAAACACAAAACCATCAGGAGAACAGCAGCACAGCTATCCCATGGCAGTTTAACACAAAGGAACAAGCACAGTCTTCCTCTTTTTTTAAAATTACTGAACACTTTACTTTGTTAACACACTCCAACTAAAACATTCTTGAAGAGCACAGTGCTTTAGAGTAGAACCATTTGCAGGAACTTTAATGCAATCGTTTTTGAAGGAAATAAAATGAAGGGAAAAAGAACGAAAACCCGCAACATAAAAATCAACTTCTCGGAAAACATTCCTCCTCAAAATGAGGAGGTCCAGGCAAGAGTAACAGTACTTATAAAATGAGGGATAAATTTGTACAAAAAATGAAAATGAAACAGAGCATCCTGCATGAGACAACTGTAAGTCATGCCTTACACAAATTCATGTTTGAGAATTCAAAAACACATTCTTTACCTGTGAAGCATAAAGCGTAAGGAGCAACAAGACTAGGGAAATACCAGTTCTCAAGAGAAATGTGAGAAATTTTGAGAAATTTTTTCATTTTTACCTTTTCCATGAAGCTGATAATTTTTCGCAAAGATGTTGATGACACTGTGGGGACTTCCCTTGGCCAGTTCCTCCCAGGGCCCCTTGCTGTGGGTGTCATTTGTCTGAGGAAAAAGTGGTGAGTACTTCTCAGCTGCTTTCTGAAACTCCTTTATGGGCTCAAAAGCGTTTCTCTCCCGGATGCAGAAATCCTTCTCTTTTAATGTCTCCAGCATCTTCAGTGGCAACTGTTTGTGCTGGCCTCCTTCCTCTTCAGAGAGGTTTCCATCACTCAGGAGAGGCCCTTCGCTGATGGAGTCGATGCTGGACTCGTGAGGAACGACGACTTTATTCAGAGCATAGCCCTGGTTCTCACGGCCCAGGGAGTCAGTCTGTCTCTTGGATAAATGTCCTAGGATCCCCTCATGCCTGTTGGCAGCAGGAGACCTCAATCCAAGGCTGACTACATCAGTAAGAGGCCTGATGGTCTCAGGGAGCTTTTTAAATTCACTAAGGTTGCCTACCCCAGGAAGGTTGTCATCAAAGGCTGTATGAGACACGCAGGCACCCAACATTTTTTGAATTCTGGCTGAAAAAGCATCTTCGTTTTCCTCTCTCACAGGAGGACTCACAGCTTTTGCCCACCGTCCATCATCCTGGTTTTCTTGCATAAATTCTGAGTTCCAAATGGTACCATAGTTGATACCAGCCCCAGCCAGCTTTTTGGCTTCGCTTTCAATCCTGCTGGAAAGGGAAGCAGCCGTAGCTTTCAAAGCTTCAATGCGATCTAATTTGCTCTTATATTGGCCAGCAGGAGGTTTTGCTAAGAGATTTTGCTGTGCAGCAGGGGAATTCAGGTATGGCTGAGGCCCCAGTGATCCCACAGGCGCAGAATGGCTCCTCCTCCCTGCCAACACTGCATCACACTCCTTTGACAAAAGGTCCATCTGCTCCAGACTCCAGTGCTGGGAACAAGGGCCTCCACTTGGGCCCAAGAGAGCTTGTGGATGAGAGAGCTGGACTCTTGGGCTCAGCCTGTCTGGCTGTACCCAGGGAGGCTCCATCAGCTCGTTCCTGAAATGAAAAGTCAACATCCACATTGAGGACTTACACTGTTGTTTTAAACTAAAGTATGAATGTCACAAATTTAATTTTCAGGATGAAACACTTTTTGGTGGTATGAGAGGGGCAGAGAATGTAAAGAGTTACAGAAAGTTACAGACAGTAAAGAGTTACAGACAGTAAAGAGTTACACAATGTTATTTAATAAAAAAAAATCAACAAACCAAACAACACAGCACCTTCCAAATTTGAAATGCCACTTATGGTGTACTGTTTGTTTTAGAGTTGTAACAAGCTGAGGTTTTTCAGCAGTAGCAGTAAGACTTATCCAAAAGGGAGAAAACATTTTTTTTTTTCCTTATCACTTGCCCATGTTCAGAATTCCAGGAAACCTGGAAAGTCCCTCACAAAAAGCTGCTTCTCTGATTACTGTGAGGGTCTCTGAATAACTTAAAGTCTCACCTCTCCTCTAATATCAGCAATTACCTTTTTTCCTTTTGAGTTACACTAACAGTCTTTACTATATGGTTTAGCAGCTTATTCTACACACAGGAGCACATGGCATTCCTTGTGCTCCCTTGAACTTTTCCAGAAAGTAAACAGGTCTTGTTGAATTTACAAAATCAGTGTTCAGATATTGAAACAAGTATATATTCAGGAAGCAGACATTCATTATGTAGTTAAAAAATGAAGACACACTTGCACAACCAGGACAATTAAGGATATTCAAGAAACTTCAGGATTTTTAGTTCCTTATATTTAAGTGTCTGGTCAGGCATCTTGACTTACAGTACGAAAAACTCTGGTAACAATGAACAATTTAAAATTGGGAAAGCATGAGAAGAAATAGGGAAAGGCTAGTTCTAAGCAGAAGCAGAGGGTTTTGGTACTTTAGAGACAGTAACTAAAGGCTGAATCAAACAAAATAGATAAAATACAAACATTGAAAACATCAAATGAGAAAACTCAACACATGTATTCATACAATCAGCTTCTCTTGCCTGATGCCAATGGCAGAGGAAACAGAGTGTCCCAATATGAAATACATATCCCACCCATGTCACCAAAAGATTACCAGCAACCACCACTCATATATTTATTTACAGACTCACAAACCAGCCACAGCCAAAGTTCTCATATGCTCTCCTGCATCAGCTTCCTCTTTACTGCAAGGACACGTTTTAGTTGCCGTAAAGACAATTACTCTCACTGGAACATGAACTCCAGAGCCGAGTCTATTTTCACCTCTCAGAGATGAAAGCAGGAGTATTTTCCTCTCTCCCAAAGGCCCCCAGCTCCTCACCTCAGCAGCGGCTGCTGCGGCTCCGAAAGCGACATGTCACTGCTGGAAGATGCACTCGGAGGACGCTCCTGAGCCTTGTTTTCTTTGTCGGATTCCCCGGAGGGCTGATAACCAGGTCTGGGCTAGAGATGAAGACAAGCAGAAAAACGCATTTTTAAAAGTCTGTCGCAGTCCAGAAGCTCCTGCCTCATTAAAATTGCAAAGGCTAATATCCAGAATTCAGATTCTACTTATAACAGAAAGATGAATTTCATTCATCTTTCTAGTAGGCCCTGCTGTGCCCAAAAGCAGCTGCCAGCAAGGAGGCTGCACACTGAAATCACTACCTTTAAGCAAAAGCTACACATTTTTCTTTGTTTTTTCTTAACTGACCAAGACAAGTCACGACCTTCCTAAACATACGACCTCCTATTCCTGCAAACAACTGCAACACACTAAGTTAGTGAATCAGCTGTACCTGTGCTTCCTGCACCGTAGGCAGCTGAGGTGGTTCTTCTAAAAGTGTTCGTTCCAGCAATAGTTTAGAGTAGGTTTCCTGTAACCGCTTGGCTGCTGAAGGCTCAGGAGGAGGCACATGCTTTGCTTTAGCAACAGCCTCCTTCTGTTTTCTGTAGAGCTCTTGGAGCCTTTTGTTTTTCTGTTCTGTTGCCTCTTTTTGTGCTTTCTTCTCTTCATGCTGCTTCCTCTTCCTCTCCTCTTGCTGCCTGATGATGTACTGACGAACCTCATCGCTGTCATAGTGGCGTTTCTTAGAGATCACCTGAGGCTCCTCACTGGCAGCCACCTTGTCTGGTTTCCTTTTGGTGGGACTGTGGCTCCTGGTGTTTTGAGTGGGCAAAACAGATTTTTGATTCTGCTTTTCCACATCTTTCTCTTGCTTTGTACTCATGGAATCCAACTGCAAGTCATCGAGAATTCCACGTATCTCCACGGGCAGGAAATCCTTATTTACAGAGGCATGATCTTCTCGGTTATCATCTGGAAGAGCAGCTTCCAGTTTTTTCAGGTTAGACTCAGACTGTACTTTACTTCTTGACCTTTCAGAGCTTCTTGAAGAGCTTTTGCGGGTGACATCTAGTCTAGAATCTGATCCTGTCCTTCCAATGCAACCTGCTAAAGAATAAGACATCAAATATTTCAACTAATAGTCAAATTTGGGAAAACACATGCCATCACTGAAACAGCTGCAAAAGTGAGGATGAAGGAGGAGCGCAGGATCTCGCTGTAAATGTGCTTTTGCTTCATTCAGTGTCATGGTCTGAATGTGGCAGCCTTTGCTTAGACTCAGCCCACACTCTGTATACTCTTAACAGCCTCACCATCTCACAGGCATAAGCAGCACAGCAGACATCACAGTACCTTAATTGCCCATCTGAGATTCTGGATAAATTCTGAAAAGGGTTGGTGGGGGAATCATTGAATATTTATGATGCACATGGATGACATTATACTGTATTTCTAAGAACCACAATTCCTGTTAAGCAGGGATGCTCAATCATAGCTTACACATTATAAGGAGCACACTGGGAAAATTCACCTGACCCGGGGACCACTGCTGGGCATTCCTTTCCTCACTAGCTTCAAGTGGCAAAGACAGGCTGCAACCTGTATCCCATCTTTTCCAGATCCTGATCATATTCTATCTCAGAAGTCTGCACCATTCTGCAGACGTGCAGTGTTATATAATAAATTAAGTAAAATAAGTCCAGTGATAAAAGAACAACTCACCAGACTTGGCAGCTCTCTCTCGTCCTGTTCTGTCACTGGATACAGCTCTTCTCTCCTGTTCTATTCTGGGAGCTGGACCCAGTATCTTTTTGACCAGCTTTTGTCCCTCCCGCCAGGAGGATGCACTTATCACATAATTTCCACCTGCACAATAAGCAATAAGTAAATGTCAAGCACTAGGTGGATTTTCCATGGTATCAAAAATAAGGATTTATTGCAGCCATTCATCATTTCTGTGCCATTTCATTCTGCATAAGTGGTACAGACTCAGTTAAACAAAACAGTCATAAAACATTGATGCACCATGAAGACACCCCACTGCTGCCTCAAACATCTACCAGAGCTTCACCACACACACAGTGTAACATCCAAAACATACTGTAACACACTAAAGCCCTACAAAAACTGATTTAAAAAACAAGAAAGGGTTATACACGTCTCAAATATACAAACAAACCTTACTAGGGAGAGGGGAAATATTCGTAGAGCTCAAATAAGGCAGTCAAATATGGAAAATAAGAGAAAAAAAGATAAAAGTACCTAAATTGTTGTAATAAGAGGAACAAAAATAAAGGTGAGATACAAAAACCACTTCACCTTCCTATGGAAAGACAATTAGCTAATATTCTAGGAAAAAAACCCCAAACCACTTAAGATTTTTACAGATAATTAATTATTGAAATAGGTGTCCTGTGAGGGGGTTAGTGAGCAACAATGCTAACTCACTGTCCCTTAGCTGGGATTTCTGTGCCAGAAGTGAAAATAGTTAAGATGACCCTACTAGTTGATCCCTAATTGAAGGACAGAGTACCTTGCAGGTGACAAAACCCAATCCAAACGTTATTTGGATTATTTTTTCATCCTACATATAGTTAAATGATAAAAACTGAGTATGGTGGCATCTTTACCTAATATTGGGTACATTAAACACTACATTTATTCAACTCACCTTTCAACCCACTAACTTCCAATATTAGTAATAATTTTTTTAAAAATAATGACCTTAAAGAGCTTTGGAGAAAAATGCCATATAAAAAAAGAAAAGAAAATGACCAACAACCTAATTCAGACCATTTATCAGTACTTTATTGCTAGAAAAGTACCTAACTTGAATACACAATTTGCAGTTGATTTTTAGCAATTCCATTTCAGGTTCTACCTTCAAGAGCTCTGTCTAAAGAAACCCAGTCACTGCAGCATGAGATCACCACAGCCAAACAAAAAAGGGACTGTACTGGGCACACCAGCACTTTGAAGACGTGATACCAACAATGTCAAGTGAAATCCAGGACAGCTGAACAATTGTTTTGGCAATCCCAGTCCTCAGTTCCCAACCCCCTTTCTTCTCTTGTTGTTATTTTAACCCAGAAGCCTGCAGCCCACTCTTCATCCCTTTGCTAACAGCACTCCTTGCTTGCGTTGTAAATTATCCAAGTATTTTATAAAGCTGTCACTTGAAACATGTCGCTACAAGCCCTCTTTGAAACAGAGGTATCGACCACAGGGGTTCTCCTGCAGAACTCGCTGTTCTCAGTTGCTTCTGAGTGCATTTAAAAAGCCAGAGTTGAGTGTCATCTTCCATTTTTGTCAGCTGTTTAACCAAAACACGCTAACGGGGCGGAACATGAGCTGGGGCTATTTATAGCCCTGGCTGTGGCAAGCAGCTCCTTACGGCAACGACTGGAGGAGGATGGACCAGCAGGGATGTGCTACTTAGAGCTGGTTCTTATCTGCCAGGAATTCCAGGCCACCATTTTCAACACGTTTAATCCGTTACACCAGCAGGTGGCTTTGCATGTAATGGAGGGGCTGGAGCTTGCAGTTGGCAATGGCTTGGTTGGGAGCCTCTGGGTAAGGATTAAGGAACAAACAAATACAGGAATGTTGGCGTGGGAGTCTGCTACAGACCAGGAAGACAACACCCATAAATTATCCTTTAAGGAACTCAGGGACACGTCTAAATCAACAGTCCTTGTATTTATGGAGAGCTTCAACCTGCCAGATGTTAACTGGCAAGTTAACTGTCCCTCACCTGGGGCAGGGCAACCCTGGATATACAGCTGGGCTGGAGAACCGATCTCTTCGCTTTTGCAACCAGCGACAGGACCCAAGGGAATGTCAGGGGACATTCCCTGTGTCAGGGGAGGTTAAGGTTGGATGTTAGGAAAAGGTTCTTCCCCCAGTGGGTGGTTGGGCACTGGAACAGGCTCCCCAGGGCAATGGTCACAGCAACACACCTGACAGAGCTCAAGAAGCGTTTGGAGAATGCTCTCAGGCACATGGTGTTATTCTTGGGGTGTCCTGTGCGCTTTGCTCCTCCCTCACTTGGAACTGTCACAAATATGTAAGATAGCTGAGTATAATTCCTTAAGTAGGAATTGATCAGCATATGAAGGAGCAAATCTATGCTTATCACTTAAAAGTATTAGCATTCATTAGCTCAAAATATTCACAAGCAGCTTCAGGATTTACAGCATGCAGAAGCACATGTTCACTCTCTAAAAAACCCTTTGTAACGATTTTTAAAGCAGGTTTTTTTTCTTCAAAGTGTTTACCAATCATGGGTCATTGTACACAGGGAGAAATATAAAACCTTAAGAGCTGCCTAAGTTGTTATATATTTAAAGAAATTGCTCTGTGTGTGATTGCAGCCATAACTACTTACTTCGTACGAAAATGATAACCAAATATGAAGCAGATGTGGAAGTCTTCCTAATTCTTTTGCTACCAACATCAAAGATTAACATTACTGGAAAACTAAGAAGCACTGACAGAATTTCACACGTGGTTTATTTTATTTTCTACTATAAGGCACTGCTCCACAGTAACCTGCTCATATCATCTGCTCTAAATATTTTAATTTTATTTAATAGTCAGTGGAATTGTCAGACAATAGTGGAAAAAAAGAGTTCTTAGCTGGTAAAAGAAATAAGCATTCCTTTATAAATATCAAGATTTGGAAGACTTGTCAGGGAATGTATTTTTACATTCTTTCATCAACTGAGAAAGCCAGGAATGGGTCAAGCCAGAACTGAAGGTGCAGGACGGCAACAACTTGAAATGGGACGTGGAAGAACAACAGCCAGAGAAGAGCCAGGAGAACATCCTGTTCTCTGCTTCCCCACTGAGAAATCATACAAGAGAACAGCTTTCACTGCAGCCCCTCCTCACCTCACAGGGGGGCAACTCAGCAAGGCCCACTGGCACTGACTTTAATATCATCTCTCAGCATTGCTGACTGAGCTGTAGGTCAGGCTCTAACCAGCTTCAACACAAGCAAAGCAGAAACAGGATCCAGAACAGACCTATTGCTGCTTTTTGTCTGCGTTGGCCTGACAGATACCCAAGGATAGCTCCCCAAGGAACACACACCACTCAGCAGTTTCCACAATGTGCACACAATAAGTGGAAAGGCAGAAAATTAAAATAAACTACAAAAAAAGTACACGCATCCACCACCAACAAAAACATACAAACCCCCAATGCAGCACAGTACACAAACTCACTGCAACAGCACTGTTGCACATCTGAGAAGACTTTTAAAGCATCGTGCTTTCATCTTTCTTTCTTGAGACAAAACTTATATCTGAAGGACATGTGACAGTCTTCCCTCTACAGTAGAAACAGTCACCTTGTTTGGACTCTGGACTTGACAACCGTGTCAGTTTTTGCACTTTCCGCACTGGCCTGGTCGCTTTTTTCTCTCTGTTTCTCTCACCGGGTTTTCCTTTTGCTGTTGAATCCTCTAAAAACAAACAAAAGCTGTTAAGTGATATCCCACAGGGAAGAAGACAGAGTAACAAGCTTGCTTCAACATTTGAAAAACCAGAACTCAGAGGAACCCAGCAGAATTCACTGACTATCCCAAATTATATCCCTAGATCAATTACTTCTAGTCCAGCACTTTAAAACGCTCACAGCACAGGAACTTTCAACCAAAGGCTGCTTACCTACACACTGGAACACAGCAAAGCCACAGCAACAGATTTTTAAAGTTCATTTTCCATTTTAAAAGAAACACTGACAGTTTCACATGAACAATTGTTGGTTCTCTTCTGCTACAGATACTACATTTTACAGCACTAATGTCCCACAAGAACATGTAGTTCCTTCACTCCTGAAACACATGGGCTGCTCCTTACACATTAACACAACAGCACATTCAGCATATAAGGAACTCTGGGGCCACTATTACCACTGTTTTCTTGTTCCTCTTCCCTAAAGAATGTGATCAGACAACCTGAAACAACCAGAGTGCAACCCTCTATATGGACAGCTCTGAAGATTTACTTAGATGCCAATTCTAACTTTTACAGCCCCTCATTTCAGCTGAATCCACTCTCTGATGGACGCCCATTGGAAGTATCAGAGGCAGAACGACAGGTTATATTAAAAGATGTGGGAATAGAATTTTAGGAGTATTTCTCACCCTTAATACCATTTCCTTACAAATTTTCCAGCCATCTCTGAGGCTGGCAACAAGCACAGGGAGGACAGAATCGATGCACAGAGTACCAAAGGCCTCAATGACTGCATTTGCAGAAGTCCACCTTGTCTTCTCACCTCTTCCAGCAACAAACAGTTCCTTTCTGATACCAGGAAACTGCAGGCTGCTTCCCACTCTGTTCACATTATAGCAATTTTGTTCTAGTATGGCAAATCCTGAACATCTTTAAGACAAAATTACTGGAAGCTTGGAGTCCATACAATATCCTTTAGCCTAACTGCTGAACAAAGATGAAGACATGCTGTATAGTCTATGCTTACATGTAAAAATCAAATGTTTTTGCTGTAAAGAACAATGCTGCTGTAGATATCAGAGACCTTATAGCTTATTTTAGCACTACAGAGCACAGAGCAGTTCTGTAGCACACTCAAAACACCACATGCTGTAACTTTAATACAGAAGTAACACGTGGACAGATAATCCAACAACCTAAAAATACATTTACAGTGTATACTATGTGCATCACCAGCATTTGATTACCAGAAATCAGCTATTGAGGATAATCTTTTCAGGTCAGAAAGGAGACACGTTCCACAACAGCTGTTCTATGCATGGGATCAGGACAGGAGTGTGGATCAACAGACACACAGATCCTTCCTTTTGCTGGCACTAGACACATGATCCAAATGCCTTTTTAACTGGACCTCTTCAATGAAGCCTTTTAAAAAACCTGAATTTCTATAAACAACTCATAACCATTTATATTATGCTTGTCAAAACTAAAAAAATAAATTCTAGTGTAGATTAAAAGTCTGTGGAAATTTGGCATTAATTTCACAGACTGATGCTGAACAGAGTATTTGCAAAACAATTTTACCGAAAAGGAGCATCTCTTCTTCCTGAACTTTTTTTATGAGTGATTCCAGGAAAAGTCCTCACTAACTTATCATGCTGCACAAGTACCAGCCACTACACTATCAATATACACGGACACCTACAGGTTTAAATCTCAATGCATTTTCCTCCAGTCTTAAATGTTTTGACCAGAGAAAGGTTATTCTTAATAAGTAAACTCTTCAGCTGCAAAAGGAGAAGTTCTCTGGGGATTTCATTTTCCATTCCCTTCCTTTTTATTCACTTGATCTCTTTCTCCTCCCCCAACTCAGTCAGTCAGAAGTAATTTAATCTTACAGCACTCCACTGAAACCAGCCTAGCAAATAAAAAAGCACACTTGGGCATCCTACTCCAGCTCACCCAGAGAGAAGAGCTGCCAATGGTAGTGCAGCTTTCCAGAGTGAAAAATTCATAAAGATTGTGTCTTGGAGTAGTACATTTTAAAACAGAAACCAAAAGTGGGGTTTGTCCTTTTAAACATGAAATTGCATTCATTCATGCAAACACGTGTAAAGAAATTACAAATTTAAACAAAAGTCATTTGGATGGTGACTTTTATTTTTCCTGTTTCAAAGGAAAGCCATCATTTGATTCTTTCTAATACTGGTTTTCTACTAAAAGTATTTGAATGAGAGAATGGGGTTGTTTTAGTGTTCAGTAAGTTACTCTTCCTGTGGAGAGAAGTACAATACATTTAACACCCACTGCTTCCACTTTTTGTTTCCATGACTTAAGAGTTGCACAAAATACATTTCTCTGCCTCTCAGAGAAGGCTGTGTGGCTCAATCAGTCCTGTCTGTGGCTCACCTTTTAACTGGCGTGCTATATCTCTGTACAACTCCCGACTAATACGAAACTCGTCCGCGTGCCAGATCTTTCCATCTGGAGTGCGAATCTTTGTTTCAGCGGGATTGAAACCTGAAAGTGAACAATTCAAGAGTTTAAAGTAACTGCATAAAATGTAAATACAGCTTTTTCGGGATGGAAGGGGTGGGAATCTGCCAAGTAAGAAAGGAACTACTTGAATTTCTAATGCTAAATTAGAAGGAAGCAATATACCGGTCTGCCACTCGCTCACAGTTGGAAAACAGCAGATTGGCTGACAAAAAGATTATTAGCAATATGAAAGGCTTTTTCAGTCAAAACAATGTTACCAAGCTCTGAGACCATAAAAAAGTTATTGAAATAAACCCAAAACACCAAAACAGTGAGCTTCTTTTTATAGTAATTGTAAGAAGAGACAGGAAGAATTACAAAGGAATCAACACTTCTGTAAATTGGCAAGAATTTTTTTTTTCTTTCTTGTCCATATCTGTGATCAAACCACGTTATTCACCCTCCCATTGCCCAAACACAGCTGAGAGACAGGTCCATGCTTTGACATGTTGCTCAGTGAATTGAACTCCACTCCTCACCCCGTAAAACCCACAGGGAGGGGATCTGCACCTCCGTACCTCTGTATGATGGAGCAGCAGGCACAGCTGTCACCTTCCTGACTTTGGGAGTCACCGTGTTCTCCACGTTACTGATCACCACAGGTTGCTCAGCACATCCCAAGTGCTGCCCTCTGCCACTGGGCTCTTCAGAATTCTCCCACTGCTTTCGGATCCGCTCCTTCAGCTTCTCCAACTTGGCATCGTGCTGCCGCTGTTTCAGGATTTCCAGCCTGTGAGCACTACAAATACTCGCGGCAGAAGGGGAAGACACTTTCAGTTCACTGTCCTGGGACGTGTTACTCTGAGAAGCTTTAGTGCTACTCTCATCTCCTCTGGAGCCACTGGTTTTTTCCTCTTCCAACCTTGGAGATGCTGCAACCCTAAGAAAGGCCTCATTATTCTGCAAGGCATCAATTGTCGGCCGGTCATTCAAATACCTAACAACAGTCTCGTCTGCAGCAGAAGAACAGGGGCTTTCAAAGTCTCTGCTGTGCCGATCCCGCTCCTCCCGCTCGTGTGTCAGGCGGCCTGGGAGCTCAGCCTTCCCCTCTGCTTCGCTCAAGTCCAAGCCAGAGGGCAGTTGCTTGGCCTCAAGTTGGCTAGAACTGTGATAAGACAGAGAACTATATATATCCCTGATGCAACAGAAGGGGAAAAAAAAAAGTCACCATCAGAAACACAACTGTAGGACCTTCCAACCCAGCAATCAGCACCTTCATCAACTAAATGAATGACTTCCTCTACCTTGTCTCCACTTAAAGGCAAGTTCTTTTAAAGTCTGCTCACTTCACATTAAATAGTGCAAGTCTGACGAAACTGAAAGAGACTTCTGTTCAAAATTTCATTTGCTGCACTCTCTGTCTGAACAGGACTATATATAAAGTTGAAGAATAGAAAATCAGCAAGCAGTATTGTCACCCTTCAATTTTTTAAAAAAAGCTTTAAATAAAAGGTGTAGAACTTAAAAGAGAAGCATAATTAATATATGAGCTGCTCAATTAACAAAATTGACCCAAATCAGCCTCATGTGCAACAAGGAAGGAGAACCACCTCACAGTGACATAAGTAGGGGAAAAAAGGATCGAAATTTAGATGTCAGGACAAAAATCACATTATATGGCCTGTTCTGTGCGATGTTTTGTCTATGAGAAACTGTTCTTATTTGGGTTGCTCACACACACAAAAGTCTAATGCATCTTCAGTACTAGATTTTCTTGCTCTACACTGTCTTGCGGTAACACATTTGGGAACATGTGCTGAAGAATTAATGAAACAAAGTTGAAAAAGCATGAGGAAATACTCTTTTTGGTCTTTATTACTGACATTAAACACCTATCAAACCCATCAGGTCACAAAGGCCGCAGCCACACCAACTTGATGATCTGGCCCCATTTCAACACATTTGACATTAAACTCGTATTCACTGAACAAAAACCACACTTGTAATATTTACTAAAAAGTCCAACCCCACATGCTGCTTCAGGTGGCTGGGTGATGGGAGGAAGCAAACCAACTTTTGAGGAGTTGTTAAAAGCACCACTGTCAGATTAAACCTAATCTCAGCATGTTTTCCTTTAACAGCCAGCTGTCCCAGCACCAACCTGTATGAAGCCAACGGTTCACGAAATTCCACACGGCTGCATTTTTTCACGTTGCTTTCCAGGGTGGTCGCTCGAAGGGGGCTGCGTGAGGACTTCTCCTTGCTTGATTTATTGTGGCTGGAAGACCGGGAAGCTGAAGCAGAAACCAAAGAATCCTTTATGGACCCATGTCTCCAGAAAGAGAAAGCTGAACAATTAACACAGTTTTTCTTGGGTTTGAGCAGTGCTGAAAGTACTCCCTCTCTTTTTCAACAAGCTGATTTCAAAAACTAGGAGCAAGGCAGTAAGTGCTTGAAATAATGATCATATTTAAAGAGAGATAATGCTTAAAGATTCACTGTAAGTAATTAAATCTGTAAAGTTGACTGTGTTGCCACTAGAGGTCGATCTGTCTGTTCTCCAGTGGCACACCAGAATACTCTTAGTATATAAAAGGAGGGCTTATTTCTTCAAAAGCAAAGGCTGTCCTTAAATGAAATAAAGGAAGCACCAAATATAGCAAACTTGTTCTCGGAATGGGATAAGCACTGCTCACTCACAGGGTGGGGAAAGTCCTGCCACCCCCTTTCAACCAAGTGGCTAGGGTAGAACACTCTCCTCCCTAACCCAAGGGAAGGAAACATCGGTTTCTCCTGGTCAATTAGTGCCTCATGAATAAAGATCACTGGCAGGAGACAACTTGGGGGCAGGGAGGAGAAATCAGATTTCCCAGAATGCAGTGGCTCTACGCTGCCTTACACCTTGTGTCCTCAATAATACATACCCTTCCTGCTGGCTTTCCTGCTGCCACTGGCAGAGGGCTTCTTGGCATCCATGACTGAATCGAACACAGCCGTGCCGGTGGGGGCTATTTCCAATTTGTTCTCTATATGCCGTAGCTAAAGTTTGAAGACAGTGCAAATAAGAATATTGTTTTCCATTTTTAAGCTACATTTTTCTCCCACCCCCCCCACCCCGACATGACACATTTTTCCTTTTTCATGAAGAATAAAACTGCAGGCAAAAGCAACTTCACGAGGCTGATGTTACAAAACTGTATTGTATTATGGCCAGAAATTACTGTTATGTTTTGTTTAATAAGATTATCTAAATTAGGTTTTATGCATAGTTTTGTTCCCATAAGTAGGCTGTTGTGAAAAAATTAATAATAACACGCCATTCAGAGACTTAATGCTTGCCCTGAATAAAATATTAATTCCATTTGGAAAAAATTCTGTAATACTCCCTTCAAAATGGAGCATGATACAAGATTCCACATGTAGAACCCCACACTGATGCTCAGCTGTTAAGAAAAGTGAGGGACAAGGCTATGGGAAAGAGCTGAATTCCCTGGAAAATCAAACTGTTTGGCTCAACTGAAGCCAGGTTTCAGAAACTACTATGACACCCTAAGCACCTAAGTTAAATTCCAACAGAAAGACAGCACTTGCAATGCTCAAAGATAGAAAATCATTAAATACACCAGTGGTGTCCCAGTTTCTGACTGGTTTGAGTCAGAGATGGGAGAGCTATTTTTTCAAGTTCTCAGAAACGTGAGAAGTCACCACTTTCTTAAATCAAAAGGTAATATTACACCCCAGGTTTAACATGTACTACGATACTCAAGACCAAGCTTGCTGTGGCAAAAATTTCTTCTACTGTGTGCAGAAAAAACTTTTCCCAAGATGTTCAACATTCATGTACTCCAAGTGCTTCTCCCATTTTCAACTTGTTTAAGAGACAATCACTGAGCAAAATAATACTTTGGTAAAGCTTTTGTAGCCATTAACTGATTGGAAAATGAGTAAGGGAAAAAAAAACAAAGAAAAAAAAATCAGTACTTACAGCAGCCTTAGTCTGAGAAAAAGAAGCCCATGCTGCAGTTTGATCTTACAGGGCAGAAACAAAGAAAGTAATTTCTCATTAGTACATGGGAAACGATGACATAAAATGTTGCTTCAAAACAATTTCCATGGGTTCCCTAATCAAGTTATTTTCGTGACCCAGTTCCAGCCTGTAAATATCTTCTGTGAAAGGCTGTTATCAGTCAAGGCTCACCTTAACAGAGCAATAAAGTATTTAATGTAATATTTAATGAGTTCACTAAGTTAGGCTGAATGCAGGATTACACTTGAAATCAAATCCAGAACATGTAACAGAAGATGCTTAGATGTTTAGAAGATAAAGCTAGTTATCTACCCCAACATAAATATATTACATGTTTCCATTACACTATAGTTTAGCTACCTTTTTTTCCCCTTCCATTTTCCTCTTCAGTAAACTAAGCATGAATACATGGTCACTGAAAGACTCTACTCAAAAACCAAGCTTTGAACAGAAGAATTTTGAATAGCAAACTTTTTGAGCTGTGCACCCTACAAACAAAACAGAAACAACGTTTGTGAACAAGCAGGAGGCAATAATCAACGTCAGCCTTTTAATCTAAACAGACAGCACGTGCTCTATGAGCAATCCAGCTCAGAAGGATGCAGTAGTGTTTTCCTCTATAAATATTTACTTCCTTAGCTCCCCTCTTCTTTTGAATTATAATGGTTTTCTTAGATAATCTAATTGTTTATAAAACACAACATGTCAGAACCATGGAGAGTAGCAGTACTGGAGTGTTAGAAAAACAATCTTTTCCATATAGTAAAAAAGCTGCCAATTGCATTTAAGGTAAGATGCAATAACAGGAAGGAAGAGAGTTAGGGAAGTAGTGCAAAACCAACTTTCTTTGACTTCGAGAGATGGTGCTTTGTGTCCACAGAACACTTCATTTTCACAAGGTAGGTAACTTTAAAAGAAACTGATTATATGACAGGAAATAATCAGCAATAATGTCCCCTTACAGATAAAAAAATAATCTTTCTCTACTTTCAAAATCCCTTCTGGAGCCCAGTTTTGTCACGCTGGAGATCATATGACTGATCCCAAACCACGGATCTAACACGCGACTCAGCTGCTCCACAGACCAGACCTTTCTTCCTCTCAGGGATGTACTGTAGGGTTTTTTTGGCCCCTCCTTTCCTAAATTACAGAGTAATCACGACAGCAAAAAGCTAACTGGATTTCTCCAGTTCAGGGAGACAAAACTGCTGTAAAAGTTATCTTAGTGGTGATGTACTGATGCGATTCAAGTGTCTTCACCACCTTGGAAATGAGCGAGAGTTGGGAGCGACTGTGACACAGCCTCTTCCTCACTCCTTTCAAGAGCCAGCAGTTCCAGTTTCTGTTCCTGCACTGCTCCTCCTCCACAGCACTCAAAAAATCCCTGTCTCTGTGCCATCTTGGCAACCATATTCCAGGCTGGCAATTGCTAATGCAGATCAGCAAATACTCCACAGATCAGAGTACAAAACTGTCATCTGCGAAAAGGGAACTGTGTAACACATGGGCTCCGCTTCCAAAGTGAGGCAGGAGAAAGCTTTCTGCAACAACTCCCCACAGTTCAAACAACTCATGACAAAACATCTCCCAAAACAAGGCAATAGAACAGAGAAAACCCATACCTCTGGTAGAATCCTTGCTTTGGTTATGCCTCAGATTTTGTAGAGGCACCTCATTTGATGTGTTGCTCCACATCGTGCCAATTTATCTACAAAAAAAAGAAGTCAGGTAAGAACCGAAGAGGTATAAAGTAAGAACAAATCTGTCTTTGGCTAAAGAGAGTATAACCTTGAACACTATGATAAATGTCCACCTCATTTGATGATTTCAAGCTCACAACATGAACAAGGTCAGACAATCAGTACCAAATCACACCCGTGGTTAAAGCTTCTTGCAGTTCTGCAGAAACCATGTAATTCCGTGGATAAAGAAGGGTTTGGGTTTCTTCTTATTTGTTACAAAGAACCGTGAACGTGATAAAAGGAGACCCAGAGGTCAAGGCAATTTAGATCACAGTAAGAAGTATCCCAAAAAGTCTGAAGATGTTCACACTGGAACTCTGCACACACAGGGCTCACAGAGGCACCACTACATGGCTCGAACTCACAAATGTCTGGTGAAAATACCCAACTCCACCAGTGACAGATGAATGTGTCACCTGTCTCTGTTAAGGGGACAGGCAGAGCAGAACTGTCTGGAAGGACACCAGAGCCAGGAAAAGAGACAGGACTGGAGCTGCCGTTGTGCTCCTGTGAACTTCAAAGGCAGGACTCCCAGTGAATCTAAAAAAGTGTGAACTCCCAGCCACTATCACCAGAGGGTTTTTATAATGGAAAAAAGAAAAAACAAAACAAAAGAAATCCCAACATGTGCTTACTGAGCTGTCCTCATAACACAGTGACAACACTTCTGGTATGGAAAGAAAAAAATTAGGTGGTCACAGAATTCCAACAGGAAGTTCTAGACCTCTGACAGAGTCATAAAGCCACATTTTCCTCTCTCTTCTCTCATTCACTCCCAGATGTATTTCTTCTTACTTTCTTAATTTCTGAAAACTTCTTTTGCTCTCACCTCTCTACACAGTGTGCCACACAAAAGGGCATTCAAATATAAAGATCATTCTTCTGATAAAAGGAGACCAAACGTCCCACAAAATTAACATTGTGTGCTACTTATTGGAACAGATCATTGCCTGGACATTTTGTGACAAGGATTTTTATCATATATAGTTTTAAGAATATTCACAGAGACCAACAGTGAAGTTTGGTCCTCACATTCAGTCATACATTTAGGGCAGTAAGTTATCCCACAAAACAGCTCTTACGCCCCAAGAAAAACTATCAATAAAAAGAACATAGGTCTTTAAAAAGCCTTTGGTTGTGACTTTCTTTAAAGAATCCAAATAAATGTTTGAAAGAGCGTGGGAGAGGTATGCAAGATTATTTATGTAGGTACAGACACACATGTACACACACATTAGTGAAGCCCACAATAACACGAATTCTAGAAAGAAGGGGTAGGTGTTTTGTTTCTTTAAGTATCCAATAGTTTTGGGCTGTGTGGAGTTAGAAAGTTCTGCTTCTAGGACAGGTGCTGCAGAGCTCATTCATGCAGAACAGCAGCTTTGTGCTCCACATCATTCATGCTGTAAATCATAACGCTGCCCTGCCTGGGAAATCATCCAATTGAACCTCTCCATCACTGCAGCAAAGAGCTGTTGGGCTAGAAATGTAGAAAACAAATATTAACAGAAGAGAGGGAATTTTCCATAAAGAACTGATTTTGGGAGCTGCTGAAAATGTTCTATCAGACCAGTATCAGTTTCTTGCCGAAGCACAAATACAACAAAACCTACCCAATATGTCAATTTAGCACAGGAGAATGTTTGGACAAGCAAAAATTTCTAAAGGGTTAAAGTATCCATCTTTATGTAATTGCTCGGGATTTATTCTTATCATTAGGATTACTAGAACAGATAGGACAACTTAGCTGGGGACTAAAGTTGTTATTACACACACACAAATCTATATGTTTTATTTTAGGATGTCCTGTGAATGTAGAATTGTAACATACTCCATGTATTCCCTAACTTTATATGGAAAGTACCAGACTAAAGAAGTTTGAAATTGCTTGTTTCATCCTAAAGACTAACTAAAGACTGTCAGTCCTTCACCTGAGCTGAACAGAACACCTTCAGACACAGAGTGAACACACCTTAGAGAACATCTTATACAGAGAACACCACATATAGTGATCAGTGAGTTATTCCCACAGATGTGTGCTGATGATCACTAGTGGGCAATAACTCTATCTCAACTCCTTCAAAAGGCTGTAAGGCCACTCTATAAAAAGGCCACTCAACCTCTTCACCATTCCGTACAAGCCAGGAAGAAATCCCAAAGCATCCTGCTGTATTTAGCCTAAGAAATACCCACAGTGCCAGCTCCAAGTGTACCATCCAACTCAGCTGAGTCCCACTGAGCAGTTTTGCTTAACTCAGGTTGCTGCTGATTGTAAAAAACGACAGGTAAGAACTGAGCATTCTGGAGCTGTCTACAGTTTCAGGAAGGCAACACTGCAGCCGTTTTCTGTCGTGGTGTAATCCCAGGAACTCTAAGAGTTTGGGGTTTAGGTGTCCTTCTCCCTCTCCTTTGGAAGACAGGGAGAAATTTATCAGCTTTTCAAAGTCTACAAAAAAATGATGTTGATTCCCATCAACCTCTGAATTCCTACATATTAATAAAATAGCTTCTCTCTATTGCTATAGCTCACAAGAATAAGCAGCATTATACAAACCCCCCCCAACCAACAAAAATCCCAAGTACTTATATAATTCAATATCCTGCAAGAAATTAAAACAAACAGAGAAGACTCTTTCATGCTATAAAGAGTACAGAAAAAGGGGTAGTGGAGAAAACAGAGAGAGAAGAAACAGTTGCCATGTCTGTTTACAGCACTTGCATGCAGGGTAGTGGACCAGTTCAACACCAAAATATACCAAAATTAGTATTATTCTCTAATCAATATTCAACTTATGAGGATCTTAAGTTTGCTGAGAAAAGGTGGGAGACCATAGAATCAACAGAATTGACCTCCTGGTTATTGGATTGCTCAGTGGGAGACAGACATGCCACACAGGTCCATTCAAGGCTGGTTTGCCAAGCCTCTCCCTGGGTGAGTGATTAAGATACAAACACCATTGTGTTCTGACATTTCAATCCCACACCAAGTGCCCATCTCATTCTTTACTCACGTGTCCAAGACAAAAAATAAAGTGCACAAGAGAAGGCACAGCAGAATTGCTGCAGATGAGGACCTGAGAGAAACAAGCAAGGAAAGGATATACTGCCAGCTCCTGGGAGAAAAAGTGGGGAAGGATGGACACGGGACACGACAAGCACTCTTCTACAAACACTATTCCTACAAGACACTGAGGAGAACTGACAGATCAGAAAACGCATGAGAAAGCACGAGAAAGGAGGGAATGGAAACAAAGAGAAAACCAGTGCCAGATAAAAAAGGAAGATGAGAAACCAGCACTACATTTAAAACTAAATATACCAAGGATGTAATTGAAAGGTACAACGGATAACAAAATAACAAGTCAACACAGTTAAGAGAACAACATTTTAAAAGGAATGGGAGATATGAAAGTAGAACATGCTTAGCAAAGATACACAAAAATGTGAAGAGATTAAAACCAAGGCTGGGAAAAAAAAGAAAGAAAAATGGTGAGAGAAGCAGAATGTAACAAGGAAGAAAATGAGAAAGGAAGGAAGGAGAGAAAAATGCAATGAACTTTTGAAGAACTGGCACAGAGAGCAGAAAAAGGGAAGAAAAGAAACTGGTGTATTGGTCCGATTGTGAAGTTTTTTCATGTATTCTCAGTATGATTTTTTTCTTAGTAGCACAGATTTGGTAAGAAAAGAGGAAACTCAGAAGTCATGAAATTGGAACAAGGAAACAGGAGAGGAAACTGAATTGCACAGATTCAGAGAAGGCAGAGAATGTGAGAAAGAGATCACCCACTGTTATTTTCACTAACATTTAGAGGTTATGCAAAAAAAACCCAGTATGCAAAGGGAACAGTATTCCTCAAGACTTTGTTTCTTATAAAAACACAAGTGATACCAAACCAAAGGGATACCACAAAAGAAAAGATGAAGCTTTGCTAAGGGTATGGAATGAAACAAATTATTAACATTGGCTTCTGTGGGATATTCTTAAATGTTTTACGCACACAGTGGCAGGTTTTGCTACAAACTGGGCGTGCAGCGCACAAGGACAATGTTTCACACAGTTTAAGCTACAACAAGGCAGCAGTGCCAGTACAAGAATCCACCCATTCCTTTCTTCATGCCTGGGTCTCTCTTGCTTTATTCAGGCAGAAAGTCAGTGGGATTATGTGGTAAAGCAAAGCAGACTGGGAGTCTGGTACAGACTAAAAGAAGTTTTCCTGTTCTTTTTGCTTTATTGGTTTTAGCTATGTCATACCATAGCAACAACTTCCATGCAAGCAGAACGAGGAGGCATGGAAACATCATGGAAACATTGGGGAACAGTCAGATCAGCACTGGCTGCTGTTCCCCAAGAGCAAATACTTAAAGCTGCTGCCTCTTCCTTGAGGAGAGTAGTGGGACTGGGGAAAACAAGAGCCATTCCTGTCTTCTTCTTACCAGTGGAGACACCACTGGAGCTCAAGAGCACCATGGGAGCCTCCACACCCTGCTCCAGCCTGTCCCACTGCACCCACACCCCACTCAGCACAGACAACTTGTCTGTGGAGGAAATGGGCACAGAGACAAATAATCAGTTTTAGGGATATTTTTCCCTGTTTACAAAAATACTTTAAGTTTCTGTGTACTGTTAACTGAAAGTTGAGTTCTGAATCCTAAAGACCTAAAGCCCCTCCTGTCTGAGCATCTACAGTTCTGCACTGCTGGCAGTAATACACACACAGGTGGACAGGCACCACCACACCCAGTCAAGCAAACTGCTTTTCTGAGCCAGCCCACTGAAAGTGATGGAAATTATAAAGATGCCAGAAACACTTTCCACGCGTTCTCAAATACCACACAATACAATTTATTATGATATGCTTGAGTCTGGAATAAAAATACCTTTACCTACTCATTTTTCTGAAATCCAAGCTCTTAACCATATTGCATTATCCCATTTAAAAAGAGAGCTAAAAATACCCATAATACACCGTTCTAAGACTTGTTTGGTTATGTTTATGGGCTTTTAAAATGTTTTTTGAAACAACATGCTTTTTTTTTTTTTNAAAATAAAGCTAGTTATCTACCCCAACATAAATATATTACATGTTTCCATTACACTATAGTTTAGCTACCTTTTTTTCCCCTTCCATTTTCCTCTTCAGTAAACTAAGCATGAATACATGGTCACTGAAAGACTCTACTCAAAAACCAAGCTTTGAACAGAAGAATTTTGAATAGCAAACTTTTTGAGCTGTGCACCCTACAAACAAAACAGAAACAACGTTTGTGAACAAGCAGGAGGCAATAATCAACGTCAGCCTTTTAATCTAAACAGACAGCACGTGCTCTATGAGCAATCCAGCTCAGAAGGATGCAGTAGTGTTTTCCTCTATAAATATTTACTTCCTTAGCTCCCCTCTTCTTTTGAATTATAATGGTTTTCTTAGATAATCTAATTGTTTATAAAACACAACATGTCAGAACCATGGAGAGTAGCAGTACTGGAGTGTTAGAAAAACAATCTTTTCCATATAGTAAAAAAGCTGCCAATTGCATTTAAGGTAAGATGCAATAACAGGAAGGAAGAGAGTTAGGGAAGTAGTGCAAAACCAACTTTCTTTGACTTCGAGAGATGGTGCTTTGTGTCCACAGAACACTTCATTTTCACAAGGTAGGTAACTTTAAAAGAAACTGATTATATGACAGGAAATAATCAGCAATAATGTCCCCTTACAGATAAAAAAATAATCTTTCTCTACTTTCAAAATCCCTTCTGGAGCCCAGTTTTGTCACGCTGGAGATCATATGACTGATCCCAAACCACAGACCTAACACGCGACTCAGCTGCTCCACAGACCAGACCTTTCTTCCTCTCAGGGATGTACTGTAGGGTTTTTTTGGCCCCTCCTTTCCTAAATTACAGAGTAATCACGACAGCAAAAAGCTAACTGGATTTCTCCAGTTCAGGGAGACAAAACTGCTGTAAAAGTTATCTTAGTGGTGATGTACTGATGCGATTCAAGTGTCTTCACCACCTTGGAAATGAGCGAGAGTTGGGAGCGACTGTGACACAGCCTCTTCCTCACTCCTTTCAAGAGCCAGCAGTTCCAGTTTCTGTTCCTGCACTGCTCCTCCTCCACAGCACTCAAAAAATCCCTGTCTCTGTGCCATCTTGGCAACCATATTCCAGGCTGGCAATTGCTAATGCAGATCAGCAAATACTCCACAGATCAGAGTACAAAACTGTCATCTGCGAAAAGGGAACTGTGTAACACATGGGCTCCGCTTCCAAAGTGAGGCAGGAGAAAGCTTTCTGCAACAACTCCCCACAGTTCAAACAACTCATGACAAAACATCTCCCAAAACAAGGCAATAGAACAGAGAAAACCCATACCTCTGGTAGAATCCTTGCTTTGGTTATGCCTCAGATTTTGTAGAGGCACCTCATTTGATGTGTTGCTCCACATCGTGCCAATTTATCTACAAAAAAAAGAAGTCAGGTAAGAACCGAAGAGGTATAAAGTAAGAACAAATCTGTCTTTGGCTAAAGAGAGTATAACCTTGAACACTATGATAAATGTCCACCTCATTTGATGATTTCAAGCTCACAACATGAACAAGGTCAGACAATCAGTACCAAATCACACCCGTGGTTAAAGCTTCTTGCAGTTCTGCAGAAACCATGTAATTCCGTGGATAAAGAAGGGTTTGGGTTTCTTCTTATTTGTTACAAAGAACCGTGAACGTGATAAAAGGAGACCCAGAGGTCAAGGCAATTTAGATCACAGTAAGAAGTATCCCAAAAAGTCTGAAGATGTTCACACTGGAACTCTGCACACACAGGGCTCACAGAGGCACCACTACATGGCTCGAACTCACAAATGTCTGGTGAAAATACCCAACTCCACCAGTGACAGATGAATGTGTCACCTGTCTCTGTTAAGGGGACAGGCAGAGCAGAACTGTCTGGAAGGACACCAGAGCCAGGAAAAGAGACAGGACTGGAGCTGCCGTTGTGCTCCTGTGAACTTCAAAGGCAGGACTCCCAGTGAATCTAAAAAAGTGTGAACTCCCAGCCACTATCACCAGAGGGTTTTTATAATGGAAAAAAGAAAAAACAAAACAAAAGAAATCCCAACATGTGCTTACTGAGCTGTCCTCATAACACAGTGACAACACTTCTGGTATGGAAAGAAAAAAATTAGGTGGTCACAGAATTCCAACAGGAAGTTCTAGACCTCTGACAGAGTCATAAAGCCACATTTTCCTCTCTCTTCTCTCATTCACTCCCAGATGTATTTCTTCTTACTTTCTTAATTTCTGAAAACTTCTTTTGCTCTCACCTCTCTACACAGTGTGCCACACAAAAGGGCATTCAAATATAAAGATCATTCTTCTGATAAAAGGAGACCAAACGTCCCACAAAATTAACATTGTGTGCTACTTATTGGAACAGATCATTGCCTGGACATTTTGTGACAAGGATTTTTATCATATATAGTTTTAAGAATATTCACAGAGACCAACAGTGAAGTTTGGTCCTCACATTCAGTCATACATTTAGGGCAGTAAGTTATCCCACAAAACAGCTCTTACGCCCCAAGAAAAACTATCAATAAAAAGAACATAGGTCTTTAAAAAGCCTTTGGTTGTGACTTTCTTTAAAGAATCCAAATAAATGTTTGAAAGAGCGTGGGAGAGGTATGCAAGATTATTTATGTAGGTACAGACACACATGTACACACACATTAGTGAAGCCCACAATAACACGAATTCTAGAAAGAAGGGGTAGGTGTTTTGTTTCTTTAAGTATCCAATAGTTTTGGGCTGTGTGGAGTTAGAAAGTTCTGCTTCTAGGACAGGTGCTGCAGAGCTCATTCATGCAGAACAGCAGCTTTGTGCTCCACATCATTCATGCTGTAAATCATAACGCTGCCCTGCCTGGGAAATCATCCAATTGAACCTCTCCATCACTGCAGCAAAGAGCTGTTGGGCTAGAAATGTAGAAAACAAATATTAACAGAAGAGAGGGAATTTTCCATAAAGAACTGATTTTGGGAGCTGCTGAAAATGTTCTATCAGACCAGTATCAGTTTCTTGCCGAAGCACAAATACAACAAAACCTACCCAATATGTCAATTTAGCACAGGAGAATGTTTGGACAAGCAAAAATTTCTAAAGGGTTAAAGTATCCATCTTTATGTAATTGCTCGGGATTTATTCTTATCATTAGGATTACTAGAACAGATAGGACAACTTAGCTGGGGACTAAAGTTGTTATTACACACACACAAATCTATATGTTTTATTTTAGGATGTCCTGTGAATGTAGAATTGTAACATACTCCATGTATTCCCTAACTTTATATGGAAAGTACCAGACTAAAGAAGTTTGAAATTGCTTGTTTCATCCTAAAGACTAACTAAAGACTGTCAGTCCTTCACCTGAGCTGAACAGAACACCTTCAGACACAGAGTGAACACACCTTAGAGAACATCTTATACAGAGAACACCACATATAGTGATCAGTGAGTTATTCCCACAGATGTGTGCTGATGATCACTAGTGGGCAATAACTCTATCTCAACTCCTTCAAAAGGCTGTAAGGCCACTCTATAAAAAGGCCACTCAACCTCTTCACCATTCCGTACAAGCCAGGAAGAAATCCCAAAGCATCCTGCTGTATTTAGCCTAAGAAATACCCACAGTGCCAGCTCCAAGTGTACCATCCAACTCAGCTGAGTCCCACTGAGCAGTTTTGCTTAACTCAGGTTGCTGCTGATTGTAAAAAACGACAGGTAAGAACTGAGCATTCTGGAGCTGTCTACAGTTTCAGGAAGGCAACACTGCAGCCGTTTTCTGTCGTGGTGTAATCCCAGGAACTCTAAGAGTTTGGGGTTTAGGTGTCCTTCTCCCTCTCCTTTGGAAGACAGGGAGAAATTTATCAGCTTTTCAAAGTCTACAAAAAAATGATGTTGATTCCCATCAACCTCTGAATTCCTACATATTAATAAAATAGCTTCTCTCTATTGCTATAGCTCACAAGAATAAGCAGCATTATACAAACCCCCCCCAACCAACAAAAATCCCAAGTACTTATATAATTCAATATCCTGCAAGAAATTAAAACAAACAGAGAAGACTCTTTCATGCTATAAAGAGTACAGAAAAAGGGGTAGTGGAGAAAACAGAGAGAGAAGAAACAGTTGCCATGTCTGTTTACAGCACTTGCATGCAGGGTAGTGGACCAGTTCAACACCAAAATATACCGAAATTAGTATTATTCTCTAATCAATATTCAACTTATGAGGATCTTAAGTTTGCTGAGAAAAGGTGGGAGACCATAGAATCAACAGAATTGACCTCCTGGTTATTGGATTGCTCAGTGGGAGACAGACATGCCACACAGGTCCATTCAAGGCTGGTTTGCCAAGCCTCTCCCTGGGTGAGTGATTAAGATACAAACACCATTGTGTTCTGACATTTCAATCCCACACCAAGTGCCCATCTCATTCTTTACTCACGTGTCCAAGACAAAAAATAAAGTGCACAAGAGAAGGCACAGCAGAATTGCTGCAGATGAGGACCTGAGAGAAACAAGCAAGGAAAGGATATACTGCCAGCTCCTGGGAGAAAAAGTGGGGAAGGATGGACACGGGACACGACAAGCACTCTTCTACAAACACTATTCCTACAAGACACTGAGGAGAACTGACAGATCAGAAAACGCATGAGAAAGCACGAGAAAGGAGGGAATGGAAACAAAGAGAAAACCAGTGCCAGATAAAAAAGGAAGATGAGAAACCAGCACTACATTTAAAACTAAATATACCAAGGATGTAATTGAAAGGTACAACGGATAACAAAATAACAAGTCAACACAGTTAAGAGAACAACATTTTAAAAGGAATGGGAGATATGAAAGTAGAACATGCTTAGCAAAGATACACAAAAATGTGAAGAGATTAAAACCAAGGCTGGGAAAAAAAAGAAAGAAAAATGGTGAGAGAAGCAGAATGTAACAAGGAAGAAAATGAGAAAGGAAGGAAGGAGAGAAAAATGCAATGAACTTTTGAAGAACTGGCACAGAGAGCAGAAAAAGGGAAGAAAAGAAACTGGTGTATTGGTCCGATTGTGAAGTTTTTTCATGTATTCTCAGTATGATTTTTTTCTTAGTAGCACAGATTTGGTAAGAAAAGAGGAAACTCAGAAGTCATGAAATTGGAACAAGGAAACAGGAGAGGAAACTGAATTGCACAGATTCAGAGAAGGCAGAGAATGTGAGAAAGAGATCACCCACTGTTATTTTCACTAACATTTAGAGGTTATGCAAAAAAAACCCAGTATGCAAAGGGAACAGTATTCCTCAAGACTTTGTTTCTTATAAAAACACAAGTGATACCAAACCAAAGGGATACCACAAAAGAAAAGATGAAGCTTTGCTAAGGGTATGGAATGAAACAAATTATTAACATTGGCTTCTGTGGGATATTCTTAAATGTTTTACGCACACAGTGGCAGGTTTTGCTACAAACTGGGCGTGCAGCGCACAAGGACAATGTTTCACACAGTTTAAGCTACAACAAGGCAGCAGTGCCAGTACAAGAATCCACCCATTCCTTTCTTCATGCCTGGGTCTCTCTTGCTTTATTCAGGCAGAAAGTCAGTGGGATTATGTGGTAAAGCAAAGCAGACTGGGAGTCTGGTACAGACTAAAAGAAGTTTTCCTGTTCTTTTTGCTTTATTGGTTTTAGCTATGTCATACCATAGCAACAACTTCCATGCAAGCAGAACGAGGAGGCATGGAAACATCATGGAAACATTGGGGAACAGTCAGATCAGCACTGGCTGCTGTTCCCCAAGAGCAAATACTTAAAGCTGCTGCCTCTTCCTTGAGGAGAGTAGTGGGACTGGGGAAAACAAGAGCCATTCCTGTCTTCTTCTTACCAGTGGAGACACCACTGGAGCTCAAGAGCACCATGGGAGCCTCCACACCCTGCTCCAGCCTGTCCCACTGCACCCACACCCCACTCAGCACAGACAACTTGTCTGTGGAGGAAATGGGCACAGAGACAAATAATCAGTTTTAGGGATATTTTTCTCTGTTTACAAAAATACTTTTTAAGTTTCTGTGTACAGTTAACTGAAAGTTGAGTTCTGAATCCTAAAGACCTAAAGCCCCTCCTGTCTGAGCATCTACAGTTCTGCACTGCTGGCAGTAATACACACACAGGTGGACAGGCACCACCACACCCAGTCAAGCAAACTGCTTTTCTGAGCCAGCCCACTGAAAGTGATGGAAATTATAAAGATGCCAGAAACACTTTCCACGCGTTCTCAAATACCACACAATACAATTTATTATGATATGCTTGAGTCTGGAATAAAAATACCTTTACCTACTCATTTTTCTGAAATCCAAGCTCTTAACCATATTGCATTATCCCATTTAAAAAGAGAGCTAAAAATACCCATAATACACCGTTCTAAGACTTGTTTGGTTATGTTTATGGGCTTTTAAAATGTTTTTTGAAACAACATGCTTTTTTTTTTTTTTGGCTTGAGTATATTTTGAGAAAACTTTGTCTTTCAACGCTATGAGATGTACTGACCTTCCCCAGGACTGAGGACAAATTCCAGCACAACAAACAAATGCATGACGTGTTTGTCCAAAAAGCTCCACATCTCCAGAATCTACAGCTGACTCTGCAGAACGAGACGGGTCCTCCCCCCACCTTCTTTCAGTGCTCATTTACATAATAAGCCTTCAAATAAAATGTATTTCAGGGACAAAGGATCTGAAAGGAAGTGAATACTCAAAATTCAAGGACAACTCCCAACTGCATGGTGTTTCATGGACACAAACTTCACCTGAACACCTCCCCACCATATTATCTCAAGCCTGTAATCTTCACTTCGCTGCTTCAAAATTATTTCTGCTACAAAACTGGGGATTTTTCGCCTCATTATTTTTAAGTGGTGCTAAGCTAAAAAGTCGGAGGATTCAAGCTATTCAGGAGTTTTCCTGGTATTTAATCTCTCTGCTAATACTATTTGTCTTAGAAATATTTTACCAGTCCCGGCTGCACCGCGCCCAAGAGCCAGGGTGTATGTAATGACAATGGACACAACTATGTAAAGCTGACGCAACAAAAAGCTGGAAGTAACAAACACCAGCAATGCCCAAGGAGCTCGTGAACGTTTGCTGCTCTGAGTAAAATTTTAGATAATATTCAGTATTTTGTCTTGTAACACAAGCAGTAAATATCCCAGAAGAACTCACATTCCGATCATTACGACTTTGTAAAATGATAATTAAAACCAAAAAAAGCTTCAGCAGTAAAAGAAATGTACCAATAAAATGTGATCTGTCTTCAGCTAGAAAACATAAAAAAGCTTTTAGGGATACTAAGGTAGCCAAAAAAAAAAAAAAAAGAGCAATCAAGATACACCACACACTTGCAGACAGAAAAGCAGTAAAGAATCTCCAAGCATGTGTCACTACCTCTAGCTGTGAACCAGGAAGATAAATGACATGAGCAGTCATATATCCATCAAATGTCACAAAATGTAGTAGAAAAATACGAATATGTTTCATGAGTTCTAACATTAAATCACTGGCATCAGTCAGCTACTAAATTTGCATCCAATCTATAGTGAAGGTTTTTCTATAAAAGAAACATTTCTGAATCTGATTCTCCTCAACTGTACGAGTATGGACATATACAACATCCTTTTGCTATGAAAAGGCATGGCAACTTGCAAAAGTGTCTCTGCTTCATCACAAGTGATGTAAAAGCAATTAAAAAAGAAAAAAAATACTGGCCCTAAAAAGGGATTAGTGGTTTTACTGAAAGTAAAATGCACTGAATGCCTTCCTCTGCTGCACCACGTGCCACGAGGTACTCTGAGGAAATCTATTGAAATGGATGTTGTGACAGCTCGTGTAACTTGATTCATTGTTCGTGAAGAAATCAGAGTACAAAGGCATAGAGAATGCATCCATTTATTAAGGAGATGCACACAAGGGTTTGTCTATCCATTCACAAGTTCTGTATTTTCTTTGACTTCAATGATCTTTGCATTTATGACAGAAAAGAAGATACCCTAGTTTCTAGAACAAATAAAGTACTCCTCATTTGTCTCCTTGCCCTTCAAAACAAGAATTAACTCGTTCCACCTCCAACTATCAGAAACTGCACATTAGAAGATTTCAATTCTTGCAGCCCAAAATAAATCCATTCAGCCGAATATGCTCAAATTCTTCCACAAGTCCCATCTCATCTCACAAGGAACACTCCACTGTGAGGGATTCTTCTCAGAACTTACAGGCAATCCTCTCAGCCAAGTACAAGAACCAGACCTGCCAATTTTGAGAGTCCAAGACAACAGCTTTCAACCTCTCAACACTACCAAGGACATACAAGCAGAGCAGCACCTTCATCTGCAGCTGCCTCAACTGCAAGCTGATTGTCATTTTCTCTCAAAGCAAAATAATGTGCATGAAAACTTGGGGAAAAAGGTTTCAAATTTCACTTTCTCACGTTTGATGCCTTTGCTTTGAATTGCATTCAGAAGTAGCATCTAAAAAGTGTCTCAACAACAACATGTGATGTCAAAAAACTCCCACAAAAATCCCATGGCAAGCTGAACAGTGACCACCAGCTCTGTCTCTGACCTGGTATGACAAAGACAGATACCGGGACCCTTCTGGGAAGACATTTCTTGATCTAGCTAAATAATTCCATCCCATTAAAAGCTTTCCTGTTTCAGTATAACAATTCCACCTGGTGCATTGCCAGGTGGATCTGACTCGGTGTGAAATTCTGCTGTCAGTGAGGAGTGTTCTTAAGAAGCCAAAACACAGCCAGAATTTCTGTTAGCATTCACAAAGTTTCAGCCGACCTGGCATAACTGATTAGTTCATTTATTTGCTCTATTCTTTCTCTAGTATACTGACAAAGGTTTCAGACTTATGTATACAAGTAATTTTATTCTCAATAGAGCATTCCATTAAAGCCTATTATATCATTAGCACAAGGATACACATCTGTCTTCCAAGCACTTACATCTACGGATACATTTTACACTCATGTTCTGATCCAGCCACATGTCTAATATATTAACTCCACCGGGGAAGTTTTCCCTCTGCACTCAACTACCAAAGTCCTTCTGTAATCATTATTATGTCACTATACCTAATCTCATACTAACAGCTTATATTGATTTGAATAGGATGAATTATATTAGTTAAAGTACCTCAGCAGCACAGTTCAAACAGCCCTGCTGTACTGATAAAGAACTCACTCTCTGATTTAAATTTCTGAGATGGAGTTGAGAAGATTTAGCAGCTCGACAGTGATGAAAGAATGCACATATTCCTCCCCACCTTCCCTACCCCTCATGTCACTCCTCAGTGCTCACCTTACTGCATCACAAGCCAGTTCAATTTAGCAACCCAGCAGAAAATCAATCATTTTTCTTTTGTGGGGTTAGTTTTCTAGCAGTTGATCAGACTGAATCAGGTTGCTGCCAGAGTGGGGTAAGAGAAGCAGCAGCAGCAGCTCATCACTCTCACTCACGTTGTGCAGCTTCACCAACCTGCCACAGACACGGTAATGTGGAACAGACCCAGTGCTGTGAGCACTAACTCCTGATTCCAAACACAGGCATAACTGTAGAGACATTAACAGGACTGCAGCCTCATCCGGGCACTCTGAAGTCAATGAGACTAATAACATTAATGACTATCCATGGGACTGTTTGATACAATGAAACTATCTCAGCAGAAAGCAGCTGTATCTCTGGTAGAGGGGTGTAAGAAGGCATAAAAAGCTCATTGCACCGTGTCAAAAAAACCTGAAGTACAGATGTAGCAGCACCAAGATTAGATGCTTATCTATTTAAGGGATGCTTTTACTATGGTGGCACAAACTGCCAATAAAGTTATTTCCAGCCATGAAAGTCACCATCCACATTGGGACTGTTGTATCTGTCAAGTCTTCCCAGTATCATCGTGTCAAACTTGAGCTCTGCACCAAAGCTTAGTAAAATAAATCCATGCAAACAAGTTACTTTATAGTTTTAAAATCATGTTATTTCAGTTACCACCACACCCAGCCTAGGCAGCCTACAAGATGATCTACACCATCCAGCAACACAGAATCCCAGAATGGTTTGGGTTGGAAGGGACCTTAAAGCTCATCCAGTTCCAACCCCCTGCCATGGGCAGGGACACCTCCCACTAACCCAGGTTGCTCCAAGTCCTGTCCAACCTGGACTTGAGCACTTCCAGGGATGGGGCAGCCACAGCTTCTCTGGGCAACTGTGCCAGGGCCTCACCACCCTCACAGGGAGGAATTTCTAATATCCAATCCAAACCTACTCTCAGTTTAAAGCCATTCCCCCTTGTCCCATCGCTACAGTTCCTGACAAAGATTCCCTCTCCAGCTTCCCTGTAGCCCCTTCAGACACTGGAAGGTGCTGTGAGATCTCCATGCAATCTTCTCTTCTTCAGGCTGAACAGCCCCAACTTTCTCAGTCTGTCTTCATAGCAGAGGTGCTCCAGTCCCCTTATCAACTTTGTGGCCCCCTCTGGATTTGCTCCAGCAGCTCCATGTCCTTTTTATGCTGGGGGCGCCAGAGCTGGATAGAGCATTTCAGGTGGGGTCTCACCACAGCAGAGCAGAGGGGCAGAATTGCCTCCCTCGATATGCTGCTCATAATTATGTGCTGGATGCACATAATTTCCACAGGACCCCGGCCCGTTGTAGAAATGTGCCATTACTATGTAAGTTCAGTTGCTCTGGTTGGCGGGTGCAGGACACCTTTGTTTAAAGTAGCCTCGCTCACAGAAACTGAAACCTTCGACAGTTTGCAGCGTTCAGGTGGCCACACCCTCACTTGCATTTAATTATCTGAAGCATTACCTAATGAAACTCTTGCAGCAACCAGAACTACGGCAAAGAGACAGCAAAACTTTGTCGGTGCAGACAGTCTGACAGAACATTCGGAGCTTACATGCAAAACAACTAATCATTTACAGCTCCACACATTTGTCCCACAAATACTACGTTTCTGGTCACCACGGTTTTGAGTTTTCAAGGCAGTACAAGGCAGTAGTTTAAGCTGACAAAAAAACAACCTAAAACAAAACAACAAAATAGAACTCACCAGTCAAGAGTTAAATTTTCAATTTCAAGACACTGGATCATTCACCTACACAATGAAGCTATTTGACACAAAAACCTCTCCATGTGAACTCACACAGTGTGCCAGGATTGGGTGCTGGGCTACAGCTCATATCCACAGACAGAAAATCATAGAATCACAGAATCCTCAAGGGTAGAAGAGACCTTTAAGATCATCCAGTCCAACCATCCACCCACCATTGCCACTGTATCCCTCAAACCACGAAAACACATCGCCCGGCGCCAGATCCAGGCGCCTCTTAAAAGCCTCCAGGGACGGTGACTCCACCGCTTCCCCGGGCAGCCCATTCCAACGCCGGACCACCCGAACCATTCCACAAAAACTACACCAACAGCAGGCATTACACCGCAGCAAACTGCATCCGCGGGAAAAGAAAAAAAAAAAGGCAAAAAAAAAAGCTACTAGTCATAGTCGTAAAAAACTCTTTATGCCACCAACAGTCAAAATGACTGGCACTGACGACCCGGGAGCGCTCGGGGCAGATGCTCCCGGGGATGTCAGAGCCCTGGGAGCGGGCGGGCGGTGCCGCAGTGCCGGGGCAGGACGCCCTGGTACAGCCCAGGCACAGGCACAGCGCACATTTAAACTTTAAAAGCGCCGTCCCGGTGCTCGGGGAGGCTCTGAGGGCAGCGCGGCCGCCGGGCTCCGCTGCTGTTCCTCCGCTGAAACACCCAGGGTCGCCGGTCCCCAAACACGCAAGGCGCAAAGACAACCGCGAATCGGAGCCCCCAGACCCTCTCCCCGACTCGGCCACCCCCCGGCGCGACAAGCAGCGGAAAACAAATCAAAACTAGAAGAAGAAAAGAGACTTAACGGTGAGGCGGGTGGCGCGGGGACGCCGGCGCCGGGCGGAGCGGCCGAGCCAAGTGACAGCCGGCAGCTCCCCGGGCCGGGCCCGCCCCGGCCACACCTCGCCGGACGCCCTGGCCCGGCGGGGCGGCACCGCCGGCCGAGCGCGGCCTGGGGCGGCGGCGCGGCCCGCTCCCGCCTCCTCCTCACCTGGCGGCCGCCCGCTGCGCCGGCGGCAGGTGGCGGTGCGGGGGGCGGCACATCCCGCGGGGGGAGCGCGGCCCGGGCCCGGAGCGCGGCCCCTCAGCGGCCGCTCAGCGCCGCCATTACCGGCCCGCAACTGACACGGAGCGGCGGCGGCGGCGCCGCACCGGCAACTCTCGCGAGAACCGGCCCGCCGCCGACCTCCCCAACATGGCGCCGTCCCGCCGGTCCCCCCCTCAGCGCCGGCCGCCATGTTGGGTGCGGCGCGGACCCTGCCCTCCCTCAGAGCCGCGCTCACCGATGCCTCCCCGTAAGCTTTTGTTTTGCCCTCGCAGCTGTGCAGGTTTGACCTGCCGGCGCAGTCTCCCCTCGCATTTTATTTGCGGAGCCCTGGGTGTTGATGCAAGCCCAGGACTTGGCAGTGTTAATTAAACCCAGCGCTGATGTTGGCATTCCTGAAGCGGCTCCAGCCGAAACTAGGGCACCGCTTTTAAGTCATTTGTGTTCATAGCTAAGTCATCTTTAGAAAAATAATTCAATTTTTTTTTCTAAATGAAAGCGGCTCTGATTACAGCCTGCCAGTTGCCAACTTTAAGTTTAAATAAACATTTGCGAAACTTCACAGAGATGACTGCTACTGGCTTAATTTCACTTTTAATAGTCATTATAAACCCAGAAAAAATTAGTATACTGACTTCTATTGCATAGATTCCACGCCAAAGATGCATTAAAACCACCCACGTTTCAAAAATAGGTCTAAGAAGTTATCCAGCTATAACAAAATTATTTCCACCGAAGAAGGAAAGTTATTAGAATAGGAAAAACAGATTTTCTTCCTACAGTTATTTTAGGAATCTTCCCTTCAGGGCCTGTCTACAACTTCCCCAGTCTGGTTTTCAGTCATTAGTGTGATTGTTTGATGCCAAATTTCTTGGGGGAGCACGGGGGAGGAGAGTTAACTGCCCCAGCCTCCAAAGGATCACCAAAACTACTGCAGCCTTTTATTTCCCTTTTTTTTGCCTTTCACTAAAAGGGATTAAACTATTTTCACATAGCCTCTCCTCTGGTGAGGAGTCAACAGTTTGCATGTAAGTTATTCCAGTATGGGAACACCATAGGAAAATACCTTAAACACTGAGAGATTACAGCTATGAAGCTTAGGCAATGCAGAACTTAATCATGTCACAATTACAGGATATTCATTTAACCTTAATTTGGCTCTTTTACATACGCAAACTAATTACAGAGCACATTTTCAAGCATAAGCATACCTCCTCCTTTGAAACAAGAGGTAAGCTCGAGATGTCAGTGGTTAAACCTTTGAAAACGATTTTGTTTTGTCAGATGATGGGAAAAAGACTCGTGAAGACCGAAAGGCAAGCACAGCTCCAATGGGAAAAATGGTAGGTAGTGCCAAATTCCCTCCTGAGCCCTCAAAGAGCAAACCTGCAACTCCCAAATGCAGGAGACCGTATGTAATAATAATGACAATTTCTGTCAATGAAAACAATATTACTGCAATGTATGGAAGCCCTGATTGCAGACTAGGGCAAATTAAATTATTACATTCCCCATCATCACATAGTGTTTGCTTAAATTTACTGCTTAATATTGCTGGACTGGCAGCCTATTTAAATTATTCAGCACTTTCGTAATGTACTGCCTCTTTAATTATGCTTTTAAACATAGTTTCTCTTTTCTGCTTGGAAGCAGTTAGTCTAGTTTCACGCTCCTCCTTCTCATCTTCAGGCAAGCAAGGCATTACATTAGGATTTTCTCAAACATGGAAATAATTTCGTTTCAGTCAGTCAAATAAAATTAAAAGGCAATGTTTGTATACTGGTTTTGCTTCTGTTTATTCTCTGTATCTGCCAGTGGAACTTAACTGTAAGACTTTAGATTACTTTTTCAAAGATTTCCTAGCAATGAGTGGAAAGCTCTGACGGGACAAACATCACACGAGAAGAGAAAGACATTCTTACAGAAAATGCAGTCATCTTGTGAAATTCTCTACAATTAGAAATAAAGAAACCATTTACCTGCAAACAGCCACAGCTGAGAGGAGGAATTGAACACATCCAGCTTGATGAGCTTGCTAAAGTGCAGAGCAACGGAGGTAACCACAGCCAGCACTGCCCGAGCACTGGAAGTGGTGGATGGAGACAGAGAGCAAGTTAAAAGTAAAGAGCCACATTCTCATCTTTCACTAACTCAGTTATTGCAGCTTTAAGAGAGAGGTTTGGAAAGTTTTCCACTCCACACTCCTCTTGCACACCCCTTCTAAAATTAGAAAGGGGCAGCTGGCTACTGCAGCCGAAGGATCAGCTCGAGCCCCCCAGACTCCCTCCCCTCTTTCCTTGATTGACGTGGCTCCCAAGAGCCATGGAGGAATTTGGGGAAGGGTGCGTCCACCTGTTGGACATGGAATGAGATTTTCCAGGCATTCAATTATAAATCCAACTGTCAGGAGCTGACAATAAAACAGGACACAGGACAGCTGTGAGGACTACAGGACACCCTCCCTGTACTCCTACAGTTTTGCAGTTCATCTGACAGAGAAACAACGCAAGAAAAACTGTTCTCTTTATAAAATAAAGACATCACTTCAGATTCCTTTTAGTTTTCCAGCTGTGCCACAGGGTCCTGGTACAGAATCTGGCAAGTTGTCCATATATTACACCCTCCGAAACCAGATTCTTTTTCCTAAATACAGCACGCTGGCAATCATACTGCAGATGGCTCATGTAGCTGAGTCCTGTATAGCAAATACTTTTATGCCTACCTTAACGTGGAGCTCTCACCTTGCCTTTTGCATTTGGTTTGAGCTGAACTATTAGTCCAAAACAAATATACTTTTAAAAAATAAGGATACGAAATCCACAATTTTTTGTTAATTTGCAAAAAAAGAGATTATGTTCTTGTTGCTGTGAAAAAATGGGGGGGGGGAGAAAACTTATTCCTTTTACCAAACCTGCTTAGCATGCTCCAAACTCTGCTCAGCACAGCATGACTCAGAGCAGGGTGTGAGAGAGAAGGTACCAACAGATGGGGCAGTGCATTGTTCTGGGTTCCTTTCACAACATCCACTGCTGAAGGCAGTAAGGGTATTCCCATCCTCCAGGTGCCCAAAGGAGACAGCAGGAGGAGCAGAAGAGGGGCCACACTCCATCTTTCACCTCTCACCCAGCTGCAGGTCTGTCTGCTCGAAACCCGAGGAGCAGTTTGACTGTTTTCCAGTCCAATTTGCGGAGTGCAGGAAATTTTGTCTGCAGCTTGATATGGAGCTGGTTCAGCCCCCCCCAAGGATTGTGTTCTGCCCAAAGTCTGTATGCTGAAGGCCACAGAAGAAGAAACATCCCCTTCTTGGTCCCAAGGCCAGCTCTGATGTCTTTGCTCTGCATAAGCAAAGCATTTTTGCTGTCACAAACTATTTATTTTCCTGATCTGCTTACAGTCAGGGACACTTCTCAACTTCACAAGTGAGATTTCCCTCGAAGAAGCCAAAGTATTTTACAGTTTGGAAAACATCAAATGGCTCTGTTTGCTGCAGGCAATGAAATAATTATACAAGGAGGATAGTAATCAGCTGCCTGTGAGCAACACAGACAGACATTACTCTTCACCTCTGGCTGAGTAGGAGTTGCTTAATGAGATCGGCATTAAGCACCTGTGGATATTTAGTGAGAGCCTTTTAAGGACAAAGCCACGAACAGCTACAAAAGGACCTGCAAAAGTCTTCTAATCCTGAGCCTTTCGCCCCCTACAGAAGGGGTCACTGCCTACACCGTCTTGCTTTTCATTTATTTTTCCAGACTATGCAGCCCACCATATATTTGTAAATACACCTCACTTTCCCTGCAGTTAACAACAAGTGATTCTCCTTTGACTGGCACAACATTAAGTAGAACATGAAGTCTTTAGTTTCCAGGCACCTTCCTATTTTCTCTTGAAACAGGAACATAGCTCTTTAATACCCATAAGAGGGGGGAAGTTTTAGAAACAGAATATAACCTGGATTAAATATGGAGGGTTTGTATGAAATGGAGGCATGGAATCTCCTGCCTTCACGTCATAACTTCATCTTTTTAGTGGTTGCCAGTTCTGATAATTTTTTCCTAAGTTACTTTTCAGTAAGACTGTCCCTCCAGTCAGTTCACAGTGCACTAGTTTGCAACAGCAAAGGTACAGAACATGCAGCCAGGAGTGGAACAAGAATGAAGTCATCCCTTTTGTCAGCTGCTGACTCTTGTATTGGGCTAATGAAACAAGTGAACCATATCTTATCATTAGTTCCAGCTGAAATCAGAACTGGGGAATTAGTACAAGAACACCAAGTAAAAAACATTGCACAGCTATTTCCTGAAACATTCCCTGTCAGAGAGAAGGCCTGATATTATGGAATATACACATCTGCATCCCAGTATCTACCACTCCACTAAAGCTTCTTAAAAGTTCTAAATTTTTCAAAAGGTTGTATTTTAGACATCTATATTTGAGCAAAGGTAAAATGAACAACTTAAATATGTTCAAAAAAAGTCTGACCACTTAAAATTCAGTAGACAAATCTTAAAACAGCTTATAAAACAAAACAGTGTATTTATTTTGAATCATTACTAAAATAGCTTCCATAATATACAAACAAATATGCTATCAGGACACATTTGGAAATAAATCACAGTTGTTGCTTTTTTTTTAAAAAACATTTGTCCAGTGAAATGTTCAAAATGTAAATGCCATCTTTTCCTTCCTGAGCTATTCTTAAACATCCAGAACAACAGCACTTCCATGTCTTTTTACTGGTTTTATTTCTCCCATTAAAATAGGAAGCCCTATCCATTGCTGGCTCCCAGTGGTTAGAACGAATCCACCTCTAGTTTAAGTGACCACAGCTCTGTGTCTCTCAAACTGTGTTCTTTGATATGCTTCAGGTGATTTTGGTCCATTCCCTTAACATCCTCAACCTTTCCTTGAACACAAAAGCCAGAAGCTCCAGCTCCTCAATAGGTTTTTCCTGATTAGAAAGGATTTTTTGCAACAGGACGGCTCAAGGGGCCCAATCTCTCAGCTGTTACAAGAAAACATCCTATTAATTTGAGAGGATCTTCACATGCTCCTTCATACTCAATGAAACCAAATGTACATGGACCAATAGCTGAGAGCATAAAGTAACAGCAATGAAATGGAAGTGCTGCAATTCTCTTTTTTTTTTTTTTTTTTACACGAAGTACTTACAATAGAAACAGGTACATGTTTTTGTTTTTAATCTGGTGTGAGGAATTCTTGACATGAGAGACTAAAAGAACATTTTAAAAACAGGCATTGCAAATCTGTTCTTTGCTAGAAGGTTATACAGCAAGCTGCAGGTTATACACAGATACGAGAAGAATGGTTATTTTTCTGGGATACCAAGTACCACAAATAAATAAATTCTCTGGATGCAAAAATAACGATCTTAGTAAAACGAGAAATAATCTATGTCTTCCTAAAATTTTGTTTGGAAAGGAGATAGTACACACACAGGGCTGACATTTTATTGTTTCCCTCCAAATTTTAAGACTTGCAGAACTTTGACAAAGAGTAGAGAATTCCTGGAAGGAGCCAGGCAAAGAGGTGCTGAGGGGTTATTTAACTGATGTCAGTACTACTAACCTTAAGCAAGCCTTTGTACCTCAGCTTTTCTCATTCTCCAGAACTGTGTAGGGAAGGCTCATTTAAGGGAAAAATGCTTGCTGAAAGGTTCTCTGCAAGTCACAGATTTTTCAAGCAATTTTGCCACTTCTAGAAGTGGCCTGAAATAGCTGATATCTATGTTGTGATCAGATGGATCAAGAAAAAGCTCGTGCTTACACTCACATCACTTTATCTTCATTTTCAGCATCTCTGGCAGATGAAGGTGATATTTTTGCATTCTGTTACCTTGTCAAATGAAACACCAGCTTTATGCACCACCAGGAAAGGATCCTCAGAGCAAAGCCAACAGTGCACCAAGTCAGCTCCACAGGCAGATGAGTGATTCTGCACTGATGGACAGTTATGCCCAGCTCCAGGACAGCGAGGCTGGACACGTCACTGAACACAACTTACCAACAACCAGCAAGTTCATTGCTTACACTCTGTAGTTTACTTAGAGAAGTCCCAGTTACTTTAGCAAAAACAACCCCACCAGCTGGTGGAATGTCTCTGCACAGAAAGGACTTTTACACTGCTGTCTGAGCTCAGCAGCAGCAAGTTCTTCCCTGTTCAGCCACTGCAACGTACATTTTGTGTCTTCCTCCTTTCCTGAGTCCTCTCCAGTAACTCTTACGTGCATCCCTCCAGAGAGAGGCCCTTTTCTGGCCAAACAGGCAGCACGAGATGAGATATCCGGCTCCACAGTCCACTCAGCTTATCTGTGTCCATGCCATTGTAAGAACCAGGACCATCTGAGCTGATGAACTTTGCCTGGAGGAAATCCCGGACTTTCTCCTCCACTTCTTGAAAGGTGAGGCTCTTTCCCAGAGACTGCTCGTCCAGGAGAACCGTCAGCAGAAGGGCCACGTCCTTAAACGCCGCGTTTTCGTGGTCACAGTACTTGTAAAAGATTAGGGTGGAGCCTGCAGGCAGTGACTCGAATCGATGCACCACTGCCACCTTCTTGCCTTTACTGAACCCAGAGCTGAGCTCTTTATCCACCTCCAGCTTGACATAGTCACTGTCCAACAGGGCCTTGTCCACCCCATCGATCTGGATGGTAGTAGCGTTCTGGGAGAAGGCAAAAGCATCAGCAATCTCATTACTCAGGCACCTCAGTGCCTTCTCAGCTTCCCGGCCGGCTGTGAACAGCAGGATAGCCGGCTCCAGGTGCAGATGGGAAGTGTTAAGACGTTTCTCAAGGAACACGCGGGCTCTTCTCCACAGATTGGGGTCCTGACTTTGGTAAGTATTTTTCAGTTCCTTCATCCGGGCCCGAAACGTTTGCAGAATTTCAGCATCTCTACTTGAAGTCCCATATAGAAGACTTGGAATTCCGGTCCAGAAGACATAAAGCAACGGGACGCTAATTAACAGAACCAGTAAAAAAGTCTGGCCCTTGTGAAACCCACTCTGCGATTCACCATCATCTACAGAAAAAGGGAGCAAACAAGAAGAAAACAATGTTTAAATAATGTTTTAAAAGGCATCAGAAGTCAACAAGTGAGAGGAAAATAAGAGGAAACAGTAGAATTCAGTGAAATCATCCCGTTCTCAAGCTACCAGTTCAGTAGTTGAAGAGCACAGACATGTTCTAGCTTAAAAAGAAAGGCAAACAAACCCACAAAACACAAATTTGAACTTCTTCAGCAACTTAGTGAAGAAACAGCATTAATAAAAAGAACATTTTTACACATTTCTGGATTGACTAAGAAACTGGACATTCTTCAGAAAAAGGATTATTTCCTAAAGTTTATCAATACTTTGTTCTATTCAACCAAATCCAAACGAAGAGCTTAAAACTGGTCCTGAAAAAGCTCACGATTTTTCCTACAGTTCGGCTCTGCAGAAAATGCCCTATACAAAACCTGGCGGCACCAGAACGTTTCTGTGTTATTTCTCTCTCCTTAGTCCCATAAGGATAAAAATAGTTCCTGCAGCAATATTTGCATCTCAAACACCGGTGGTCAGCACTATCAGAAAACGTTTGTGGCCTTTGGATCAGTGAGCTTCTGTACAAAGAGTGCACACAGCAAACAGTGCACAGGAAACCACTTCGATTTGGTTTCTTATTTAAACAGTTAAATTAATAACTGTTTCATGTACTACAAGCTTGATTCTGTTCCCAGTAAAACTGGTGACAAAATACACCAGTCTTCCTGGAAACAGGAAGAACTGTATGCCCTATGCTACCTTTTCATACCCTAACTTTTATCAGGACAGCAACGCAACAATGGTTAAATGACACCACCACTAGGCCTGCCTCGGCGTTTATCTTGTAAACATTACAGAGGGAAGACCTTAAATTCAGGTGAAAATGTTACTTATTACACAACACTCTTCCTTCCTTCGTGCTGATAACATGTGCCCTACCAAGCAAGTCATCTGTTCTGGCAAGGACCCTCGGTTGAACACCAGTTACCAGGAATTGTGGTGATTGGAAAGGCATGAAAATGGTTAAATGTAACACAAGGATGAAACAGAAGTGAAAGCAGAAGTCTTACTTTTAGCCAAAGGCTGTGACTGCTTCCTCACACTGGACTGATACTGAGATTTACTTCTGCCTGCTAAGAGATTAAGAAAGGAACATGAGAAAAAAACCCAAAGACAACAGTTATAACCAACTCTCCATCTATTTACCAAATGCCAGTTCTCAAGCCATCCTGACAATCTTGCATAAAAACCTCAAGTCCTCAAACTCCCACAAATCATCCCCAAAGACTTTAGCTCTTGAAAAATTACACAAATAAAAGCAGATTTCAAGTACAAGGTGACAAAATGGCAGAGATTTAACATCCTGTTATTTTCTGCACAAGGGTCCCATGTCCCAGTCAAGTTTCACAAATTTGCTTAAGAATTTTGAGGGACGTGAAAATGGAAACTCAATTAATGGACATACTAGAAAACCAACATAATGCAAGATATAAGCAGCAAAACCAAAGCAATCTGTTAAATACACAGTCTTATTTTCCCTCTCCATGCAGCTTGGGTTGGAGGCCTGCTCCATCAGCAGTCAGTTTCTCGGGATGAATTGTGCTTTTAAAGCAAAATGGAAGCTTTCAACTTCAAAATATACTTTTGGTTTATTTATTTAAATGGGCTCAGACAGCAATGTACAAGAGGCATTATCCATAAAAGTGTTATGAACAACTTTCCCAAGAGACTGGTATGAATATACACAGTGCAATTATTGGTCAGCATGTTTTCTGCATTTAGTCAGTTAATTAAAAAGACATGAGAATTTCTGTCTCCTTGTGAACAACAGCAACTGGTTCAAAGCTGAGGGCTCTTTAATAATATATAACCAAATCAGGACACTTTCAATGGCACTATTGAGAATAAATTGAACAAACACACCCCAGAGTAGTTATTTAAAGACACTGAAATAAATTCTGTAACCTTGTTTCTGTATGAATGTAATCATAGAAGGTGCTAAAAGCAGCTCTGGTTTAAGCTGGAGCTTAACTGGCTTAATGAACTACACTATTCTGTAATTTCAACCCCCTGCCCCAAAAGGGCACAGCCATGGAGCTTCTCACTGGCTAAGCTTATCTCAGTCTTCTAATAGTTAACAGATCAAAATCACCTCGATTCTGTAACACTTCACAATGAAGCCCTGTCTGCAGAGACTAGGTTTCATATTTAAGAGACATCTGTAACTCATACCCTAAAGGAAAAAGTAATTCAATAAACAGTCTAAAACCAAATCCTACCCTGCCTAAGAATCTTGCCTTATTTACAACACAATTTGCACAGAGGCCAAGCAAATTATTTGCATTGCCTAACTCAAAAAGTGTAAATTCTGCAGAAACCTTAGAGCTTTCAGAGTTTCAAGTGATCTTCCCAAGCTCTTCACCCCACACACAACTAGTCACTCCTGCAGCACCTATTACCTCTGGCACAGGAAAGAAAAAGTACCAGACTAGCAAGAACTCCTTGCCTCAATTCATTCTTCAAAGGCATTCACAGATCTGCAGCTACCACAAGATGAGCTGCTCTTCCAGAAGGCACCACAGTTTTAAAAAAAAAACAAAACAACAAAAACAAAAAGAAATAAACACCTGAACTACCCTCCCAGGTTCTCCAGACTGAATTCTGATTTACAAGACTTTGTTTATCTATACCTGTTGAAGACAGAAACAAGCACCAGGACATTACTAGGAATTTAGAACATTATTTACATTGTTTTTCTTCTTCTTTCAAGTACTCCTCCAATAGGACAAAAAAACCAAAAACACAACAAAACAAAAACAAAACCAGAAACAATAAACCCACAAAAACAACCAGAAGTCTGCACAAGGAGTTGGTCATTGGATGACCAGACTGGATTTTGCCAGCAAAGAAAATTGCTGCTCCTTTCCAGGAGCATATGACAACTAATTCAGCCACTCTTTCTCAGAGAAAGGATAAAAGGTAAGGTGTTGAGTACAGACTAACAGTCACTGCCACCAAAAGACAAAGGTTTTGTTCCCTTTCTCAGCTCAACCCCACAAAGCCACAAGTCCGTGCTCTGCACTCACAGTTCCATGAGTCAACTCCATTTCCTAACCCAGCCAAAAAAGAAAAACAAAAAAGAAGAATGGGGCATTTTCTGTGGTCAGCAAGTTGAATAACCTCACAGAAGGGCTCTGACTCTGGACTGTGCTGCCTTCTCCAGCTTCCATTTGAATCTGCCTCCTAGGTCCCTTTCCCTCTTCCCAGACAGTGTCCCAGGGCACAAGAAAAACCAGAAGCAGAGGAAAGGAAAATAATTCTATACTTTTCTCTTAATTACAGGAGAAGACTAAGTATCCCTTTTTTTTTTTACTTACTCTGTGGTGTAAAAGTTGAGAAGTGCTCTTGCTTTTTCTCAGGGAAGTCAGCCTTTATTTCTGAAACCAAAGCACAAATGGACGAACTTAAGTTACCACATCAGAGGCCAGTATCAGGCAGACCAGCCATACAGTCTTTTAGCTCTTTCTATGAAATCCACAAAGCTTATTATGGCAGGAGTATATGCTGTGCTGCCAAACCAAGCCTGCACCATATGACAGCCTCTTGGACCCCTTTTCATCTCCTCTGTAGCCAGAGAAAGCTTAGCAAGGGCTTAATTTGGCCTTCATCCTGCTTTTCCCAATATGACACAAAATCATCCTTATTTTTTTTTTAAAGTATCGATGCACTAATAGTATAGTGCAAAGGATGGCAAATCAGCAGCATTAACTGACTGCTAATGCAGGGTACGATATTTGGGGCTTCTGAAACCAAAACTGTTCAACAGAAGGGAGAAAAAAGAAACAGAGTAAAGCTATTACCTTAACAGCACTGTGATCAAACCTGTGGGGACCCTGGCAAACATGTCCTTGGCTGCCTGAGCTAACTCCTAAAAACCTCCCTTACCTAGTGTATCCATTTGGATGTATTCAAACCACCTGTAGTAACCTTCTGCTTGGCTAAAAATCATCCCATTTTTTTTCCTCCTTGTATACCCCCAGTGCTTCTGTAAAACACTGAGAAGAATCTCTGAGCAATGAGCAAAGTGCTCCCTCACTTGGAAATCCCTTGGTCAGCTTTCCCCTGCTTAAGTCAAAGGTAAGTCATCTTTTTGAAAAAAGAAGTTTTGGGCTTCTTCACCTGAGGCAATTAAAGATCCACTCTCAGAACAGTTTTTGAAGAAGGTATGACATCACTCATATTTTTGCTTTTCAAAAACCAGACAGCTGTGTATTTATCAAAGTTAAAATCTGCATTTTCTTGAACATTAAGGTTTAACACCCAAGCAGATGATCATCATACCACAATCAATTTTACTTTGACTCGGGCAGGAGTACACACTGAAAACTTCTTTTTTTGAAAAATCTTTCTAATCCATTCAGATTGCAGCTCAACAACTCCCCCTCTTCTAACAGAAGCAATCATTTGTTACATCTTGGAAAAGGTACTGGGAAGATGTGTTACCTTTTGATGTATAAACGTTTGGTCGCCCTGCCGGTTTCTTGATTTCATTACTGTCATAAACCTTTGCTTTTTCCTTTACTGGAGTCTCTTCAGAGTAAACTGCAGAACCACCTGTCAGGAGGCAAAAAAAGAACAAAAAGAGGATTGGTAACATCATAAGTCGGAAGGACTAAGACATCCGTGATCTAAATCAGTAATTTTCCAAGTTGGGACCTCCCAAGAGTTACTTTCTTACAATGTAACCAAAAGCAACTAAGACTTGAAAAGCTTACAGTAAATTTGAGTTCACTACAAATATACCTGTCTAACATCGCCACACCTTTTTTTTTATTTATTTATTATTTTTAGGAATCCTTGGGTTAAAAACACGAGTGCTAAGAGCCATAAAATGCTCTACACTAGAGGGATTCAGTGTAAACTAATAAATACACACCATGGAAATATAGGGAGTTTTTCCCACATCTTTGGGCTCACAACTTACAAACAACAACTGTGCTGTCTTACGTAGCATTAGGCAAAGAGGAAAAGAAAGAGAAGCAAATATAGAACATAATTCCCCTTTTTATGTAATCCAAGCCATCCTCTTTCAATAACCATAAGGGCAACCTAGGGCACCCCTGCTCCTAATTCAACCTCCTCAGGCAGCTAGGAACAACCTAAACCAACACCTTTAGGCTGTCTGCCAAATTACAGAGTCGTTCAGCTGTGAAAACCAACTTAGTTAATGCAACTAACTAGAAAGAGTACATCCCTAAAAGATGGCAGGAGTCACAGAGCAAAGGTCAGGGCTGGGAAGCCAGTCAAAAGCAGAACACCAGGAAAAGAGATTTGAAAGGATAAAGTGCAACCGCATGGTTTCCAAAATCCAAGGGGTTGAAAAAAAAGTCCACGTACAGAATAAAAGCTGCAGTACAGTTGTGGAACAGAGACCATGGTACAAGGATCAAGCTGAAGGGCATCAGCAGAGAAAACAGCAAAGAGAAAAATAGAGCTGATAAAAACCATTTTCTAACATTCACACTTGGCCCTTTAATTCTTTAAAAAGTCCAGGGTTGTCCCGGGGTTTAATGTGTTTTCTGCAGCTCTTTTACCACACGCCAAGGGCAACGCACAGCTTGCCACCTAGTGTTTAGTGATTTTACTTCAAGAGAGAAAACAGACTTTTTCCTAACGTGTTCTGGCAGCCTTAGCAAGCCAGTGTATGTAAAACACACAAAGGAATAAAAAAAACCCACCAAACCCATCCAAACCACAAAAATGGGTGAAAACTGTATGTTTTAAACTAAGTTACAGGTGCAATAGTAAAGTATCTGCACACAGTGATGGGGACGCCGTATTTTCAGATCCATCCTAAAAAGCTGGTAAGTGATTGATTTCCCACAAAGCTAAGAATGAAGAGACTTGCTAAATTAGGTGATTTTCAGAAATGCCAAACAACATACCCATAATATTTCACTGTGTACCAGGGCTTTGCAAGAAAATCTCACTAGTAGTGGTGACCAGAAGACCAGACAGATCTGTGAGTCTAAAGAGGGCTACTCAGTGCAGTCCCTACTTTTTAATTCCTCTCCTCTTCTTTGCATCCAGCAGCACTCTCTGTCTCAAAGAGTTCTTAGAAGTTGTTGTACAAAGGAGAGGTTTGTATACATACACGTTCATTTCTCTCATGAAGGCAGCTCGTGAGCCAGCACCTTCTGTACCAGTGGGTATCACCAAGAGCAAGTGAACTCCCCTTTATGAAGTTTAACTTTCCTAGAAATATATGTAATTCCACTCCAGACATGCCTGTTCTTTCCCTACAATGCCTAAGCCTCCAACCCAAAGGCTCATTCCTGCCTCCCACGCAGTTAGTGAGGGTTTTTTCAACCCACCATAAATCTGCTAGCCAGCCACCTGCCAGGAGAGAGTGATCTTCTTACTCTCTCCATTTCATAGCCCAGGCTCATCAAAGGGTTTAGAAATCTGCGAGTTCACAAACTACAGGTTTATAAACCAAAATATAAAGCCACTATTTTAACATAGTGGAAATTGCTCTTTTAAGTTTAGTGCCTTTCTATCCCTGCGGGCTCACAATCTTTTTTAACAGAGATGAGCCTGAGATGCGCTTGCTGCCATGTTCCACAGCAGTGACAGAGAGCACAAACCCCAGTGCCAAAAACACCCAGAGCCTGCCTTTAGCTCATATGCCCTATTTCCATATTTTAAGACAACTTACAGACCAATTGCAAGCATATCTCTTCAGCTCACTGATCTAGAAGCTGCTTGATCCAAGGCAGGGTTTGTAGGCTCTTAAAGCTTTTCAGCTCTACGAGCAAGTTGCCTGATCTATATTTAAAACCTCTATGCAGAAGCCAGAAACCAGTTTCTCAAGTTGTGGTTTTGCTTCCATTCTGTTCTCAGGAAAACAGGACTATTATGTTCCTATAAAAACCCACCCTGCTTGTCCCTCTGCCTCACAGACTATCCCCTAAACTCTGCAGGAAAAACATAATACTACAACAGGTGGGAGGACTCTGAGGGGGGAAAAATTCTCTGGTTCTACATAAACAAACAGGGTCTCTTATCATATTTTTACACCTGTTGTGACTATAATCCAATACAGCTGCTAAGAGCTCAGGGAGGTGGGGGTAGGACATCTCCACCCAGACTCATTTTTAGAGAAGTCTAATTAAAAAAATCAACACTCAGCTGCACCTCCCCTAAAGCAGCCCAGCCACCTTTAAAACACTAAGCCTCTTAGTACCCTGTCAGCCACCATGTGGGAGCAACAGCTTGCCACAGCTTTATTTTACAGATAAACCTTTGTACTTTTCCAAAGAAATACTTCTAACCTTGCTTTTTCTCCCTCAAGATAAGATTTTTCCATGCCTCCTGGAAATCCTACTTCTGAAGCAGGATATTGGCAGCCCTTTTTAAGGGCAGTGCCACATAAACAAGGCCGTGCACTGGAACTGTAGCAAGAGCATGGGGACAAGAACTCGGCTGGGAATGCAGAACAGGCCCAGACTAGCCCAACTCATCCCTGAGCATTGCCACACACTGATAACATACACGTCCTAAAACAGAGTAAAAGGGAAGTACAATTTACTCATAGATTTCTGATCGAATGACAGGCTAAAGCCACATGACTGCACTGCACAGTTAGTAACTCTCTCCAGTTTGAGAAGGATACAGATTTCAACAACTAAAGCACCAAGAAGGTGCCACACAGCGCCAACACAACGGCTTGTGCAGCCCAGTCCAGGAGCAAGTACCAGACCATGCTTGGTGCTTCAAAGGAAGGACAGCCGAGCCCCAATTATGCACTTCCTCACAAGCACTGCTGCTCCCTCTACAGAGCACAGCCTTTGGGGGATCTATTTCTGCAGCTCAGGATACCTTATTTAAATCCGGGCTTTCAAAACCAAGCACCGTTAGTAAAATCAGTTATTCCCCACTGTAGTGCTGTGATAAAACATTGTTCCAAGTGATGCAACAGGAGAAACAGCCACCTCAGGGCTTCGGCGTGCTCTGCACGCCTCAAATCCTTTTGAGGAGGGTTTCTCCTTCCATCCATCCCTTGTGTACGGTACAGAAGCCGCAGCGGGATTTCCTCACGTGTGCGCCAGAGCCACGGTAAAAACTAAAACCCAATAATCTCCATTTCCTCAAGTTTTGGGCATCGCAGCCCCTTTGCCAGCGGCGCGGACAGTACCCTCTGGGAGTTAAAGCCTACCTGGCGATCTATACGCTTTTATAGGGGGTCGCGTCAGGGAGTCTGGGGTCCCAAAGTGAAGCTCGTCCCCTGAAACGAGAAACAGGTGAGGGGCGAGGCCGCGCAGCTCAGCTGAAGCCCACTCGAGGCTCGGGCCCGTCAGCCTTCCCAGCGCACCAGCCGCGTGTTCCGACTCGCCGGGACCCCGCGGTGCTTCCAGCGGGGCAATCCCGCCCCAACGCCCCCCGCCCCTGGGGGGGAACCATAGGGCGAGCCCGCCCGCCCCGCTCCGCGCCTCCCCGCCGCGCCCTCAACCGCAGGATCCACCGCGCGGCGCTGCGCCCGCCCGCGCCGCTCACCGTCCACCGCGTCGGGCCGGGCCGCGCCATCCGCCTCATCCTGGGGCCCGTCGGGCCGCGCCGCCAGCCGGGGGCTCTTCCGCCGCCGCTTCAGCCCGGCCTCGTCCGCCGGGGCCACGCCGGGGCCGTCCGCCGGGGCCGCCTCGTCCTCGCCGCCACCGCCGCCCAACATCCCGCCCGCCGCCGCGCCGCGCCGCCGGCCCCTGCCCCGGCCTCGCCCCCGGCCGCGTCCCCGCGCCCGTCCCCGCCCGGTGCCGGAGCTGCCGCCTTCCCGCGGCGGCGGGGGCGGCTCCGCGGGGCTCCCTTCCCGCGGGGCGGGACCGGGACCGGCCCCCTCCGCTTCCGCCCGCGCGCGGAGCGCCCGCCGCGGCGTCACGTGGTACCGCGGCCGGTCCGACATGGCCCGGGAGCGACCGGGACACACCGGGATCGGCACCGGGAGCGGGATCAGCACTGGCGGGAGGAGCCCCGGGAGCGCCCGGCCCGCGCTGCCGCCCCCCAGTGAAAAAAATGCGGGCCGGCCGCGGCCCCCCCCGGCCCCGCGGGGCCACCCGGGGCGAGCTCGGGCGGCCTCGCTCCCGCCGCGGTCCGTTCCGTGTGCCGCTGGTCGCACCGGAGCGAGCCGAGCAGGCCGCCGGGGCCTTTTCCGGAGACGTAAAACCCTGTAAAATAAACACAAGTGGGAACTAAAAAGTGCCGAGAGGGGTTTCGAGGGAGATAAAATCCCTTGGAGCTGGTAACGTGCTGCACTAAATGTCTGTTGCCCAGTGTGGGGATCGTTATGGTTAACGGGATCCAGAATGTCTCACTAGGCATTTCACTTTCTTTCCCCTTTTGTTCAGATGTGTTACTGGTAAACGGGGATTTTAAAAATCACGGAATCACAGAATGTGCTGAGTTGGAAGGGACCCCCAAGGATCATCAAGTCCAACTCCTGGCCCTGCACAAGACAACCCCAGTAATCCCACCTTGCCCCTGAGAGCATTGTCCAAACACCTCTTGACCACTGCCCTGGGGAGCCTGTTCCAGTGCCCAACCATTTGATTGCATTCTTGATAAACCATTTTTACCCAGGGATGTGGTAGAGTTCCTATGACTGGAGGTTTTCAAGATGCAATTGGACATGATCTCCTCTAGACTCCTTTTCCCGTGGAAGTTTGGACCAGATCATCTTTTGAGCTTCCTTCCAACCTGAGCTGTCCTATGTTTCTGTGATGTTACTAAGCAAAGAAATAGCAACTTTCTTATTTCACAAACACACATTTTCTGAACCTCTGCACAAATGCTCACCGGGGCAGTGAGCAGTTCAGGACCAGTTTGGAAATGAGTTGCTGAGCAAATAGGGGCCCTTTTACAAATTCACAGAATCCCAGAATTGTTAGGGTGGAAGGGACCTCTGGAGATCACCCAGTCCAACTCCCCTGCCAAAGCAGGGTCATCTGGAACAGCTGACATAGGAATGCATTCAGGGAGGTTTAGAATGTCTCCAGAGAGGGAAATTTTACCACCTCCCTGGGCAGCCTGTTCCAGTGCTCTGCCACCCTTAGCATAAAGTTCTTCCTTCTACTGAGGTGGAGCTTCCTGTGTAATGGCCATAAACTAAAACACATCCCGTTCCTCATCCTGTTCCTGGGCACCACTGAACAGAGTCTGGCACCATCTTTTTGGAACCTGCCTTTGAGATATTTACATGCTTTGATGAGATCCCCTCTCAGTCTTTTCTTCTCCAGACTAAACAGGCCCAGCTCCCACAGTCTCTCCTCATAACAGAGGTGCTGCAGACTCCAAATCATCTTTGTGGCCTCCATTGGACTCTCTCCAGCAGCTCCTTTCTTACTTATACTGAGGAGCCCAAAACTGGACACAGCACTGCAGATGTGGCTTCTCTAGGGTCAAGTAGAGAGGCAAGACCACCTCCCTCGACCTGCTGGCCACATTCTTCCCAGTGCACCCCGGGATCCCATTGGCCCTCCTGGCCCCAGGGCACGCTGCCGGCTCATGGACAACTTGTCATCCACCAACACTCCCAGGTCCTTCTCAGCAGAGCTGCTCTCTGGCAGGTCAGCACCCGACCCATACTGGTACTGAAGGATATCTACACACTGAAAAAGTCAGGATTGAGGAAGGTGATACTGACCCCTGTAATGGCAGTAACTTCATCTACAGTGTTCCAGAACATGTGTGCTCACATTTGTGATGTTACTTGTTTTGCAGGGTTGTAAGTGTTGGTAGATGTGTGTGTGTTCTTTGCACTCCAGCAGGAAGCTGGGTGAGGGAAGTGCCACTCACCGTTCCCTTCTGTGACTATCTTCTCTGTACATTAATTTCAAAATAAAAACTATTTTAATGCTTTACTAAGACACCATAAATGTTCCATTTTTACCAAGAAGTGAGTATTTGTGAGATAAGTTATGCATACTTCCTACTGTACCAGCAGTAAATACTGTCATTCTTTTCAGACCTAAAAGCAGAACATACACATTGAGCAATGTTTTCTAAAGCAAAAATAAAAGAGGATGTAACAAATACCACATCAGTAGGTTTTAAAGTACAGCTGAGCCATCCATGCAGTTCAAATCAAGCAGAAAAAAGACCAATCAGCTCATGATTCCTGACCAGGGGAACTCCACCTACAGTATCGCTTTATTCACAAGTTTCCAAAGAAAGTTACCAAAGTATCACCTTGTGTAAATATTTCCATAGCATATCCTTTATATTTCACCTACTCACCACTGATTCTTCTACAGATTGAGAGAAAACATTATCCCAATTTAAATTAAATTCTCCCTCAAACTTGACTTAGAAAGGACCAGATCTATTAGGTTGCAATTCTGTATATCCACTCCCATCCCATGAATTCCTGTTTTCCTTTTGCTAGAGGTAAAAAAAAAATAAAAAAAAAAATCAATGTAACATAATATCAAGATCCTTTTTTGTAACAGTTTTGTGATGACTTCATGCCTTAACCCAACCACTTAATTTTCCTGCCAAACAGCTTTTAGGGAGCAGGTTCTCAACCCCCAGAGACTGAAGGGACCCCCTGATTTTGTCACACGTTTGCTTGCCACTGTTTTCATGACACTCGTGCTTCTGTGGGAAGGACGGTCCCTCAGCCCTGACTGCCTCCGGTGATGAAGGAACTGGATGGTTGCAGGGACAGAGGGATGTAAAATACCTTGATTTTTGTGAAGCCCTTGACACCCGCGGTTCCTCTCTGCCATTCCTTGGCTGTTCCTTACTGAAGCAGATGAAGGCAGGATGTGAGATGGATGCCAGCCAGGAGCAGGGCCCTCTAGGTGACCTTGGCCTCTGTGAACCAGCCACATCGATTTTTGTCCTTCCTGCTTTGCCACTCCCCAGGTTTTACAGCCTCTGCTGCACCCAATGAGAGGTTGTCCACGATGTGCAGAGTCTGCCCACAGACACCTCACCTCCTCATCACCTTCCTGATAGGACCAGCGTTGGTATTGATACCTGTGCACATGCTGACACCCCTGGGACACGTGACACACACGTTTTTTTGAGCCCTCTGAGACTGCCTCTGTGTCAGTAAGGGTTCTTAAACACAGCACAAAGACATATTTTTTTTCTGCCCTTTGGAACCCAATCTGTTCTACAAGTACTAGTAAGGGGAGGATTTAGTCAAATTAAAACGAAGTCAAATCAAACACATCAGTCACATCCTCCCCTTCAGCCCTCTGGTCTCCAGATTGAGGAGTCCCAGCCATTCGGTGCCTGCCATTGAGTGGCTGCTCCTTCCCAGCACTGTTTCAGTTGCCTTTTCCTGTGTTTTGTCTCACCCATTTGCTGCTGGGCTCCTCCGGGGTTGCTGGTGAAAAGGCTGCAAGCTGAGTTCGAGGGGGTTTGCTATCTCTGTGCTACTGCTCCTTGTGCTGATGCCTTGCCCCTGCCATGCTCCATGCTCCTGCTTTCCATGATATATGTCCCGGGCAGGGGGAAATAGGGAAGGAGTTGGAACCTACCTGTCCCCTGCACTAGCACCTCAATTTAGAACATAATTTTTTTCGGGAAAACATTGCTGAAATGAGGCCGGGGCAGATAAACACACTCTCAGACCTTCCCCCTAGTTGCAGTCTTTCGACCACACTGGAAGGGGGGCATTGGGGGGCTCCCCATCCTTTTCCCACCAGGCTGATACTAAAGATCCTCCATTTCATATTCTTGAGCCCCCAGCCTCCCTGCACTGGCCCAGTGTGACATTACCAGAGTCTGGGCTTTGCTACCTACGTTTTTGCATTGTTTTCCTTGTGGTACTTTTCATAAATCAACTCTCAAACCGGTTCTCTCCTCACCCTCATTTCCTTGTTTCGATCCACAACGCTGTTACCTAACGCAGGAAGCTGCCGCTCATCCAGCGTGCCCAGAGGAAACGGCACAACCACAGAGCCGTAGAAATACAGCCAAAAAAAAAAAAAAAAAAAAAGAGAGAGAGAAACGATTGTTTCCTGAACGCTCCGGAGAACGGCTGTGGGAAGGAAAACTACAGCTCCCAGCAGGCTGCCGGGAGCCGGGGAAGGGCAGAGTTCACCGTCACGTTTCCAGCGGAGGATTCAGGGGGTGTGTTGGTGCCCTGCCACCACCAGAGCCAAAGGGCCTCTGGGAAGGGCAAGCGGAAAAGCCAACTCTGCTTTTCTTCACCGCCCTGACCGGCTCCGAGCCTGCCCGGGTAAGCGTCCGACTCCACAGGACACTTTGTTTCCCTGACTTCCTTCTCCTGCCGGAGCGTCACCAGCGGGAACAGCGCAGGGAGGGCAGGGACGAGAGCCGGGCGGCAGAGCAGCGATTGTACCCCCCACCCCTCCAAATCGCGTCTCTAAGCGAGAAAACTCCGCTGCAGGGGCAGTGTAGGGGGGATGAGGTGCCCCCCTGTGCTGGAAGAGTTGCTGAGGAGGCTCCTGGGGCGGGATTTTTGTGCCCAAATCCGCGCGAACCGCGGGGAAAGTTCTTCGGGAGTTTTCCATGCCGCCCGGTTGCGCTTCTGAAAGCCACCAACTTTTCTCGGGTTACGCCAGCGAGCCCGCCTCGGTCCTGTCCCAAAAAAGGGCTTTAGGAAGGTGGGAAGGATCTCTGGAGGGGTGCAGGAGAGCCAGGCTGTGGCTCCGGGCTCACAACACCCGGGCAGGGCTCTGTCGAGGCCGCGGGGTGTTTGTGCCAGCGGCCTCACCTTCGGCACCGCTGTCTCCTGATACAACATGCTGGAGGCAGGACGGTAAGTACAGCGGGGTCATTGCTCTGTGTGGACCGGGCTGTGAGATTCCAGGTGCCCTGCCAAGCCCCAGACTCCGGGCCTGCCATCTCCGAGTCCATCTGGATGAGAAACCGGTGCCTCACCCCACTGGCGCGTCCCGAGACAAACGCGGTTTGCATTAACCCCTGAATTACTTGTAGCTTGATGGGAAGCAAAATAGCTGACAGCGCCTGGGCTGAAGGTTCCTGGTTATGGGTGACACCCACCCTTTTTCACCTTGGGAATCATGGAGGGAGGAGCCTCTTCCTCCTCCGTGAATCACCGCTCCTGTGTTTCTGCTTATCAGGTTCATGGGCGTTTAGTTGGAATTCCGGAGACCAGGACAGGATGGTGTCTGTGAGGGAGGTAGGACTTGGTCAGCCACTCGAACAGCGGGGAGAAACAGCTCCGTATGACCGAAGGAGAAAGTGAAACGAAACAGTGCAGAAGCCACAGCTCCAGGGGAAAAAGAAAATGGAAGAGAATCCAAGAGAGGATCTGTCTGGAGGTAAGAAAATCACTATGCTTACTCCATCTACTAGGAAAATTCCTTTGCAAGAAATATTTAACAGTGACATGGGAAACTGAAGCAAAATAAAATAAAATAATCCTGTCTTTTCCAGGCCAAGAAAAGCAAGTTGCTATATTTTTTTTATAGGGTGAAAGATGAACAAGTTACTTTCAGTTTTAGATTCCCATCTGCAACAGGTTTAGACTCTGTGTCCAGGATGGCAGCACAAGGAAGTCTAAAGATCCAGGCTGGGAGAGCTTTCTTTCATGAATCCCAGTGCTTCCCGTCTACAGATGCCTAAATAATAAGCCAGTTTTCCACCACCTATAGATGAGAAACCTCTGGAGGAGGCAGGGCAAGGAGTAGTTTGTGTCCAGCTTGAATAGCAGGATATCTCCAGGTTCCTCATGTTTCAGTTTCTGCTGTGTAGTTACATTCTCCAGGAGCTTTGTTATGACAATATACATACCAGTATGTCAGTGATACCGTGATGCCATCACCAGCTCAGGTCTGTCCTAGGCACTCAGAGGTGTTCCTGTAATAATCAGCAACAAAGAATGTAAAAATCGCATTCTGACGCATGCCAAGTGCAGCTTTTTTTCTCTTCTCAAATTAGAAGGAAGTTCTTTGCCATTTTTATCAGTCTTTATTCTAATTGTAGCATAATCACTTCTGTTATTACAATGCTTGATCATTCGTAAGCAATTTTTCACAAATAGCGGCTGAAATTTGAGCTGCACTCTTTGGTTCTTTAAGATCTAGAATATGTCACAAATGCTCATGTTCAGCCTCAGAATTTCTCTATTGAGTTATGCTCCAGTGTTTGCTTTTAATTATATGTTGCCATAGCTCTTAGGGAGAGCTCCAGGACAGGAGCAGAGACAGAGCACAAGCAGAATTATCATTTACATTCAGACAGATGCTTGAAGTGCATTGGCATAACTGCACTCAGCATCAGCCTTAGAAATTCTTCAAATCCACTGCTATCTGTGAAATCCCTTATCTGTGGAAGATGTGGTAACGTATCCCACCACTTAATGAAGGAATTGCCTGCCCACCCCACCGAGGATGTAGGCTGGCATTGAATTAACTTTAACACAGCAGCCTGTACAGTGCTGTGGTTTAGATTTGTGGGTTTACAGAAGAAAATGTTGATAACACAGCAATGTTTTGGCTATTACTGGAAAGTGCTGGCGCAGCATCAAGGCTTTCTCTTCCCCCCCACTCTTCCCTTGCCAAACAAATAACGTGGGGTGGGTTTATTGGGCAGGGACCCAAGGTGGGCAAAGGGTTGTTGAGTACAGTGTAGCATCGTGCTCAGCAACAAAAACTGGGGCACAGGAAGAAAGGGAGAAAGGGGGATGTCTTCCAAGGTGGCCATTGCTGGGAGACTGTCCTGGCATCATTGTAGGAGGTAGTGAGTGCTTGTCTGTCAATCTGTCCTGATTCCTCACCCTTCCCTTCACTCATTCAGCTGTTTGGATCTCAACCCATGAGTTTTCTCACTTCTGGTCACTACTCTCTGCCCCATCTCACTGGGGGTAGATGTTTCTGCAGTGCCAGAGCTGGGAGTTTTAAGGTTGGTGGTAAAGCACTGGGCATTCCTGACTCCTGTGTGGCTCACTGGGCTTGTGAACTCTGATCCCAACAGCTGGTCCAGCCCAAGGTGAGGTGGGAAGCACAGCAGAGCATCCTGTGCACCAAGAGCCCACCCAGGAAACACTCAAGCAGCCAGTGACAAGCAGGTCTGAGACCTCCTGCAAACCAGAGCAGGACTCTTCAGTGTGTGAACCAACTGCTGGTGGAGGAGAGACAACACTGCCGGGTTTAGCTGGCCCCACACTGGAGAAGGCTCCCCAGGAAACTGAAATATTGCTGGAAGAACCTGGGAAGACAAGAGATGGTGCCTCAGAAAGATCCCAGGAAGACAAGGACTTGGATGAAGGTGAGTCTCTCCCCACCCCTGTGTACAGCATTTCCAAAATGCTGATAACCTCGGCCTTTGCTTAGAGGAGGCAGAGCAGGAAAAAGAGCTGTTGGTTCTTGGGCTGATAGAAACTAAATGGAGGTCTGCAAATTTTATTCCCCACAGCTGGGCTGGCCCCTGGTAAAATGGACAGCAAAGGAGACAGCCCTGTCCACCAGGAAACAGGGGAGAACCAGGAGACAACCAGTCAGTGTGAAAGCTGCTCCAAAGCAGAGGAAGATGCTTTATCAGCAAGCAAGTCACTGAGCTCTGACAGTAAAGTGACACATTTGGATGTGACTGTCAGGGAAGATGTCACCAAGGACCTCTTAACAGAGAGGAGCACCAGTGCCTCTCTCCCAGTGCAGGAGCCAGAGGAGCACAAAGAGCAAGAAACACAGGAGATTGGATCCCAAGACACATTAAGGAAAAGACATGGGACCAAAGGTGAGCTGGTGGCTGCACACTGCTGCTCTTCCACCGTGCACATGCCTGCACTTCCCATGGGCATTAGAGCCATGGTATGGTGAGATCCCTATTGCCCATTGTCAGTTTTCCAGAGTGAAGCAGGAAAGAAGGTATAAGAAATTAACTGGCTTCTCTTTTTCTCTCTCCTTTCACTCCTCCTTTTCTTTCTTTGAAAGGCATGAAACCACACTGCACTGTGCACTGTCTTTCTCCTTGCCCAGCCCCAAAAACAAAGAGCCAAGACTCAGAGCAGTATTAACCCAAAGCAATATTCACTTCTAACTCTTCCCTCGGCTGGTTGCTTCCGGCAGCATTTGCTTTTCTTACTACAGCTCATTTTACCTGTTCCCTCAACAGTGAGTGTCACATTTCTTTCTCTTACTGCAGGGCACACAGCCCCAAACCCAGAGGCTCAGTCCTGCCTGCAGAACGTCACCACCCAAAACACAGACCAGGAGAAGCCCAAGAAGTCCCTCGTGCTGAAAGGTGAGGAAAAGAAGCTTCCCTTGCATGTTACTCACCGACCAGCAGGCACTGATCCTCCAGGAACAAGTAATGAAGCACATTTAATTCTTTTTCTCTCTTGGGACCTTTCAAAGCCTTTTCTGAGGGTTTGAGGGAAAAACCATCCTCTTAAATACAGGCCCAGTTTCAGCAGCTTTCCCTCCAGCTCTCCAGCCTCAGAAGAAGGCATATCATGTTCAGGGTACTGGGAGTGCCCTGGGATGTTCTGGGAGGTCTGGGGTTCCTACACCAATGGTCCCTCAGTCCTGCCCTGTGTCACAGGGCTCTAAGCAGGAATTGTGATCCTCATTGCGCCACATATGCCTCCTGTTAAAAAGAGACCCTGCTTTGGCATGGAGAAGGACACAAGCTGTTATCTGGACCTTGCTGTCCTCTGTTTTGTGAGCAGAACCATGATGGCCTTTGTTCACCCCGCAAGGCTCAGAGGGGGGCAGTGGTCACAGCACTTTAGCTGGGTCAGACACCTCCATGTGTGGTGTTCTGAATGGCCACAAACCTTAAAGAAAACAGAGGAGGGGGAAGGAGAAGGAAGCTTGTGGCCAGCTGCAATTTCCTCAGGAAATTCTGCACAAAGCTGTAGCCTTGAATCCATCCCTGGAGCTGCAGCCCCCTCACCTGGCGTGTAGGAGCATGGGTCTCACAACAGCCCCTTCACCACTCCTGGCCAATCTGATCCACTTCCCCAGAGCAGGGGGGCAGGTCTTAGAGGGGAAAAAGAGCCATCATAGCTACTTTCCAGCATGTCACTGCAGGTCACTTGTGACTGACTTCCGTTCCCCATCCTGTGTCTCTCCCCTGTTGAACAGGGCTTGGCATCATGGGTCTCATATTGCTCGTCTTCTGCATATTTTGCTTCGGCAACCCGACCTCCAGTTCCCAGCAAACCCTCAAGGATGCCACAGAGGCATTCCTGTTCCAGTTCAACCAGCTGCAGAAGAGGTTTCCAGGGCAGAGCCCTTACCTTTGGAGTCGTGGGAGCAAGGTCCTGAAGAAGCACCTGAACTCATCCCACCACACGCAGCCGGCCATCATCATCCTGACGGCCGCCCGCGCGGGCGAGCAGACCTTGCGATGCCTCAGCACCGACGTGGCCGACTCCTACTCGGCTGCCCTGCATGCCAGCACGGTGCAGATCGATGGCAGGGATAAATCCAGGCTCCAGAGTGACCGGGCCAAGCTGGAGGTGGACAAGGAGCTGAGCTCGGCGTTCGACGCCGGGGGCCGTGCTGCGGTGATTCACCACTTCGAGCTGCTGCCGGCGGGGGCCACCCTCATCTTCTACAAGTACTGCGACCACGAGAGCGCGGCCTTCAAGGACGTGGCCCTGCTGCTGACGGTGCTGCTGGAGGAGGAGGTGCTGGAGACCCACATCAGCCTCCCGCAGCTGGAAGAGAGAGTCCATGACTTCCTCTGGGACAAGTTCATCACCACCAGGACCCCCGGCTCCTACGACCACATGGACTCCGACAAGCTGAGTGGGCTGTGGAGCCGCATCGCCCACCTGGTCCTACCCATTCACCCGGAGCAGAGCATTGAGAAGGGGGGCTGCCATGCCCACGCCAAACCCTAGGCACAAAGGCAGCCAGAGCCCTGGGGAGGGTTGGAAAGATGGCCCTGGCTGGCTCTGGTGCAGGCAGAGGCACAACCAGTGTTATTTCTCTTCACTTTGTTTCTCGTGTCATCCTGGGAAGAGTTTGACAGGTACAAGTTGATCCAGGTCGTTTGGGCAGCTGATGCTTGGAGGTGATAGATCACACACTTCCTTCTGGCAGGTGGGAAGAGTGAATATTTTAGACTGCTGGTTGCACAGGGGAACATCAATGTGTGGAGAGGCAGGAGGGAAAAACAGGACTTTGCAGGTAGTGTTTCTATCAGGAAATACATGAATAATGTACACAACAATGGACAGAAAGATACTGCAATTCAGTAGCTCTTTCATTTCTCCTTGCCCTTCAGCTCGCCAGTGTCATATACATCAGTCTCACCATACACTTATCCAGAAGGTTCCTCTATCTTTGCAGAGAGCTGCTGGAACACAGACAGGTCAAATTCCCCAAAGCCCAACATTTTGAAGGCATGCTAGTCAAGGGTCTGATCAGTCAGCCCCAACAGAGTCCCACTTGCACACCCTGACTGACACCTAGCAAAGCCCAGATCCCGAATATAGGATGTTCCAACCATCCTGCAATTCAGAGATTCCCTAAACATCAACCACAAGAAATGTCAGGTTTTCAGCACTTAAACACTGCACTAACAGAGGGGATCCCATATGCCAGAGAACAAGCTCCAAAACCAGAGAGCAATGAAACGTTTTGCTGTTGCTCAGATTGTGTGAAGCCTCAAGGGATTACACAGGTAAAAGAATAAGAAATACAGTGCAACTTAATGCTACCTCTTTTTTGAAAGAATTCCACTTGATCCCTTTGCCACACAGTTTGTGACTCTCAACTTGGGCTGGTGCATCAGCTTTGGTCCTACAGGACAGATTGCTCTTCACTCAGATCTCTGATCTGTGTGCAGGGCTGGGAGCCTCTGCCAGCCTCTTCCCAGGTGACTTTTCTTAATGAACGTAGATGTTAACATTGATATTTCAAACCATGTAACGTAGCACACCAGGTCCTTGCCCTCCAAGGTTACATTTGCCTCCCTGCCAGGCAGATGGAGCTCTGGAATACGGTAAAGCAACTAGGAGGGGAGCTGGTAAAGAGAAAATCTCTGCCATTAACACTACAAATCCTTAACAAAGCAGGTTGGTTTCTCACCATGCCTCCTCTTCTGCATAGAAGTCCTGGAGACACTGTGGGGCAGAGCAGTCAACTCAGGGAACACCTGGGGGATAGGTGCTGGTTACAGCATTTGTAATAACCCAGCAGGCAGCCCCAGTGTCAGCCCCAGGTGCCTGTGGAACAGGAGCAGCTGTAGCAGATCATGGCTCATTTCCATAGTGCAGCACAGACTGAGGCCTTGCAGCGCCAGGCTCTGTATCTGAACGAGAACAGATCGAGGACACGATGGTGTTTCTCAGAAGCTGCACCTCTGAGTGCTCCTTACAGCAACTGGACCCTGGCCTCGGATGGGTCTCCTGCCAACAGTGCCTTGCTGATCTGCCTCACCAAAGGCTGGGCTGAGGCACAGCCCTGTGCCCTAAAATCACAGCCTGTCTCTTCTTTCCCCCTGCCACGTGCCTTGACCTGTCTCAGGAGATTTGTGGCCATTAACTTGGAGGAGGGGACAAAACAAAGGAAAAGGGAGGGTTATTTGTTCATGTTCTGACCAAAGAACAGACTTTTTGGTTGGGTGGAGACATGAAGACAAGACCATGGGGGTTTCAACCGTGGCAAACACTGGGCTAGATGTGAGAGCTGCCTGCTGGAGCCCAACATCAGCAGGGCAGCCCAGGGCATGGTTTTGTACAGCATACAGGTTGCTTCCTCCCCTCCCTCCTTTCTATTGCTATACACTACTTTGGTAACAGAAAACACTGTATCCTGCTCTGCACGGTTCAGTGTGGGTGTTGATGTAAAAACCAGCAGAGCATTAATCATGGTCTGCCAATATTTTGATGGAAATCTCTATTTTAACATTATCTCAGTGTCACATACTGTGTTTGCAATGCCTAGCCAAGGTATGCAAAGGCAGCTCCACACTGCCTGGGCATATCACCGTGTCACCCACCTGAGCTCTTCCAATACAGAAATATTTTTATGACCTTTGAAAGACAGAATATCTGCTTGCTTCTGAAACAGGACTTCTATTTAAAAATAAATGATGAGATTGTGAAAGAAACCAGCCAAGTGAGACTGGATTCTTATTCCATTCTTTTTTCCTAGCTATTTTCATTAAGCAAAAGAGATCATCATATTGGACAAAGTTCTATTTAGGTCAGGGCTGTAGTTGTGCAAACAAAGCGAATATTTGTTGCTCCTGGAAAAACTCCAAACAACATTTTTCTCAGTTGTTTGGGACAAATATTTACAGCTTTTCCAACTAAGCCAAAATTAAAAACAAACCCCCAAAGAGTTGCTGAATTCAACCCAGGCTGAAACACACTGGGGGTTTGCATAATACTCAGTGATGATAATGAAACTGACAACTGAAATGTTTTAGAAATACAGAAAGCAAATATTTCTCATTTCAACAGATCAATTCCACTTGATGTCTCACAACCTCAGCACACACTAAGTTTTACTTTTGTGGTGAAATACTTTGCTGAGCTCTGGCCTAAACAGAGAGAGGGCTGGGGGGGAAAAAAAGGAAAAAAAAGAGGATTTACCCTGTTATTCTGGATATTCTTCAGTCTCTGTCCAGGCCCTGACAACCTAAATACTCATCACATTGGCATCTGCTTCCACATAGATGTTTATGCGATCGATTGCCAGAGGTAAACATCACTCATCTCCTGTTGTCTGATGCCAGAGGACAAGAATTGGTCCTAGGCCAAAGATTCAGATGAAAATCCAGTATCACCACTGGATAGCACTGGGGCTGGTCCTGGGGTCACTTCAGAGGGGACAGTACGACCCCCAGCAAGGTTTCTACCAAGCCCTGTGCTCCAGCATGTGCTTCCCTGGGGCACAGGCACAGCAGCTGCAGAGCCCCTGGCAGGGGAGACCAGCAGGTGACACAGAGGTGTCACAGCCAAGAGCAGATAAACTAAAGTTCCCCCTTCCCATCAGTTCTCTGATGGCTGTGACAGGTCAGCACAAGGTCAGGATGGAGCAGGACATGGCCCAGGTAAATTATTCCTCCCAGGCACCAATCCATCACCCCACAGCTGGTAATCTCTCTGGGAGCACCTATCCCTGCTCACACACACATCACCCAAGCACAGCAAGGCCGCAGGTTTGGCTGGGGCTTATCAGTTGCCTACTTTTATGTCAATTATAAAACAAAATTCATTTTGAAGTCTTTATGTACCAAAAAAACCCTGAAATTAAAAAAAAAATTCCTGGTTTTTTTTTTTTTTTTTACTTGTCCTATTAAACAGTGCATCATTCCCCCCAACTCTCTCCCTTTTTTCTAGTCCCAGTCTGCAGCAGCAGTTCTACAGGGAAGCATATGCTGCCACAAAGTGCTCAACAACCTTAAAAACCACCTCGAAAATAACACAGTAGCTCAACTGAGGGGCAAAACCAGTTTGGAAGGCCAGTCTGGACCACTCAGCGCTGATTATCCATGTGACCCTGCGAGGTGACCTTACCTTGTCATCCCCAACCCTGTCCCTGTGACAAGCATATGGTGTCACATCTCTTCTTACCCCTTTGCACCAGCATGGGCTGAAGCTGGCAGAAGGCAGGATGCAGAGAGAAGGAATGAACCCAGCTCAGCCACGTCTCTCCTGTCGAGCTTTAACCCCCTGAGCCCTCCTGCAGCCCGGTGCACAGGCTCTGCTGCCACAGGGCTGCTCCCTCGGGGGTCACTCTGAGGCCAACAAAGCTTCCATTGTAAGAGAGGTTTGCAGATAATGGGAGCTCAAATCTGTGTTCATCTCCCACCTTCTCCCACTCTGCAGGGGGAGCAGCCGCACAATGAACCGCACAAAGGATCTTGGCCTCAGCCTGTGGGATGTGGATCTGAGAGCCTGCGATGAAAAGGCTCGAAGAATTCAGCTTGCGAGCGCGTTCCCCACACAGGGAGGGGGGAAAGTCATGGTAGCCCAGCCACTGGGCTCTCCCCGCTGTGGCTGGACTGTGCAGTTACGCTCAGGCTGAGGAGAGGCTCTGCAGATCCCTCATGAGGGCACTCAAGAGCTGAGGATCCTCTCCTTTCCAGAGGCACTACACTTTAATTCCCTTCCTGACTGCGTTTTGAAGGTTTTTGGAGAAACAGCTGGCGGATGAAACCAAATTCAATGAAACAAAAGGATGAAATAATCCCAGGCAACTTCCAGGGAGGTAGGGAATGAGTACGAATCAGTCCCCTGCAAGCAGCCCACGTGTCTGAAGGTGGCTGGCACCGACAGTGAAAAACACTGGCTGTGGAGAGACTCTTGGGATGAAACCAGGTGGCTCTGCTCTTGAGTGCTCTGCTCAACCTCGTGAATCCTTTAAACATTGCCTGGTGGTAATACAGACCTGCTTATGAAACCGAGAAGCAACTGAGAAAAAGCCCCTTGTAATGGTAGGGCTGAATGCAAAACCACAAAGGGCTGCCAAGCTCACATGTAATGTGTCCCACATCAGAACCAACTGGCCCAGTTAGAAAGTGGCAGCTTTACTTTATGGTCTGAATAAAGACAGTAGGAAAAAAAATACAAACTGGGAGAGGTGGATTGGAAATGATTACGAGACTGGAATTTGGCTTTGTTAGCAAGGTTTAAAATTAATTAGTTAAGTAACACTATCAAACCTTCCCATACACTGCTTACTGTGGGAGGTGTCTCAAGACTACAAGGGAACATTTATCTCCCATGCCCTTGATCCCACATTGACTGAGAGCATTCAAAACCTCCACTGCACCTCGAGAAATAACAGCACTGTCTAAATTCAGGATGTGAAATGAGAAGCAGCATTTAACACTGTCTTGTTGCCTTCCACACTGCGCTTGTATCACTCCTTGTGAGCACAAGAGGCTCAGGAGTGATGAAAGGGGATGAAAGCAGGACTAGCAAGAAGGGTCAGGAGAGAGGGGGCACAGAGGGGCCTGGAGGGGAGAGAATCACAGGCCACCTGGATTTGCCCTGTCACGCTCCCTTAGAGCATCCCATGCAGATCCCTCTCTCCAAATCACCTCTGTACTAAGCTGCACTCCATAGCCTGCTTCTGCCTGCCAGGGCTCCTGCTCTGACACTGGTTTTGGGAGAGGCTGAAGAAGATCAGATGCACTGAAACTTGCCCAGCTGGAGCCAGCCAGTCCCCCTTTTCTTCTTAGTCACAGCCTCTCCCCCACCTCCGTGTCTCTCCACAACTTTGCTTATCTGCAGGGCAGGAGCTGCCTCCAGAGGAACATTACACAGGGCTGCAGCAGAGCAGGAAAGCCAGGAATTGACTCTGAAGCTTTTTCCCCCCTCCCTGCCTTTGTAGAAGGCAGCTCATGGTGCAACCATGTGTTTTGTCAGCGCTTCTCACCCTCATTTTCTCTGCCTGGGTCAGAAGCAGATCACCCCCTCCTCCCCTGGCCCCTGCCTGCCAGCAAACAGCTTTGATCAGGAGTCCCTGGCCCGTCCCCCCTGCTGACACTCCATCATTCCTCTCCCCTCCCTCCACCTTGAGGCTGAAACCCTTGGTGAGGGAGCAGTGCAGAGTGCTGGAATCACCTCCCCACACTAATTACAGCACATCTGGCAGGCAGAAACCTCTGCTCCCCAGCTGCCCGCCCCAGGCTGGGGACACCTGATGCCATTTCTGCACAGCCTGTGTCCACGGATCACAGCAGCCAACTCCTGGGATGGCCGAGGTGTGCCAGCATGGAGACTGGCAGCACCTTGCCAGGAGCTGCCTCATGATCACAATCACAGCAAGGGGTGATCTAGAAAGGGGCAAAGAAAGTACCAGCAAGCAAATTTATTCCTCTCAAGTTGCATGCAGCGTGATTCTCCCTCTGTACTTGGCTCTGGTGAGATCCCACCTGGAGTTCTATGCCCAGTGCTGGGGCCCCCAACATAGGAGAAGGACATGAACCTGTTGGAGTGAGTTCAGAGGAGGCCACAGAGATGCTCTTAGGGGTGGAGCACCTCTGCTCTGGAGGCAGGCTGAGAGTTGGGGTTGTTCAGCCTGGAGAAGACTCCAGAAAGACCTTAGAGCCCCTTCCAGTGCCCAAAGTGCTGCAAGCAACCTGGGGAGGGACTTTGGACAAGGACAAGGGGGAATGGCTTTCCATTGACAGAAGGCGGTGTTAGATCTGATATTAGGAAGAAAATCCTCCCTGTGAGGGTGGTGAGGCCCTGGCACAGGTTGCCCAGAGAAGCTGTGGCTGCCCCATCCCTGGCAGTGTTCAAGGCCAGGTTGGATGGGGCTCTGAGCTACCTGGGATAGTGGAAGGTGTCCCTGCCTATGGCAGGAGGTTGGAATGAGATGAGCTTTAAGGGCCCTTCCAAACCAAACTATTCTGTAACTCACCCACCACCCCATCAAGAGCAGCTCCCCGTGTCCCAGGTGACGCTGCACTCTGTCCCAGCGTGGAACACAGGCTGCTCCAGCGCGGTCAGAGGGATGCCTTGAGAAGCAGAGCTCGCCCAAAGAGGACAGGAAGGAGGAATCGGGTGGCAAACGGGGTTTTGTGCGGGAGGCAAGGAGCGGAGGGCTCCGCTCGGGAGGGCGGGTGGCTCCGCAGGGACCTGTCGGTGCCGGGGCCGCAGCGGGGGCTCGGCAGGAGGGAGAGCGGGAGCCCTCGGAGCTCGGGGAGCGGCGGCAGCAGGGCGGTGCGAGGGGCAGGCGGGGCGCGGCGGGGCCCGAGGAGCGCCCGGCCCCCGTCCCATCCCAGCCCCATCCCTCCATCCGCATCCCTCCCTCCCCCGCCGAGCGGCCGCGCCGCGGGTCGCCGCCCGCCACCCGGCAGGTTGTAAAGTCATTAACTCCCCCAGCCATGCCGGGCCGCGCTCCCCGGGCCCCGCCGCGCCCGCCGCCGCCGCTGGTGGGCCGCCGAGCCGCCTCCTCCTCCGCGGCAGCGGCAGCAGCAGCGCGGCATGGCCGCCGCTCCCCGCATCCTCCTCATCCTCCTCCTCCTCCTCCGCGCCGCCGCCCCCCTCGGCGATAAGGTAAGCGGCGCCGGCGGAGCCTCCCCCCGACCCGCTCCCTCCTTCCTGCCTTCCCTCCCTCTTTCCCTCCTTCCTTCCCTTCTTCCCACCCCTCGGGGAGCCGCGGCGGGGCAGGGAGGCAGTGGGGGTCCGACCCGCGGCCCCTCGCCCTTCCCCGCAGGTTTCAGGTTCCTGCACTCCGGGATCCCCCCCGCGTCCCTCCCGCGCTCCTGAGCTGCTTGGGAAGGGGGGTTTGTCGCCTCTCCCCCAAACTGACCCCGAGGACCAGGCTGTGTCCGCTCGCCGTGCCTGGCACTAACAAAAGGGTGTGAGGATGCCGGAGGAGGGTCCCAGCATCACCGGAAGGACGGCGGGGGAGCAGAGTCTTTCCCTACTTGGGGCTTCGCCCAAAGCTGTCCCCCACGTTCGTCCCTCCACATTCATCTCTAGCAGAGGGTTTAGGACTGGAAACAACAGGTTTTCCCCTTCACCATCCGTCCTGCCACCCCAGCATGGGTTTAGGCAGCTGCTTTCCCTGCTGACCGTGGGATGCATGTCCAGGCATCCGAGCCCCATGCTCCCCTCATTCCTGCTCTCTTCCACAAAGGACCCTCTCAGCCTGGCCCTCCCCGTGGCACTTGTTTCACAGCAGCACCAAAACCCCTGTGCCAGTCCCCTTTTCCTTCCCGAGGCCCAGCCTGGGAGAATCCCCCCCATTACTGTGGCAGAGCAGGCAGAAATCCAGGCTTTGTGGGGCACCAGCAGTGCCCCTGCCCTCACGGGTCACTGCGTGCATTGTGCCCCCGAGGGGAACAGGTCCAGATTTCTTTGCTGCCTAAGAAATTCTGCTCTGCTAAAGGAAGAGGGGTTTGGGTTGTGTTTCCCACCCCCAGACTCATGGTTGGGGCAAAACAATCTCACATGAGCCATCTTAAACACAGAAAAGACCAGACACTGCAGCTTTACAGTGAATAACCCAGGTTTGAGGAGCAGCAGTGTCTCCTGTTCTGGGGTTTGTCTTAACTTCAAAGCTCAAGTATCTTATTTCCGATTTGTTTTTACCTCCACACACATCCGCTGACTGTTCTGTTCACCCCTGAACTGCAGGGCTAAGCCAGAAACTTCAAGCAGAGCAAACTGGGTCAGGAGAAACAGATGTGAAGTCCTTCATTTGGGACTGACCTGGATGGACTCCTCCATCAACACATGAGCACAAGCCTTGGCTGCTCGTGGTTCTGCCTGCCCCCAGCAGCTGTTTGTACAACACCTAAGACGAGGGTACCCCGAGGTTGGGAGGAGGGCTCCTCAACCCTCTCCAGGACAAACACACATTAATACTGTTGCCAGGTCTGCCCCGAGGACTTCCTTGCTCCAGGAGATGCCCGTGGAGCAATCTGATTGCAGATTACATGATTCAAGTTGTCCTGGTTGGGGGATTAACCTGAGGTTCTTCTTGCTCTCCCATTTTCTAAATAAAACATGGTTATGCAAAGAGTATCAGAAAGCCTCACTCCATAGTTTGGGCAAGCAAATTCCTTCCTAGCTGCATTCAATGCCTCTGAAAATCCTGATGATAGACATGTCTCATGCACAGCGCCTGTTATTCCCTTCTCCCCCTTTGCAGTTTTCCATCCTTTCTACCAGCTTGCCCCAGAATAAGTGCGTTGTCCCACTTGCAGGGAATGACCTAACTGACTTGGATCAAGTATTTTGTAATGACGTGCAGCGCTTGCCTGTGAACTCTCTGTCATGGCAGGATTATGAACAGAACTTGGTAGTTCTCCACTGGCTTCTGTTCACTGGTTTTCTAATTTGCTTTCATCTGTGCCTCATTATATGTCCAGATTTCTGTTACTTATCTGCTGCAATTTCACATCGTTAACAAGCTGCCAGTTTTTTCCACAGATTGTTCTTCTTCCTCATCCCTTGAAAATTATTCTGCATTGCTTGTTTTACCTCAGGATACCTTTCCCTATAAAAAACTCCTCAAATACCTTGTTTCAGCTTTTCTAAGGAAAATTTGTGTTTATGTCTGCTTCCAAACGTTGAATCTCGCACGCAAACTATCTAGTCTGCCCAAACAGGATAAAGCAATAACAGGATGAGAAATAGCTTTGCACAAACACCAATTCCTTTGTAAAACATCAGGGCATAATTGCAAATGCTATTGTTTTTTTTTCTCATGGCTGTGGTAGAGTCTATCACCACAGATTTAGTCAGAGAATGAGAGGAGGAACCCAAACCAGGGGCGCTGAACACGGTCATTCATTCCCAGATAATAATCTGCCATTCATTCCAGGCATTCAAACATCTGAAGCTACTTAGTATTTCAGTAAGTAGTGTGGTTTGCTGTAGAGAGAAGCCCTTAAGTAAAGAGAACGTGGAAATTTTTGGTAGAGGACATGCAGTTAATGGCCTCAGAAAAGGCCTGGGAAGAATTTATTTCATTTTCAGCTGCTGTTTCTAGTTGTCTTACAGGCTCAGACAGGGCTGAGCAGAACATTTTACGACAGCTACTGTGCCCTTCAGTGGTGGGCCAGCCCTCAAGGCATACCAGGCTGCAGTGGAGAGCCTCCCCCCAGCTCCTCTGTTAAGGGAACTAGAGAGGCATGTTTGTGGTCTCTCTTCCCAGACAGCTTTTTTTTTCCAGGAGCCAGGCTCTAATGAATCTCAAGATTAGGCACAACAATAAGCAACACAGGAGACTGGGCCACTGACACGGTAATTGCAGTTGTTCCCAGGTTTCTGGGAAACCCAGCGTAGCTCAGAGCTGATCCAGAGCATGACAGAGAGTCAGCGGAGAATTTATTTCATCCCTTTCAACTCTTCAGAAAGGCCGCCTGGAAATCCGATAGGATGTCAGTCCAGGCCCACCCTTCTGTGCAGGGCTGAAGCATTTTGCTTGTGGCAGCCTTTGTCTGGCGGGGGGAGAGGGGAAGCAGCTGCTGGGCTTTTGCTTAGACAGAAAAAGCTTTCAGTGACGCTGGCTTAGAGACTGGTGTTTGTGTCTTTGATGCTGGCAGATCTGGAGACAGGCATTTTATCCTGGAAAAGTTCCCCACAGGTTGGGGTTCAAAGCTCTGCTCCCCCCCAGCAAGAGGGCAACAGGGCAGCCCTCCCCTCCAGCCCAGGTGAGGAGGCACAGGAATTCCTTGGTTAACCCAAGAGAGGAAGAGCTCTGTAACCACCAGGTGCCAAACCACAAGCACCTCAGGGGAGATTCTTGTGGAGAGCACCTGGCTGAACTAGAATATGGTCTGTCTTTTCTATTGATGGAAATTCTCATCACCTAAGGAATCATACCTGGCCCTCTTACCTGCTTTAGGCAGAGCCCTCAGCCAAGCCCAGGCAGAGCCAGCCTTATAAAGACTGGACTCGTGTGCATCTCCTGCTCTGGTTTTTCTAGTCTGCTCTGTTTCTGCGATTCTGCAGCAGAGTGCAAATCAGAGCACCTCCAGCATCTCCTGTAACACCAGGACAGTGCAAAAGAGTTGTTGTAAAGCCCCTTTGACTCCTCCCTCTCTGAGGAGGAGATGGGGAGGGGGATTCACTCATCCAGAATCCACTCTTGGGATTTTTCAAGGGGCTTGGGAAACTAAAGCTAGGAGCTGATCTTATCTGGAATCTGTCCCACATTCCTTAATTTATTATCTGGACATTTGGAAAATGCAAATATCTCCAATTAAAAACAAGAACCATTTGTGTTTCATGGTCAGTGCAGATTTATTTCTGACAATACAATAAATTCAGCACAGATTGGAAGCAGCTGCCCCAGCTCTAAGTACCTGAAGTTCCCCCTCCTTGTCCCCAGGCCTGGGGCTCAGATGCAGTCATCCCATAAGGGGCATGGCCAAGGGGACAGCTCAGCATTGTCCTTGCTTACAAGAAAATAAATGCTCCTAGGCAAGGACTGGGAAGGGAGCTTGGTCATGGAAAACCTGAGAGCCAAATCAATCTACTTAAAAAGTGATTGATTCCTCCAGTGCAGAGAGGAAGCAGGAACACGGCTTATGGATATAGGGGAACACATTTTATTAAAAGGAAAAAATCCCTCTGACTAGCATCCTTCAATAAATCTTCATTTGGGCTCCTGTCATTCCCAAGAGGCGCAGTGCAGAGATGTATCCTACTCTATCCATAAGAAAGAGCTGCACAAAGGCAGGGATGCTGATCATCCCCAAACCTCAGCTCTGCCACCACATGCCAGATCTCCCTGTATCCAGGCAAAACACCCCAGGACCAGTAACCCTGAAAAGGTGCCTGCAACTTTACACCACTCCAAAAACACAAATCCTGTTTCATATCCTGAGGGTAGAACAGGCTGTTTCACTTCCCTTCACCCGCTTCCCTTCTGCCTCGTCTCACCTATTTGGATCACAAGATCCCCAGAGCAGGATTATTTTTATTGCCACCTGGGGAAAAGCTATGTAAATATTGCAGCTTTTGGTCCACATGCCTTCCCCCCAGGCAGTCCATGAGCCTCGTGTCACTACTCAGGGAAGTGGTAGGACACCAGCTCTGGTTATTCCCCCAGCTGTGGGAGAATCAGTATTGCGCCGAGCTCTCCACACAGACACCGGATAAATCACTGGAATTCTCCTTCCTGACAGTTGTGAAGAGCTTCTTCTCCCCAGGCCTTGTGATGTTTATGACAGAGAAGCATAGGAGGGGTCAGGGAAAGATTTTGCTGAAAATACTTTACAATGAGAGACCTTTGGTTTCTTTCCTTTGTAAATGTGGAAGCTACATAGTCAGAATTTCCATTTACAGTATGATAATAAACAGTAAGACAAAAGTTCTCATAGGAAAAGGGTTGAGATGATTGTTTGGAAGAACAGAAAAAAGGTGTTTTTGAAAACATGTCTGTTTCTTTTAAATTTCCTTTTCCTCTTGAGCAACTCATCTGCCGGTCACAGCATTTGGTCCCTGTCAAGCAAGTCAGCTCCAGCCAGAACATCCAAGTGCAGAGAGGAGTTTTGTTGTGTTCTTTTTGAAACCAACTCTTGCAATCACTAGAGAGCGAAGCACCAGGTAACACGGTGCTTTTTTGCAGCACAGTTAAGTTCCTTCCAACATGCTTTGGCTACCAGGAAGAGGCACTATGGGCATTTCAACCATTTAAGTTACAACTTAAAAACATTTGCATAAACCAGCTGCATCTCCTTTGCCCAGAGGCTGCTCTGTTGGCAGACACTGAGGAAACACAAGTTCTCAGGCAGGAATTGCACTACAAGATGAAGAGCACATTGGCTTTATTACACCATTAAAGAGCATAAAGCCAAGAGACAGTCAACCAAAATAGCGAGCAGAGCACATTTAGTGATGAGCAAACCCTGCAGAGTTTTCTGTCACATCCATCAGTTATGGTTTGCAGGTGGGTTGTTTGCAACAGGGCTATCAGCCACTACCACAAACCAGTATGTTTTGCCAACAGTATCACTGATACAACTTCCCTGAGCCCTTGCTTTAAAGCAGACTTCACACATACACACACACACAAATTATTAATTTTCACCTATTAGTATTGAAACGCTCAGTATCCAGCTGGATAAATCCTTTTCAGTCACTGTCCTGTGTTAAACTCATGGCTGCATTTAACACTACTCACAGCTGTGCTTCAGTAAACAGCAGATTAATTCCTGCACAGACGAGTTTGCCAAAGTCCCCAGGAGCTTTTAGACCATCAGACACTAAGCAGGGAAATATTGCAAGGAAAAAAACCCCAGCTAAACCACAGAATTGCTTACCTGCTGGGAATTGTGGAGGCACAGCCAACAGCAGCCTGCTGCAATGACCACGCTGGGGCCAGGAGAGCTCAGCTTTGCCAAATTTAAAGGGTCAGCTCCAGCAAGGTGTGCTGGGAGAGGGAGCCCTGCTCTTCTGAACATAGCAGGGTGCACGGGGAAAAGGGACAAGAGCACCTGCAGGAGATTCTGGTTCTGAAGCACTCTTGAAAATGACTTCTGTGAGGGTTGTGGGGTGAGGAGCTTGGATCTCAGCTGATTTGGTCACAAAGGGAAGGTTATTAATTGAAATACAGCTCCAATGAGGGACACCTGTGTACTCCCAGTGATGCTGTGGGGCCGGTGTTGCTGTCACACGTGCCCAGTCCAACAGCCCATCTCTACTTTGTGAGATCTTGCTTCCCTCTTAGTCTTGGAAGGAAATTTGAATTTTGAGATGTGTCAGCCTGGTGTGGCCCCACAGGGCCTGGATCCTGGCACGTTGGTCCCAGTGCTGCCCATTTAGAAGGCATCCAGGTGACATGGCAGCTGCCTTTGGTGGTGAGGAGCCAGGTTCTCCAGCTAACCATGCCCTGTTTCTGTCAGGACAGTAGTGAGGCAGCAGATGGAGGTGGCCTCTGGGATGAAGAGGTCACCAAGTGGTGGGGAGAGTGGAGCTCCTGGTCCACCTGCTCCCGGTCCTGCGGAGGAGGTGTGATGTCCCGGGAGAGGCACTGCTTGAGACAGAGGTAAGTCATGTCCCAGCCTGAGCCCTTGGCCAGGTCTCAAGTGGCAGAAAAGAAATTGGGTGCCCTGACCTGCATTTTGGGGCCAAACCTCCTTGTTTTGCAGGGTTGGCCATTCCCTCATCCGTGGCCTCTGGGAAAGGAAGGCAGCTGTTGTCCATGGATCAAGGCAGTGGTGGGGAGAAGCACACCCCTGAACATGTCCCCCACTCAGCTTGACTTGTCTGATGGGGAGCAGGGGTTGGTCCCCTCCTGGGGTCTGTGGGAGACTTGAAGATGACGGAATTGTGGGCTGGAGAAGGCTAGCTCTGTTCCCCTTCCCCTTTCCTTCACAAACCCTCACTTACAAGGGCTGCTCAACCAACCTAACCCTGATTTGTGACCAGCTAAGGATGTGGCTACATATTCCCAGACACCGTATGGAGACTTGATTTACTCCTGGCAGGAACCAGCTCAGCCACATCTCAGCAATTTCTCCTCTTCATTCCCTGCAGAGCTGGCAAGTTTTTTCCCCTCTGTCATTTATCTGGCTGTCACCTGACAGCATCTCCATTTGTCCCCTACAGCCACTTGTCCCCTACAGCTGCTACAGTCGTGGTATCAGTCGGACTGGATTTGCGGGAGTGGGGAGAGCTGGAGAGCTTCAGCTGCCTAAACTCCTGCTGTTCCCTCTGGGTCACCTTGCCACCAAACCCTCCTCCTCCTCCTCCTCCAGCACCTCCCTAACCTGCTGCTCCAGGCTCCTGAGGTGTTAATGAGAGCTGGAATCCTGCAGCACAGCCAGCTTTCCCTTCTGCATGAATGCACTCCTGAGTGGAGGAAACTCAAACTAGGGCCCCCAACCTGCCCTCCTTCCTGCATCAGAAAGCTCCTTTTATGTGGGCTGGTTGGCAGCATGGTGAGGGTCCAGATGTGCTGCAGCACCTTCTCTCTGGGTGTGGCCTCCCTGGATATCTCTGCTGCTGCTCCTCCTCCTCCCCAGCACCCAGTGGCCATGATGGGAAAGCAGTGGGAAACAGAGAACAGGGATGGAGGCTGGGGCTGTCCCACATGCCCCACAGCCAGGGCAGCCCTTCTGCCCTTTGCCTCCTGCCAGAAGAGGGATTTTTCTCTCCATTGGCTCTATCCTTGACTCCACAGCTGGAGTGGGGAGGCTTTGTGTGGTTTTTTTACTCCGGGGATCAGCTAAAGCATCAAGTGTTGAAATTCCCATGGTTTTGGTATATCACCTGCACCAAACCTTTCCTGTTAGTCTTTTAAGCTGGCCAGTCCTTATGAGAGGTGGCATCTCTCTGCCTACTGCACAGTGAATCCTGAAATCAGCTCCCCTGGTCACTGCAAGTTCTAGGCGCTTCCATGGAAGTGATGGATCATCAGGGTCTATTGTCCTTTGGGTCACATCAACCCTTTTGGAGCTGAGAGGTGAAGGGACACAGAGGCAGTGATACTGCAGTTGCTCTCTGTCTGCTCAACCTGCCCCAAAAAGAGAGTAGCCTAAAATCACAGCTCACCTAAAAGCACTGAAAATGTGTTTCAGAGGAGATGTTGGCCAGTCTGGATCCCGAAAGCTTTGCTCCGATAAAATGCCTGCCTTGTTTCTCCCCTCTAAGTCAGGTCTGACTCATCTGTCATCCTCAGTACCTTGGTACTTCACAGATCTCCATCTCATGTCTGGAAATTTCTGCTTTCCAGGCTCCAGATGCCCCAGGGAACAAATAGCACCATGTGTGTTGGTCAAGCCAAGCACTACCAACTGTGCCAGCAGCAGGTGAGAATCACTTCCAGTACTGACTGGTCCTTACTGGGGGATGTGGGACTCCAGGGGTCCCACCTGGAGCTGCAAGAGCATCAGTGCTTGGGGTGGGACTGATCCTACAGAGGAGCAGAGACAAGGGGTAGGATCCACTCCTGGGGTGGTGGATGATGGGCCTTTGAGGACGTAGGAGATGGGCTTTACTCTCTGGGACTGAGAGATAGGGGAAAAGAATGTAAAAACATATTTCTTGTGGGGTGAGGGGAGGGATGAAGTTTTTCCTGTATGCTTTTCCCTTTGCTGGAAGGAATTTTTGCAGGGCTGTTTAATACAGCTGTCTGAGAGCCCCTTGGCAATGAAGCCCTGGCCTTTCTGCCTGTATTAGGGCACCTCAGAGTCCATTGCTAATTCCTTCCAGGGTGGACAGGGCATTTTCATCCTCCAAGGATGCAGCAGTGACAAGCAGCTGTCACAACCATGGTTGTGACATAGGGAGCTTTGATGGTATTTATTCCCTCCATAGCCCTGCCCAGCCAACACAGCAAGCTTCAAACAGCAGCAGTGCTCCAGTTTCAATGCCAAAGCCTTTGGAAAGCGCTACTACCACTGGATGCCCCTTTATCCAGGTGAGTTTTCACAGCTTCACACAAAGGATGAGGGTGAGAAAACACCCACAGAATCTCCTCAGGCACAGAAAGGGAAGGTCCTGGGGACAAGGGATAGATGCTCCTGGCTGGTCTGGAAGTGCTTCCCTGTGCTCTCTGCTTTGGAGAAATCATTCCCTGTCTCTTCACAGAACCCCTCAACCCATTCAGGCCTCCTGTCTCCCTGCACTGCTCCTGTTTCAGGTCCTCCAGCACCAAGCAGTGGTGGGACATGGGCTTCTCTGGGTTGTCTTGGCTAACCAGCGCTCATCTTGGCAGAGTGGGTGTTCGTGCTCCTTGTGCCTTCTACCTGTTTGGCTGCCTCTCACCCAGCCTGCTTCCCACTGGGCTGGTGCTGGGTTGTTCTGAGCAAGATACTCATCCATTCCCTGCAAAGTCAAGACAGATGGCTTCACATGGGTGTCCAGTTGTCCCTTGAGGCTCAGACTGAGCTCACCTAAGGTAGATTACCCTGTTTCTGGACTCACCTGTTTTTCAGTTATTTGCTAAGAGGACATGGAGCATCTGCACCTACAGCTTCAGCTCCTCAGCTGAACGGGGTGTAGCTGGCCACAACCCCACAGAGTCAATAGCCCCCTTGGCAAAGAAGAGGGTTTGCCAGCAAGAAGTATTTCTGCTAGGCACAGTTCCCAGCTGCAGCCTCATACCATGACCCCTTCACTACTACAAAATCTGTAGATTTGGGGTCTCATCTCAATCAGCAGGAACATCAAGGTGACATCAAACCATCACTGTGGATAAGGGGAAGGTCCCCTTCCTTGCTGCACGTCTCTGAGCACTTTGACCTGCCTGGTGACTCTGTGCCTCTGTCCCTTCAGATGACTACACCAGTATCTCCAACAAACCCTGTGACCTCCAGTGCACCACTCGGAGTGGGGAGAGGCAGCTGATGGCCCGAGCACAGGATGGTACCTCCTGCAAGGACAGGACCTATCAAGGGGTCTGCATCAATGGAAAGTGTGAGGTGAGGCTCTGAGAGGAAGTAGTAGAAAATTTAGGAGTATAGTTGCATGACTGCACCTCCTGCTCATCGCAAGGCCAATGAGTCCCTGCAGGGAATTGAAACCCAGGCCTGGTGTTGGATTTGTTCATTACATGCCCCCCCCAAGCCCCACCAAAAGAGCACAGTAGCATTTCCTGGGAAAGACCCTGCCCTGTGGAGATAAGCTGGCCCCAGGAAACCCTCTCTTGTTTTGTTCTTTGCAGCCGGTTGGGTGCGATGGGAGCCTGTACTCGCCCCGGACGATGGACAGATGCAGGGTGTGTGGAGGGGACGGCAGCACTTGCCACCGTGTCTCGGGCAGCTTCCGAAAGGCAATCTCACAGATAGGTACTCCCTGCTACCACAGTCCAGAGACTTCACCTGCTACTTCCTACCACCAACTGGCTTAAACAAGGGTAGGAGTTTCCCAGCTGCTTGGTGGAAAGAGCTGAGGAGTGCCACCCCTGCTTAAATGCCTGGTTTTGTCCTTTTCACTTAACCGTCAGAGGAGATTGGTTTGATGTGCTGTACATTAGGCTGGTAAGGTTTCCCTTCACCTCTTTACAATAGGAAGCAGCTGGGGATCTCTTTGTTCCTATTGATTTTGGCGTCTTGCCCACCTCAGATAATGTGAAGAGATCAATGAATCTTCTTTTATTCGTGCTATGTGTTCATTTGAAACTTGAGCTATGATGAGGGTCACAGCATTTGTTTCAGCCTGCACTTAATCTCCTGCTTTCCCCAGTCCTGTGGCTGGCACAGCTCAGGGACAGTCCCCTCTGAAACCAGGCTGAGGATTCATCCCTTGCAACCTGATGGCCCAGTCCTCCACCCACAGAAGGAATAGACTGTGGTATGCTCATTAGTAATTAATCAACTGTGGTTTGAGGATGTTTTGGAACATCATTTCACACTGTTGTTGTTTCACTAGTCTGCCTCCCTCTCTACAAACACCAGACTAGAAAAGCACTTGGGCCCCTTTCCAGAGCAGGGGGAATGGTGCTACCCCCACTAGCAGTACGGGTACAGGTTTGGCCTCCCATTCCATCCCTCCTAAAATCTTACAGAACAGACAAGACCTGCATTTCTAGCAAGGAAGACAAACTGCCAAACCATGCGACTTTAAGAGCCTCTGATTTCCTCTCCCTTTAAAGGTCAATTTTTATGTTACTCCTGAGACAAATTCCATGGAGTCAGGAGCTTAGGGGACCTATGGTCTTTTTCCATCTTCTGTTCTGCATCAGCCCTGATTGCTACTAAGCTTTTTTCTGTGCTCTTGCCAGAAAGAGTGTGAGAAACACATTCATCCACACCCCCAAAGCCAGACTGTTTCACTTGTGCAGTTCCTTCCTGACTCCAAACCCAGCAGTGCTCAGACTGGACTTGTGATGGTGATCTGTAATGGGATTTCAGAGGGGACCTTGGATTAGAGCTCACAGACTGGTGCAACATGCATTTATGCCCTTGGCATCCTGCTCCTGCAAGGCAGCCCTGCCCCTTACAAACATGCTTTTCCCACGAGCTGATTTTCCCATCCAGACCTTTTGATTCCGTCCTTGGGGTCTCCTCACGCTCTGTTCTGTTCCTCAGGTTACGTGTTCGTCACCAACATCCCTGCTGGTGCCACGGACATCCTCATCATTGAGCGCAGGAAAACAGAAAACATCCTGGGTAAGCAGGGGAGCCAGATGGATGTGGAGATCCCAGTTCAGCTGCCTGGGAGGTGGGAGGAGGCTCTGTGCATTCCCACGTGTGAGCGTTTCCTCCAGGGTAACACAGGGGTGCTTCACCTCTCCATAAACCAAGGCTACCACATCTCCAGTGGCAGGAGAGACATTTGGAACCCAAGCTCGCTATGGGCAGGGCCTGGTGTTCTTTTTCTGCTGGACTTTTCTCGTTGATGGGCTGTTTTCTCTCCTCATTGCCACTGAAGCCCCAGTGGCAATACTGAAGTTCCACAGAGCGCCACATTTGTCTGTTTTCTCTCTCTTTGAAGCACTTGCAGATGAATCTGGGCATTTCTTCTTCAACGGCAACTCTGCCATTGACAACCCCCAGAACTTCAGGGTGGCTGGCACCGTCTTCAAGTACCGGCGGCCCTCGAGCCTGAACTCGGATGGGCTGGAATACATCATGGCTCACGGGCCCACTAACCAGTCTCTGAATGCCATGGTATGTGAAGGGCTAGTTTTAGGTTTTGCTGTCTTGCCTGCTTCTCTCAGACAGAAGGAATATAACCTGGTTCCCAAGCCAAACCTGCATGTCTAGGTGGCCGAGGAAGCCAGATAATCTTGGCAAGGGGTGGCTCTCCTTTTGGATTTGTGAGGATGCTGTCTTCTCTCAACATCCATCACCAAATAGATGTGGCTAGAAGAGGTTTCTGGGAAAGCACACATCCCTAAAATGAAAGCAGTTTTTTCTCTCTCTTTCCTCCAGTACTATAACTTTAATGGGAAAATGCCACACATAACTTATGACTACACTGTGCCACGGATGCCACCGCTCCAAACCGCAGCCCCTGCTCTAGCCAGACCTCTCTATCATCACCTACCAGAGACCAGCCAGAACCACCCCATGCCAGCCAACTCCAGAGCTGCCCAGGACTTCAATGCCACATGGCTCTCCCTGTCTCCAGACGACACCAGTGAACAGCTTCCTCTAAGAGAAGGGCATGAAGATTTGGACTTCAGTCACCCGCACTTCTTCCAGACCAACTCCACCAGTCAGACCCGGGACTGGGGCTGGGAACAAAGTGAGGAGAAGAAGTATGACTTCCAGATCAGGCAGATTTACCATGCCAACACAGCAGGAGAGGAAGAGGAGGAGGAAGCACCAGCAATTGGTGGAGAAACAGAGTTGGGTCGGTTGCTTTGTTTTTCCTTCTGTTTTACTGATTGAAAGCAGACGTCCCACACTGGTCTTCTTGAAATCTAAGGTGGCTTTACCATTGGGGTGGACAGGAGGGAATGATGGAATGGGGTGGAGACTGCTGGGAGCAGCGAGGGCCAGCAGCTCTGTGGGGGAAGGGGAGCTGGGAGAGGGTGGGCACCATATGGATCAGGCATGGCAGTGCCTCAGTGCCTGAGCTTGGCAGGCAGGGCAGTGACAGCAGCAGGGCCTAGCAACAGTCCAGTGATCATCAGGTGGCAAGTCAAATCTGAGGTCAATCTGGAGAGCCAAAAAGGAATTCAGAAACAAAGGACATCTGCAACATTCCTCAGCCCAGGACTGAAGGCCCAGACTTGAGCTTAAATGGAGCTCCAGAGCAGATAGAGAGGTTGGTCAGAGTAAGTAAGGCCTCTTGGTGCTCCCTGGTGGCAATTTATGATTTTGAGGCCAAATACTGAATGTTTTTTGCCTTGCTAAATGTCACATGCTGAAATACAAATCCAGTGTAGTTAAAGCATCCCTGTGTTTTTCTTCCAGCTCTCAGGTTCAACCAAATCTCCATCAGCACGGCTGTGCCCTACAGCATGAGGAGACCCGAGCTCTCGGAGAACAGCCACGTAGCATCCTCCAGGCTGCGTCTCTTCAGGAGGCTGTGCCACAGAGACCCTCACAACACTGCCTTTTGCAGGGAGCTGCAGCACCTGGCAGCCAGGATGGCCCCAAGGAACTCCTCAGCAGGGCTATGGACTGGGGCAGCTGCCCCGTGGCCACAGGGCCTCCACAAGGGGCCGGCCCGTAAGAACTCACTGGAGGACTTGAAGGTGGAGGCATTTGCTGGGAGTCAGGGGCCAGCAGCCAACTACAGCATGGTGGCATCTGTGGAGAGCCCTCTGCGAGGTGCCAGCCCAACTGTGGACATCAGCCAGGCAGAGCCTCTGCGAGCCCCTGGCACGGAAAGGTGGCACTTGGTCTCCTGGGCAAAGCAGGGGGGTGGTTAGCTGGGGAGGGAGGGTCAAGCCAGTCCTCTGGCAGTCTCCCTGCTGTCCTTGATGACCCCATTCACCAGTGTCTATCCCTGGCAGCTGCTGTAGTTGCTTCCTTGAAAGACCGAGTGTCACAACTGGCCTGACACAAAGCTCACAGAACATATTTCAGGTCCGGCTGCCATTTAAATGGATGCTGAAGAACCTGCAAGGCCAATGCTGGTGTGGTTGTAAAGAAGGCCAGGAGTCTATAGCATGTCACATACACACATTTCCCACCACATCATGCCCCGCCTGTCCCATTCCTCTGAGCACGTAAGCTTATGAAACTTCTGTAAACATTTGGCAGGAGACCGAGGGCCAACTTTGAAATATTTCTGGCAAGCCACATGTGAATTCTCCCTGCCACATTATATGACATGAGAGACACCTTGCTTGAGCTCCCCTTTCCAACCTAAATCATGGCTCTCAAGGTGGTAGTATGAGCTGAGGCTGAGGGCACCCACATTGCTGAAAGACCATAATATACATGAGACTTACTGTGAATGATGCTTTCTCCTTGCTAGTTGAATTCAGGAGGTGGATCAAGGCTTTGCACTCTCTGTTCATCAGTGGTTTGTCTTGGCCAGGGTGAGCAAGATGTAGAGCAGAAACACTGGGTTTCTTCCCATCTTCAAAAACAGAGAGGAGGAATTTTCCTCTATTTTATGTTTGCAGCAGTTTTTTTCAGTTTTCACTCACGCCACCTCCTTTTTCTGCAGCAACGAGTTCGATGTGAGCCCCGTGGGCCATGATGACATCAGCTTGGCTGACATGTATCGGTGGAAAGTCTCAGCTTATGCCCCCTGCAGCTCCACATGCACTTCAGGTAGGTTTGGCTTCCAGTGGCTGATCACATGAGGTCCTTTTGGGGCATTGATGGAGAGAATCCTGGTATTTTTTACATGGCAGGTAGAGTTTCAGATGCAGTGAGCACTCCAGTTATTTAATGATTGTGGGAGGAAGCTTTTTGATCTGAGCATGACTGAGAGAGGGTGTTGCTTGCCCAGCAGGTATCAGCTCCTCCTATGCAATGTGTGTGAGGTACGATGGAGTGGAAGTGGACGAATCGTACTGTGATGCCCTGACCCGACCAGAACCCACCCACGAATTTTGCACAGGGAGAGATTGCCAGCCTAGGTGAGTGGAAATGGCATCAGCTGTCCAGGGGCACAACAGATCTTTATAAGGATCACTTTCTGCTCAAAGCATATGGTCATTTTTGGGCTGTATGCACTTAGCCTTTGTATCCCCTTGTAAGCAAAAAGAGGGAAGGAATTTGGGATCTGGCAAGAGCAAAGCATCACCAAGACCAGCATCACCATCACAGACATGTATGTGATAAGCAGATTCATAGCAGCAGCTGCTGGGTGAGGAGGTCCCAAGTGTGCGGGCACAACCCTGCCACCCCACATCCCTTGTCCCCCTTACCTGGGTTTTCCTCTGTGTTTTCTCTCCTGGGGCTGCTCGTGGAGGTGGGAGACCAGCCGGTGGAGCGAGTGCTCCCGGACCTGCGGCGAGGGCTCTCAGTACCGCACCGTGCGCTGCTGGAAGATGCTGGCCCCAGGCTTTGACAGCTCCGTTTATGATGACCTCTGCGAGGCAGCAGGGCTGGCCAGGCCCATGGAGAGGAAAGCCTGCAAGAACAAGGCCTGTGGGCCCCAGTGGGAGCTCTCCGAGTGGTCCGAGGTAGGCAGTAGGGGAGCTTTGCTACCAGAGGTAAGGAGGAGCCGGGGTTGGGATGGGGCCTGGAGGAATGTGGCTGGTAGATGGTGGGGGCTGAGGGAGCCTCTGAGCAGCAGCATCCTTGGGAAACAAGGGCTGCCTTTATCCACAGCTCCCCTGTTCTGGCACTGCTCAGCAAAGGCCATTGCAAAGGTCGTTTCTCAAGCAGGGTGTTGACCAAGTGAAAGCCCTGCCAGCAAGAGGCTTTGTGTCCCTCTTCCAGAGGATCCAAACAGTTCTATCTGACTGAGAGTGAATGGAGAAACAATACCATGGAGATACAGAGAAATTAAACCTAACTGAAGTCCGTTTGGTTGACTTTCCACTTTTGACTGCTTGGGTTGCGGACCAGTGACTTTGAACAGCAGTTCAACATTGAAGTGTTGGAGCTCTGGGTCCCAAACTAAATGAGCACCAAAGATAGAGACACCTTTTTCTGTCCCTGCTGGGGTCCTTCCCCTCTCTCCTAGTGCAGCAGGAGGAGGCATAGCTCCCTCCCACCCTTTCTCTCTGCTCCTGAGCCCGGGGCTGACTCGGTGTGCCCCTTGCAGTGCTCGGCCCGGTGTGGCGCGCAGGGGACGATGAGGCGGGAGGTGCGCTGCTCCGTGGAGGTGTCCCTGTGTGACAAGGCTCAGAAGCCCAGCAGTGAGAAGGTGTGCACAGGCCCCCCCTGTGACCGCCGCTGGACCGCCTCGGACTGGGGCCCGGTGAGTCCAGAGGGGCTGCTTCTCCTTGCTCCCAGTGCCAGGGGCGCAGGGCTGGCGGGAGGGAGCAGGTGGGCAGACACGCTGCAGCTCTCCTTTGGCTTTCTTCTGGCAGAGGCCAAGCAAAAGAAACTAGAATAATCTGTATTTTTGCCTCTCTGTGCTATACATTTTGGTTAACTCTGAGGTGAGCTCCATTCAATAACCTGGGAAGCTCATGGCACCTGGAGAATGGAAGCGCCTGGCTAGATGTACCTCTAAAGCCCCTTGGGATCCAGTGCCACAGTCCAAGTGGCAGGGCTAGACTCTGGACTCAGTTGTCCTGGCACCACTGACCCTGACCTCTCCCCTTTCTTGCTTTCTGATGTGTCTAAATGCCCTGTGTTCCTCCAAGTGCTCAGGTTCGTGTGGCGAGGGACGCATGAGCCGCTTCATCGCGTGTCGCAACCTGGAGGGGAAAGTGATCTCCAACTCCCAGTGTGACCCAGCCACCAAGCCCCTGGCTGTCCATCCGTGTGGAGACAAGGACTGCCCTGCACACTGGGTGGAGCAGGAGTGGGAACAGGTAAAGCCGGCCCTGTGTCCTCAGCCCTCCTTTCCACCCTGTATCCCACAGGACATGGTGGGAGCCTGGTTCCCTTGGCAGAGCAAGGTTGTGTAGTGTGACCTCCAGCCATGGAGCTATACCCTTGTCCTAGCTCCTTTTAGAAAGAGGGAATGACTAATGATAACCCCAGCTTGTCCCTACTCTGCCACCCCAAAGTTTGTGGCATTTGCTGCCTTCCCAGGGATCTCCATTGGAGGGCAGCAATGTTCTAAGGAAACCGTCCTCCTCTCCCACCTGGCTGGGAGTTGCAGACACCTCAGCAGAGCTTTTCCAGAACCTGCACTCACCCCTGAAAAGATTTTGGTCCCGCCACTAAAGAGAAAAACCAGCCTCATGCTTGATAAATAACAGCTGGAGGTAAACCTGAACCCTGGAAATCACCACGACTGTGTACTTGCCTCAGGAATTAGTGAACGTGGTCCAGGTGTTCCATTCTACCACACAATCAGTCTCTGCCTGTCTCCTTCTGCTCTTTCTGTTGCTTACTTTAGGCTTTCCCATACAAGCTGATCCAAATCCCAGAGCATCCAGAAGGATACCTGGAGTCAGTTGTGAAGCTTGGGTTTTTTCTTTGAAGTCTTGAGCAAACTAGAGATTCATAAAGCACTAAGGAAAAAGGTTTCTAGGAAAAAAGGGAAGCAGCCAAGGCCTCTCCCTGCCAGCCATAGCTAAACCTCTGTTCCCACTTCGCCCCCTTTATAGCTGCTGATTACACTCAGTTGAGTCTCACCCAGCACTGGTAACGAGCACAAACTGGTTAAACCTGGGGACCCAAGGCAGTTTGATACCTGTACTCTGCTCTGATCCTCGGTGTGGGTCATACACAGTCCTGCAGTACAATTTTCAGCTGTGTCCAGGCTTTCAAACTCAGCAGAGCTCTGAAAGACCAGCTGAGCTCCCCACCTTTGCCTGTGCCAGCTTCTTTGCCGTGTTCCCTCAGCTGAGGAGCTGCGAGTTCACAGGATGACTAAGGGTGGATGCAAGCCAGCCATGCTGACCATGCAGTGCTGAAAAAGGGCACAAAGCAGTTAAATCTCAAACTGACAACTGCCTCCTTGAGGCTCAGGGAGTAGATCCTGCCTCCTCCTGCTTCTGGTGGTGTCCTGAGGGAGGGAGCCCTCCCAGCTAAGCCTGCATAGCTGTGGGCTCAGCAGTACTTGTCCATGTGCATCACCTGCAGTGCACCACTTCGGTCCCCTTGGGCCCATACAAAGCTTGTCGGTACTCCAGGATGTAGGTTGCTACATGCATACGCTGCGTGGTTTTCGAGAACATAGAAACACATAAAATAAGGCAGAAACAGCTTCCTGTAGTCTTACCTTGGCTGCTCCAGATCCCCTGTGGTAGCTGCTCTCAAGGCCAGCCAAGGTGAACCTCAGCTAAGCATTAATTACCAGCACTTGTCCCCCCTCCCTGGGAAACGTGCAGAAACGAGTTGCTCCTGTGACCTGGGCAGCACTTGCCTCCATTAGACTGGTGTTAGCACAGGCGTTAAGCACCTTGCTTCTGAGCTTACCTGAAGCTCTGCAGCTGCTGAGCCCCCTTTGTTACCTGGCTGCTCCGCTCCCTTCCCAGTGTGATGCCAGCTGTGGGCGAGGGACGAAGACCCGGCTCGTGCTGTGCGCGGGCCTGGAGAACGGTGTGTACAGGGAGTACCCTGAAAAGGACTGTGAAGCCTCTCAGAAACCCGAGGAACAAGCTGCCTGTTTCAGGAGGCCGTGTTCAACGTGGTTCACAACCTCCTGGTCTCAGGTAGGGCTGGGGGTGGTGGGGAAGGGCGATTAAGGCCTCATAGCCCTGGGTGGTGGAGGGGGACCTGTGCTGAGGGTCTCTGGCAGCACGTTCTGCTGAGGGCTCTGCTAGGTCTGGATAGGACCCTGAGCTCTGCTTTTCTGCAGACCAGGCAGCAGGTTGAGGGACTGGCACACGCAGGCTGGAGAAAACCTTGGAGCATGCGGTTTATTGCCTCAAGCCAGAGCTTGCACCCCACTGCAGGCATACAGGATACAGCCGTGCCCTCCTCTGCCAGGAGTACATGTTCTGTCTTCCCCTCCTTTCCCTTGATGGTAGCTGCAGAGCATTTAGGGAATGAGAAGAGAGGAGAGCTGAGCCTGGCTCACAGCACCCATTTTCTCTCACAGCATCAACACTCCAAACAAAAATCTGAGTTGCATTAAAGAGATGAAAGCAAGATGAAAGCAAACTCCTCCCTTGCTCTGCCCCAACCCCAACTTGGGGATGCTCTCCTCCAGCAACAGAAAGGGAGCATAAGTTTGAGAACAGTGTGGGATTTGATCCAAACCTCCTCAGGAATAGTCTCCAAAGCAGGGACTGGGAGGCCTCACTAGAAGAATGAACTTGGGAGCTATAGGAAAATGAAAAATGCCTCTCACAGTCTCTTTCCTCTTTCTCGACCCCGACAGTGCAGCAAGACGTGTGGTGCTGGTGTGCGGCTGCGCGAGGTGAAGTGCTACCAGGGGGAAGCGCTGGCTCAGGGCTGTGACCCCACTTCCAAACCAGAAGCCAGGCAGACCTGCCAACTCCAGCCGTGCCCCACAGAGGCACCAGGTACGTCTGGGAGGGCAGGGGGGGTAGAGAAGCCCTTGGGAGCTCTTTGCTCTCTGCTGGGGAAGCACAACTCCTTTTTAACCCCTTCTGTGTGTGCTTCTGTTCCCCAGAAGACGCCTGTGAGGACAAAGCGACGGCCAACTGTGTGCTGGTGCTGAAGGTGAAGCTGTGCTCTCACTGGTACTACAGGAAGGCTTGCTGCTGGTCCTGTCGGCTCAAGTCACCCTGAGTCCTGCCAGGCCCTACTTCCCTTCCAAGTTCAGGGGCAAGAGCCCCCTCGAGCCAGACTTTACCACTTGAAGCCACCCCACTTGGCTTGGCTGTGGAGCCAGTCCCTGTAGACCAGCCTGCTCAGCGAGGAAGGATTCCTAGGACTTAATCACTGTTCCCTCTCCATCAAGAGGGTTTTACACAAGACAAACCATCAGTGCCTAGAAAGCTACTGAGAAGTGAGTTGGGAAAGCCTATCCCTGCTGTCACTGTCTCTGGGGATCACTAGTTGGAGGTGGAGGGGCACAGGGGCTGGCCCATGGCAGGGCACGGACAACAGCACCCATCACTCTGGTCTGCCCTGCAGGACAACTTCCAAAACACTCCAAAAAATTGTGTCACAATAAAGAGATAAACTATAAACCTGTGGGTTTGGTATCCATGTACATAGGCCAGAGGCAAGGGAGGAGGGGGATGCAAGAGGAGCAAAAGCAGTGGCAGGAAGGGTGGGGAGGAAAAATCTTTGCACCAGTAGAACTTCCAGGCAGCACTGGATAAAGCTAATTTTCTGCTGCCTGCCAAAGAACGGAAACCACTCCTGGTTTGTATTTCAAAGTCCTCGTTTATTTCTGACATTGAATTTGGACCCATAGCTGAGCAACAAAGACAGAGAATAGTAACAGGAGGAAACTGAAGTGGAAAAAATCTGGGATCCCTGCCCCTACCTCATCCTGTTCCTCCACCAGCCCCCAAACCTTCTCATCCTCAGCTGCATCCCCCCTGTTTCCAGCCCTTTCAGACTCACCCGTTTCCCTGTGGCCCTGCCAGACCCAGGGTGTGTGTTGGCTGCGAGGCCAACCCTCATCTTGGCCATCCGGCTACTTTGGAACTGCCTCCCCAGCCTTGGCACCTCGTTAGCTGGGCGATAGGTCACGCTTAATTTGCATGTGATGAAGATAACAATGCTGTGGCCTTCCTTTCACCAAAAGGGTGACCCACAGAAGCAGAAGCCCCTGTGTTATTCCCACCCTCTGGAGGTCATTGCCATTGGGGTGGGAAGCCTTTTTGTGTGTGCCAAGAGGTAGAGTTGGATGCCAGGAGCCGCCATGTCCGTGCTGGCTCCACGCCTGCTGAGGGGACGGCATGGCAGGGCCGTCTGGCAGAGATCTGGGACACATTAACTTCTCGTGGCTCCCAGCAGGGTGAGACCAAGCTGAGCAGATGCTTTAGTGGGAAAGGATGGGATTTACCGAGTTAGCCAAGATTTTCTTCCCGTTACAGACAGTATTTTCAGGGAGGAGCACCGGCTGGATGGGAAGCGGTAGAAGCTACAGACTATCGACCAGTGGGATCCAGAGAGCTTTGCTGCTGCTAACTTTCATTTTCCCTCCTGCTTGCCCTTAATATGAGAGGACATTAAAACCTGCTATCACTATTTGGAGAATGAAAAGAGACTCTAAAAGCAACGCAGCCAGACTGAGTCTCCAGATAATGGAAATGCAGTGTCTTTTTGGGCCGGACGTGGGGGAGATGGTGCATAACATTTGCTCAGAAGTGTGTGTAAAATGCAGGCTGGGGCAAGGTTTGGTTACAAGGACCATGACCAGTGGCATTTGTCTGGCTCTTTTCTTCAGGTTGTTTGAGCAGAGGTGCCAAGGCATAAGCAGGTCCAAAGGGTACATCAGCCTTTTGCCTGATAATGTGGACACTCAAGGCTGATGTACTGTGTGCCCTCTATACTGAGACCTACTTTTTCCCTGTGCGAATGGGGAGGTTAAGTCCAAATCCTTCTGTGGGCAGCAGGATGATTTCTAAATTGCAGTGGTGAAAGACCTCACTGCTCACATTTCTGAGCAGTCCTACCCTATATTGCAAAAGCATGGCAAGTGTTTCCTTCCATTGCCTCCAACAGCATCCGCAGGGATCATTGCTGTCCTGGTCCCTCCTCCCTGCCATGAATGGGATGCGCTCAGCCGAGCAGTCCTGCACTGGTTGCTATGGAAGTGCCTGTGAATGATGGAGATGTCCTTTTAGTAATTTTTCACCTAATTTGATTTATGGAGGAAGAAGAAACTTTCCCACATTCATTTTTGCAGAAAGGCAGAGTCACTGGCTGTCATTGCCAGCCGCAGTGCCGGTGAACCCGCATTTGGGTCTTGCACCCTCTTCTTCCAAAAACAAAAGCAGGGGGGACCCAACCACCTGAATATCACTCTTCTGTGGGAGGCTGTGGGCCCTGCAAAGGAGGAGATGCAACCTTGTGGGCTCTGCTGTTGCTGTTGAAAGCAAAATTCATCCTAAAACCAACCTTCCTCTGGCTGTTGGAGCTGTCAGGGTGGGCTGGGTAGGGCTTTGAAAGCAGAAGGTGAACAAAACTGCAGTTATTTAGGGATACAATTCTTCCCATAAGTAAAATCTTTCCGTTTTGATGGGTCCAAGTTAAAATTGCTCCTAAGAAAGCTTGTGAAGAGTAGAAGAGGTGGGGGCTTCGGCCGCAGAAGGACCAGCCTGTGCCCGTTCGCGTGGGTGAGCGCTTTGGCGAGCAGCTTTGCCTCCCCCAGCAGTGACCTAAATTCATGTCTTGAACTTCTTCAGCACGTGCGAAGACCGAAGCAGGTGGGACGCGGTGCCCTATCTTACACTCGAACAGAAAAGGTAACTGCTAGCGACAACTGATGCACCACGAGGGGAGCAGGGCGACCTGGATCCTCCCTTCCTTGCTTTCCCATCGCCGAGGAGTGCAGCCATGCCCCTCTCGGCAGCAGGATTTGCCAGGGGCGGCAGCTGGCGGGTGGTCACCCATTGCACCGTGTGCCAGAGGCAGCGGGCACCCAAGGCCTCACTCTGGGCTCAGGGAGCCGGGGGTAATTAAATTAGGTTGTACTGTACATAGCCCTCGTTAGACAAGTCCCTTTGGGAGACAGAGTAGATAATAATGACACTTATGATGGGTTCAGAGGTGGCCGGTTCAACGTCACCCTTCGAGGTCTTGCTCCCCTTCTCGCCCGCAGAGCTTCGCCGTGCCGGGCGGGTCAGCAGGAGGACCGTGCTGGTCTGGGGCTGGGCCTACGGGGTCTTCCCTGTGGGAACACCCCCAAAGACAAGTGAAAAGCCCCTTCCCTCGAGCGGGCGCTGGCTGGGGACACCCTGTGCTAGTGGCAATGGTGACTACACCTCCGTGCTGATGGCCCGCGGGTTCGGGAAGCTGTCGCGGAGGAGGCCGTGCCGGCTCAGCGTGTAGCCTTGCAGGGTGGCCATGTTGATGGGCGGCCCCATCTCCTTGTAGCACGCAGGGGTGTAGGTGACTCTCTCGCCCCCGTTGCGCACCATGTCGGCAGTCCGGATGTAAAAGGGGGATCCGTAGGGGGAGCAGGTCGGGCAGTAGTTGTGAGCCCCGTGCTGGTTGAGCTCGCTGGGCGGGGGCGCGGGGCTGCCCTGGCCATCCACCATGCGGGAGCTGCAGGCGTTGCACATGCCGAGGTGTGAGTGTGTGGGGAGGTCGGGCACTTCCTCTTCCTCCTCCTCCTCCTCCTCCTCCTCCTCTTCCTCATCAGAGTCATTTTTCTTGCAGCAGTAGTACTGCAGGAAAGAGAATGGGTTTTATGAGGGGAAGTGGAGCAGCCGGCAGACAGATTCAGCTTCTCAGCCAGCCCTGCCACTTCCCTGCTTCCCTCATTCCCCCATCAGAGAAACCCTCTGTGGCTTCTTGCTGCTCTGCTCCATTGTTCCTGGGTCCTGAAGCCAGACAAAACCTGGACCCGAGCAAGCTGCAGGAGGCAGCTGACAGGGAACTCATCCTCACCCCCCAGCGAGGTTTGCAAGAGGAAGGAATTTCACCCTGCCAGTTGGAAACTGCTCCAAGTAAGCGCTGTGCTTTTCATCACACAGGCATTGCTGCATGGCACAGACTGCACATTAACTTTTAAAGAGCAGGAGGTTGTAGCTAGCTGTTGTTGAGAGCCTCCTCGTTTAATTTACAAGGGGAAAAAAAATTATATAAAAATCTCCATCTGGTATTGCAAACCCAGCCAAGCCTGCACCTCAGTTAGCAAGTGCTGCAGAGCCTCAAAAGCCTTGGGGAGTCCCCCTACACCAGGGGCAGGGAAGGACATAATTCTGCAGCACCTGGGGAGAGGGGGGGTTTCAACTCCCTACCATCACATCAAAAAAAGGCCCTTTTAGACCCCTCCTGTAGCAGCAGCTCAGTGTGAGGAACATAGAATCATAGAATATCTAGAGTTGGAAGGGACCCACAAAGATCATTGCGTCCAACTCCTGGCCCTGCACAGAACAGCCCCAAAAATCCCACCATGTGCCTGAGAGTGTTGTCCAAACACTTCTTGAGCTCTGGCAGGCCTGGGGCTGTGACCACTGCCCTGGGGAGCCCATTCCAGTGCAAGGTGGGGTTGGCAAAGTGGGGGACACTGACCTGTAGCCTACAGTAGCAGAGCACAGCAATGATGCACAGTAGGATCACCGTCGCTAGGATTCCCCCGGTGATAACAACAGTTCCCGCTGTCATCCGACCGATTCTCCATCAAACTCTGCAAGGTGGAGAAACAGGGACACAAAAGTCACCTACCATGGTTTTGTCACCACATCATAGATGTGATGCCTACAAGGCATCCCAAAATAGCGCATCTCCATTCCTCTCTCCCCAGTTGGAAAACTATCACCTAATATCATTCTCCTCTTAGCGAGAGGACACGTGAGATGCAGCATCACATCCCCTTGCTGCCATCACTGCTCTGGCTTGGGATCTTTGGGAAACACCCTGCGATCCACTGGCAGAGCCTTGCCTCTTAATGAGCCCAAAGGGATGATTTCAACCCTCCCAGCACAAAATCCACCTTCTTCATCAAAACCCTGAAGCAAACCTGTGTCTCCACCAGGAAAATCCAAAGCAGAGCCTTTGGACCCTGCAATCCTGGCAATCTGAGCCCAGAAATCACACCCTGGCCACCTGCCAGGCACCAATGGGTCTAATAGGGGCTTGGCATGAGCCAAGCAGGCCCCACTGCCATCCCTGTGCCATGGGACCCAAGGGATACTTACGTTCAGTGACGGAGGCGTTGGACCTGGAAGAAGTGGAGGGAGAGGTTAGTCGTCGCCTGACAGCACCCCTTGCACCCACCTGCCTTTCCCAGTGTCCCAAGAATTTGCCTTGAATTGGGACCCTGCAGGAAGCCCTGCTTTGCCTGCAGGGATGGGGCTCAGCATCTGCCCGTGCCACTGGGAGGCCGCATGGGGCAAAAAGCATTTGGGATCCTGCTGCTGGTAATTATTACTATTACTATTATTATTATAATAATCTTTACCTTGAAGCAGGGAAAGGAGACATTTCCCGAGCTCAGAGAAATGCTCCACAGGAGAAAGGCACATGCCTGCTTAGTCAGCACTTGGCCTTTTCCTCTTTAAAATTAATTACAAGGAAGGTGGATGCATCATCGCAAGTGGCCAATGTGGCCAAGGTGCTGCTGGGACAGGAGATCTCCTCTCCATCCTGCCCAGGGCAGGTGAGCCCCCACATCCCCCCATGACCCCACGGGCACTTACCCAGAAAAGGACAGGCAGGATGTTGTGGTCACACCGGCCCCAGGGTGGCCGGCCGGGACAGGCAGCTCTGCATGGCCACAGGGAGACACGGCGGCCCTGGGAGGGACAAGGGAAAAAACCCCACTACTGTCAGCTCATCCCACTGCCCAAGGGGTTTGTTTACCCAGCGTCCCCATCCCCACTGATGCCGCCTCTGTCGCCGCAGTGGGGCTAAATAAATTGCTTTGTTAGGGCATAAGAGGCGGATGCTGCAAAGGTGGGCAAAGCAAACTGCCAGGAAGGGATGATCCCGCACCTGAAACCTGCCATTTCAGCAAAACTGAGAGAAGTGGGTGCACCCACCACCCATCACCTCCAGCGGTGCCTCGCTCAGCTGCCTTTCATTACCGGCCCCCGCGTCCCTCGGTGCCTCGGCCAGAGCAGGGCTAATTGATAGGGCCCAAGTGCCAGCCCGCTGCAGCCGAGGAGATCTAATTACCCGCTGGCCACGCGGCCCTAATTAACAGAGAGAGGTGGCAGCTTCCAGGCGAGACCTGCCCACCTCTGCCCTGGCCCCTCACTGCTGCCATGTCCCAGCGGGCACCGTGCAGAACCACCCCCCTCCCCAAAAATCACCCACCCTCCTCACTGCGCTGTGGTGACGTGCAGGATCCTGCCTGCCACAAATTGATTTTCAGCTCTTGGAAAGTTCCTGTAGGAAGCCAAAAGGTGGGCACGCATTGGATTTCCTCCTCAAGCTGCTCTTGCACACGAAACAAAGGAAAAAAAAAACCAACCTGGAGAAATCAATAGGCCCATAACCCAGCTAATATCTCCATCCATCAGGAGACCCGGCGCAGAGCTAATAATAGAGACCAACACGTTCCTGCTCCCTTGTTACTAAACCGCACCCTGAAACGCTGCCAGGAGCGTAGGGGGACACACAGGGAGCCATTGGGGGGGGGTGACACCTCCCCAGGTGCCTTTCTTAACAGGGAAAAGGTAACAGTGGGTGGCTGGAAAAGGCAAAAGTTGACCTTCGATGACCCCAGGAGGGACATGCTGCGAGCAGGGCGGTGATGGATGAGGCAGGCGGCCGTTCGCATCCAAAAAACTTCATTTCATGGGAGCTGTGATTTGATTTAGAGCTCGGAGAGCAGCACCCAATTAGTCTGAAGTTTGTAGCGAGCAGGTGGCCTCGGAGAATGACCCTGGGCAGGGAGTGACCGGCCTCGGGGACCCTTTGGTCACCTCTGAGAGCTGAGACTCCAACTGGTGCTTCCTTGAGAATGGCTGGATTTCCATACACCCCAACTCCAGCATTCCTGTTCCTGGCATTGCCAGGATCAGCATTTCACCTGCCCCACTTCCTTATTAAAATACTGAATGCTAGGGAAAGGCAAAAATGACAATGAACCAGAAGGGAAGTGCTGCCTTTCCTCATCTCTTTGGAGGGAATGCTTTCAGGGAAGAGAAAGTTTCCTCCCCTCCAAACCCTGCCCCACCAGGAGCCCAGTAGTTAATTTTCTACCCAGTCTGTGCCTATAAAGTAATTTGTGCCTATCAAATAGCCTTCTCTAACCTACTGCTCTCTCCTGCAGGGATGCATAAGGGAATGTAACACTTCCCAGGGAAGGAGCAAGAGCCCCAGTCTCAGTAGTAATTGGGGTCTTGGGAATTATAAGCTAAATAAGCCCAGAAAGGAGAAGGACAACTACAGCAGCCTTTCCACAACAGCTCCAGAAGCCACATTCCTGCCACTGGGGATCAGCCCATGTCCATTTTTCATCCACCCTCCCCAAACACATCCCAAGCTGCTGGGAAAGGAGCATTTTGGGCTCCACTGCCTCACCTCCACACAGCCCCACCACTCCATCCCGACAAAAGGCTGTACATTTTTATGGATCCCATAAAAGCCTGGGCTGTACTATGAGCCAAACAGCCCTGCAGCTCCTGCTCCCACAGGAGGATGGGATGCAGAAGCATCCCAGAGGGATTGCACAAGCCCAACATCCCAGGCCACAGTCCCATTTCTCCTTCTGGCTTAAAAAGGAAGCTGAGAGTCATTTAAATATTCACATGCCCCAAGCTGAGCAGATGCCTTGACACTCACTGCTCACCCTCTCCTGGCCAGCTCAGGAGAAGGGACGACCCAAGGGTGGTCGTCGGGACCCTCTTGGCACACAAACCATCACTGAATAAAATCAGGATTTATAGGAACAGGGCTGCCTCCCTCCCTGCCTCTCGGGGAGTGCTCTGAGATCTCGGCAGCGGTGTCACGCTGTTCCCAGCAGGGCCGGGAGGGGGTGGAGGGAGGGTCCGTGGCCGTATCGAACTGCTCCGGGCAGGCGTGCAGAACTGCTTGCTGCAGAGATACATTTTCTTTAATTGATGTTGCCTCGCAGCGCAAAGTTACGGCCTGAAAAGTGACTCTGGGAACGAGTGGCATCTCAGCCTTCTATATTTATTCCCCTTCAATGACGTCCATAGCACATTTGCACGGTTTGCAAGTCGATGGCGAGGTTTTTGCCAGCCGCCAGCACTCTCAGCCCAGCTGAGACACCCCTGTCCTTCCTCACCCTGTGTGTCCCACCAGTCCTGAGCTCGTCCCTGTCACCTGCCGAGGGTCAAACCCTCCCACCAGAGCTCAGGAGCAGGCTCAGGATGGGGCAGAGCACGGTTATTCACGATGAGCATCATGCCGAACCCTGCCACAAGTCCTGCCCCAGCCTGGGCTCTGCTCTCCTGGTTTTGCTCTGCAGCTCACGGGATAATTCAATGAAATGTCTGCCTGGTAAATTAGCCCGGCCGCTGCCTCACCAGAATCATCTCCCAGGGCCTAATTGGAAACAAACAGCAGCAGGGGCTGCCTTTTCAAAACAGACTATGGCAGCAAACAACAGGGCAGCTCCCAGGCAGCTGCGACCTGCCCCTGCACGGCCTCTGCCCAGCAGGATTCGGGGGGATCAACCCACAACTGCAAACCCCCAGCCGTGGCGCAGGAAGGGTGCACAGGGAATGCTGAGCTCATGTAAACTCACTGCATGTCAGATGTTCGGCGCTGCGTAAGGGGACAAGCCAAGCTGTGGGGGAGCAGAAACAAGGAGATACCACCCCCAAAAGGAGTCAAGCCAGATGAAATTTTACCCAAAGAATGATGGCAACGTGGGATGCAAGAGGATGCAGGGGGTGGCACCCAGCTGGCAGCCCCCCAGCAGCCCTTCTCTGGTCCCAGGCTTGCTCCTGGGCTTCTTGCCCCAGTCCCAAACTCCTGGGTCACTGTGAAGCCTTAAAACTTCTAATTAATGAATCAGGTGAACCTGCTGCCAGTTCTGCAAGTTATATTGGAATCTGGAGCAGCCTGTGGACAAAAATCACAGTGGTGGCTGGGAAAACTTTGATTTCAGTCTGCTGCAGATAACTCCAAATAAGGTTTTTCCCAGCAGAAGGGGGAGACCCATTTCCTCCCTGAGGCTTTTTCCTGCCGTGATGCTTTTGGTGCCTTGAACCACGTGGGGTTTTCCCAGCAGTTTTGCTGCAGCCAACACCCTGCTCCTGGCCACCACAAGGACAGCCAGGTCACAGAGGTGACCGTCCCCTGCCTGAGGCTCCAGGGATTCGCAGTCAGTCATCAAAACAGAAAATCCATGACCTGCCTGCAAGCCTGCTCTGCCTTTCCCTCCATCATCCACACTGGCTCCTTGGGGCTCCCACCACCTCCTCCCGGACAAGGCATGGGAAAGACAAAATAACCAACAAGGATCTGAAACCAGCTCTTTTCTTGCAGAAGCTCTGCGGAAAATGCAAGATGTGAATTGCAGTTAACAAAAATCAAACCCCTTCAATGGTGGAAGCCACCTGCCAGCCCCCAGCTCCTGGGTGGGCATGAAGGCCTGTGCTCCTGCTGTTAACGCTGTGCTCCTGACCCACTGAGCCCAGAAGATCCCCTCTCTTGCTGTAAAACTGCCAAAAATCACCTTCTTGCCAACCCAGGTTCGCTGTCTCCCAGATTTTTGGAGGAAGGGCGGCTTTGCAGCCTGGGACGTCTCGGGTGCGGATTATCCCAGTATCTCGTTACTTGGGCGTCTCATCTGCCCTTTATCTCTTTAAGCGACTATTCAGCCCGTCTCGCCTGCCTGCATGGATTAACTGCAGCCATGTGTACGACAGAGGGACAGGACAGGACCATCACCGCCATCCTGTCCTCCCCTGCACACACATACAGCAAAAAGCCCGTGACTCAGCCAGGGCTACACCTGGATCATAATTACATCTCCTTCGCGGCCCTTCCTCTTTGCAGAATGGCTTAAAACCCGGGAGAATGACACCTCTCTCCTCATACCCCCAGGCATCTCCTACCCGCTGTGTTTGCTCAGCCCAGTTCAGGAGCCACGGTGGGTGGGTGCAGTCCCGGGAAGGGTGATGTGCAGCCCCGGACACAGGGAAGGTGTCAGACGCAGGCAGCCCACAGTGGGATGCACATGGGAATATCCTCAGCCTGATCCACATGGCTCATGTCCTGCCACTTTGCCCAGGGTTCCTCCTGGGCCAGCTCACGGCAAAAGCCAGGAATGTGTGCCGGGGAGCAGCTCCACTGTGGTCCCAAAATAACCAGGGACAAAACGGGCGGCATCAAGCCAAGTCACACAGAGAAGGGCTTTTGAGATTATCCCGCACGTCAGATCCCCTCGGGCTCTCTGCAGCCAGCCAACACCTGGCCAGTGTCCCTGCCACAGGCACCATCCCTCCCAGCACCCATATATCCCCCAGGATGAGCAGCTGCAGCAGCAGTGTCTGTGCTGGGAGTGGAGTAGGCTCTGGCGAGCTGGAATGCTGGGTGTGCCCCAGGTGAGACCGACCCTTGCCAAAAAGCCAGAGAATTTTTCCACACACCTGTGCTAAAGGTTTGGGACCTGTCTGTGGCCACAGCCAGTGGAAAGCCAGAGCCCTGGCTGGATCCTGCCATACCATGGATCCCTTGAGGACACAAGCCTGGAGAGCAAGGACTCGGGTCTTATTTGCACCCCATATCATCCCTGTCACAGTGGTGCCTGGGTGCTTGCAACATCCAGCACAAGAGATGGATCCTTGTGAGCTCAGAAAGGAGCAGGGAGGGTTATTTGCTTCCACTCTGATGTCACCCTTGGTGCTCTCACACAGCACTGCTGTAGGTGTCCCACGACTGATTTAACCCCTGGTAAAGCACCAACACAGCACAGGCATCAGCCAGCATTCCCAGTACTTGCCCAGAAAAAGGAGAGATGGCACCAGCAAAGCAAAACACGGCAGCAGCAGGGACCTATTTGAAAGCTCTCAGCCTCCAGCCATTCCACACCCTCAAGTAATGGATCAGGATCCTACTGATCCCACAAGCCTGGAGACTCTCCCCAGGAGCAAGACGGAGCCAGCCTCCCTCCGAGGATGCTCCGCTGTTCATTCCCAGCCCCGGGCAGGCCCCTCCAGAACCCTCATTGCTCCAAATGAAACCAATTCCTCACACCAGCAGGCTCTTGCCATCAGGGCAAGGAGATCAAGATCTCAGTGGAATCCCTCCCTTCCCTGGGGGCTGTGAACACACTCCACAGACATCCGATCTTCTCTCCAGTTTGATTTCTCTCTGCTCTGTTACGAGAAGGTGCAGGCACTGCTCTCCAGTGGGGGACTCAGTGACACCAAATGTAACTTCATCCCAGGCACACAGTGGAAGAGGAGGATCAATCCTAGCAGAAGCATTGTGCCACACAGTCCAGAGTACCCCCGCAGAGCATCCCCAACAAGATCCAAACGACCACAGCAGCGAGTTTCCCCCTAAAGACTTTTTTCATTAATCCAGTTTCCCACCAGATTTCTGTGAAACAATTCCAAGGACAACTTCTTCTCTGAGGCTCCAGTTCGTTATCTCCTTCCTTGCCCTGGACATCAGTGCCATCTCACCCTTTCCACCTCATTTCCATCACTCCCATGAAAATTCTTTCCCCAGTTTCCTAGTTCCTACCCTCCTCGTCCCAGTTCCTCCCAGCCTGGTGTAGGAAACAAAACTTGTGCACAACCTTTCCGTGTAGCAGTGAGCTCTGCTCCCAGAGGCAAAGCCCAGGGAAAAAGCTCTGGATGAGGACGGAACCTCTGTAATCCCATCAGCTGCAGCCGCCCCTGACACAGCACAGGGGCCATGCCCGTCGTGCCGGGGCGGATCCGCCGCGCCTCCACGTCACCCAATTTATTTGTTTTGCTAAAATAAAACACAAAATAAATTCCCTGGCTCACCCCTGGGTTTAACCCTTGCCCTCCCGCGGCCTGAGAGCTGGAGGCTGAGACGGCCACTGCGTGTTTGAGGGATGCTGCTCCTCAGGGACCTGCAGGGGATGTTCCCCCACGTCCCGCCAGGATCTGTCCTCCCTCCTATGTCAGTGAAACAGCCGCTATGGAGGGATTCAATTAGCAAAGACATCATTAGGGGTAATTGCACTGTTTACCAGTTAAAAGGAGTGAAGGGAGATTAGCCTTGTGTCTACTCATGAGGAGAGGGGCCACGTCATTCCTTTTGGACCATGAGCTCTCTTTAAATCCCATTTAGAGCCAGGAAAACTACATGGATGTGTGTCAGTGACGCACCACACTGTCCCCTTCATATTTCAGTGCTTGCCTCATATTCTTCTCCCTCAGCCATGGGGCTAGCTGAGATCTCCTCCATCTGCCCACCAGATCCAGATATGGGTTCAACAGGACACAACCATCAGCATCTCTAACAAACTAGGAGCTGAAAAGTGGGGCTGGATAGATCTCTGCCCACTTTCAGCCAGGTAGGTGCCCTTCAGTACCAGGGAACAGACAACCCTCGGACTACCACTGCCTCTCCAACAAAAACAACAACCCTAGGGCTGGTTAGAGCTCAATCCCACTTCCACAGCAGCTGCAAACCTGTATAGTGCTTGGGAAACATCCTTTTTTTCCAAGAGAAAGGGAGATGGAGGGTGCCATGGCCCAGCCCTGGGGAAGAGGGCGCAGGGAAGCGCAGCCTCTTCCTCCGCATGATGCAAGACCTGCTGCTCCAACTGTCAGCATCCCCCCAGCATCTTCGCTTGGAGTAGAAACAGAGATTTATTTTAATGACTCATTAAAGCCTAATTGCATTCAGGCAGCAAAACAGAGAGAGCAGCCTCCCACGTGCACCAGTACTACAGTCGGGAGGGCTCTCGGAGCCTCCCCGAAAGCGCAAGGCAGACAGACTGTCTCTTTTTGGTGGGGCCAGACAGCGGGACCAGCTGCTGGCTCTGGAGCAGCCTGGCTTCGTGGTTGGGATCCAAAAACAACCCAGAAAAGTCCCTGTCTCTTCATTTGCCTCTGTCTGCCCGACGCAACAGCTGCCACCAGCCGCTTATTCCTTTGCTCCAGCGAGGAGACGCAACCTGCCCGGAGCTTGGATGCCCATCTCCAGGGCTTCTGGACAGCAGCTATTTCAGGGGGTGACCATCTTCCAGCCTTAGAGACACGTGTTTGTAACTCCCCATGTCTTTTAAGGACCCCATAATGAGAGCAGGGTGGGATTTGCACAGCAGCAACCACAGGTCACCCCAGCAGAGAGCTGGACATCGCACAGGGAAGGGATGAGCTGCTCCTCCTGTCCCAAGGACATCCCCAAGGGATGGGGGAGAACCAAGTGGTCATGCTAAAATCCAGGTTGCAGGGAAAACAGCCAAAACCCCACCACTGGCAATCTAGGGAAATCCTTGCTACTGACACCACTCTCAGCTACTGAGTCCACGTACCTCACCCTTTCTGGTCAGATTCAGATCCAGTGACAGCCACGTCACCTGTGGGGACAGCAGCTTACAGCTGCTCTGACACCCAGGTATTCCCATCCCCAGGATACACACTGAGAAGCCCATCCTGCACTTCTCACCCACACAGCCAGAATGAATCCAATGTATTTGACCCACGACCCTCTCCTCCCAGAAAGCTGTCCCATGCAGAGATGGGAAAGCCATGGGTCCCCTTTCCCACTGCACAGCTGACACCTACAACAATCCTGACCATGTGCTGTGTGAGGATGGCCCACCTGGGGACAGGCACCCCCGGGATAGACAGGGCTCCCCAGCCACAGCTCTGCTTTCCAAGCCACCAACAATTCATCTGTCAGAGCTGGCCCATCCACCAGGATCCCGACCACAGCCCCACAGCAGTACAGACCAGGGAAAGCTGGAGCCACACACTGCTATGGGCCAATGCAGGGGCACAGCACCCGACCCCAACCCTGTTTGGAGTAAATCCAAGCAGAGTCACTGCAGGATCAGGTCAACCACTGACTTTTCCATAAAGCCATGGGAAAAGCTCACCTGCAGTTGTTTTACAGGGCTAGTCACACTCCTTTCACCCACTGCATCCCAGCTGGAGAGAGGAGGCACATTGCAACCAGGCACAGATGGGTCGACTCAGCAGAGCTAAACTCTTTGCTGGATTTCAGACCAACTATTTTTTTTTCTCGTAATTTATCACACAGCAGGGACACAGACTCATCCATCACTCAGGATGCTCCATCTCACACTGTCGGATCAGGCAGGAGTGGGGCCAGCCAGGATGGTCACACACACACACACACCCCCCAACACACACGCCCAGCAAGAAGGAAAAGAAAACCTAACGTGAAGCCTCTAAATGTTTCCCACAAATGAAGTGTGAAACACGCTTTCAAGAAAACAAGGGTAACGGAGCCACAATAAATATTTCATCCTGGTGGGAAAGCAGCAATGGGGAAAGTCAGGCGGGCAGAGATGCCAGGAGGGATGGGAGACAGTGGGGATGGAGGCTGGAAAGGGAGAAGGGAGAGGCAGCTGGGGTAGGGAAACACGGGAACACCACAGCCTGACCTTATTTCTGTTTGCCGCTCGCCCTGGGGGCTATTGGATTTGAGTCATGACCACAGAGCAGCTCCCTGAAATGGGAGCAGCTCTTGTGTTCCTGTTCATGCCCATGGCTAAAGTGGGTGATCCTGCTCCAGCTGGGAGCTGAGCTCCTCTGAAAGCCCTGTCCTAATGCTTCCCAGCAGACACACAGAGCTTTCTGGCTCTCCTGTTGGTCCATGCACCCAAAATACCCCCCAAATGGTCGGAGGATGCTCTGCCTTTCTCCAGAGAGGAAGGTCTGCCAAGTGGAAAAATCCTTCACACCTGAATTTCACCCTGGAAAGGGTCTTTTGTGCTGCAGCAGTGCTGGGCCAGGCTGCCTCTCCTAAGCAGAGCTCTGGAGCTGGCTGTCCTCAGGCCTATGGCCAGGCTGAAATCCAGCACTTTGGGAAAAGACAGATGAGGATTTCACATCCCAGTGGATGCTTTTCCCTCTTGGCTTTTCAACAGGTGAAAAAGCCCTTCCTAGGAAAATCTTTTTATCCTCCACCCTGGCAAAGTCCAGGTTAGAACCCTTCAGATCCTGCAGAGACAACACCAAATGCCAACCAGCAGCCCCAGTACACCCAGTACCCTCAAACAGCATCGTGGAGGAACTCCATGGTTTAGGCAAGCGAGGGACAAGGCTGGGAGAGAGGAAAAAAAAGCCCCAGAAACACAAGCCTCGATCAGGGTGGAATATTCCACCACCCCTTAGAAAATCTCTCTGCTGGAGAGACAATCAATAGTACACAAATGAAATTCAGCTGAAAACACTAAATGTTTCCACATGCCCTTTTGGAGGGAATAAAATCCTCCAGGATAACCTTAGGAGAAAACAAAAGCCAGGCAAATAGCTTGAGCGCAGGTCTCCTTTAATTACCACAGCCCGGTGAGAGATAAAACAGAGATCCTTTGGAATAAACAAAAGGATTTGATTTCTTCCACTTCAGCAAAGGCAGCCACCATTTCTGTGGAGAGGTTTGGTAGCGAGGTTGGGGATTTGATGGGCCATCATGTCCTTGCTAAATGGCAAAGCTTTGGGCTCCCAGAGAGGGAGCAGGAGGCTGAGCCCCAGGCTTGGGACTTTCAAAACTTCAAATGGCTGCAAAGAAGTAGGTTTAGAGATGGGAAAACTATGTCCTACCCACCCGAGCCACGGGAAGAGTTCACAGGGACTGAACAAACCCAGCGCAGCACGAAGCTGAACGACACAACGCCGAGAAAATGAGTCAGGACCTTGCAGGGCACCACAAACCCGGAGCTTCGCCCAGACGAAGCTGCGGTGCAGGGGCTCGACGCAGCCCCGGGATGCAGGGAGCAGGATGCTGCTGGGAGCTGGGTGATGCTGGGGCCATCGCCCCCGAGCATCCCAGCCGGTCGTGCCCGGCGCCCCAAGCAGCCTGGGATCCCCCCTTCCCCACCGCAGTCCCAAACCATGCGAGAGCCTTTCCCTGGCCCCGACCCCCCGGAGAGCCGCGGAGCAGGGGAGGCGGGTAGTGGGATGCCCGAGCCGTACCTGGGTGCCCGGGCCGGCCAGGAGCGGGCGGCGGGTCCGGAGCGCGGCGGTGGCTGGCGGGGCGGGGGCGGACCGGAGGAGGAGGAGGAAGAGGAGAAGGGGAAGGGCAGTAATAACAGCGGTAATAATAAATAATAGGAAAAGGAATAATCACCGGAGCGGCGGAGCGGGAGCGCCCAGACGAGTCCGGCCGCGGGGGAGGAGTTTGCTAGGGCCGGAGCTGCCGCCCCCAGCACCGCCCCCGGCCCCACGGTGGGGGAAAGAGGGGGAACACCCTCTCAAAACAAGGAGCCCAATCCTCTCCCGCGGGAGCACACAGTGGCAGCACCCCTGAACTCTCTGGTATCTCCAGGGTACCACCAAAGCCAAGTCCTGCAGCACCCCAAGCATCCCCAAACCACCCCTGCACTTCCGAGCACCCCTCAGAGTTCCTGCTGTCAGCACTGCCTCGGCCTCACGCTGGGTGTCCAGAGGCTCTGGCTTGATCCATTCACTATGTCCAGGTACCCACACACCTCTGGCCCTGCAAACAGCCAGGAATAAAACCCTTCACGCCGCTACCAGAGGTATGAGCCAGGGCCGGGGGTGGGGATGTCAAGCCTATCCACCATTTTTGAAACAGGACGACCCCCTCCCCATGACTCCCTGTAAATCACATCTTTGTTAAGCAGACACCAGCGCGAGGCCGGCAGCACTGCCGGCTCTGCCGCAAGCTCAGCCCATCACTGCATGGCCCCGAGCACATGCTGGCACTGGGGAGGGACACATACATGAGAGGTGCTGCCCCCCAGTAAGTGTTTCCAGCTCCTAGAAAGCTTTGGAGCTCCAAACTAGGAGTTTAAGCTGGAGAAAAGTACAGCTTGCAGCTGGCACTGCCTTTGGAAGTGGCGAGCCGCTCACTGCTGCGAGCCACGATAACGATAATTGAATCTCATGCCTTGCACCACGAGCTGACCGCTGTGAGCATCAACATTACTGTGCCAGGAGAACACGTGTTTGCCTGTTTCTCTCTGATTTCAGTCTCTATGGGGCACAAGAGCCATGGCAAGGCATTGCAGGGTTGGTGGGATTAATGCAGAACCTCCGCCACAGCGAGGCTGTCAAACCTTCCCGTGCCTCAGTTTCCCTGTTTCTAAGTAACAGACACCATCAATACTTTTCCTCCCTGTAGAGCAAGCTTTAAATCTGGGCAGAAAACACCACTCACCTTCTCCTCTGTCACTCTTGCTGTCCGTCAGGGCACCCCATTGCCCATGGATTCTCTCTCCGTTCTTCCAGTCCAGCCCTCAGAGCTCCTCAGTGCCAGTGCCAGAAGCTCGATCCGCTGATTCCTCCCTGGGATCCAGCAGCAGAGCTGAGCCGGGAGGAAATAAAGGCTCGTTTGGATGCAAACGGCTCTGTGCCCTTAGCAAAAGGGCAGGATGAATTATGAAATGCAAAGGCGAGATAAGTGGATCCCGTCACAGCACTTACCCTCTGTGCCGCAGGATCCAAGCGCCTGCCGGCTGTGGGATGAAGGGTTGTGTGGCACACAGGAACACCCACACAGAGTCCAGGCTGGGGGGAGCCTCCCTATTCCCCTGACAATAACGAAATCCACGTTATCCACTCCAGCACACCAGGGGGCTGACAAATATGGAGAAGCATCGAGGGAGGAAAGCAAGCACATGGAGCATTTCTGTGGAGGGTAGTAAAGATGCATTTTCCTCTTAGCTGGGCTTCAGAGCTGCTGGAGGGATGGGAATTAGAGACATCCAGGCGAGAACAGAGGAGGAGGAGGAGGCCAAGAGAAGTGAGAAAGTAATTTCCTGGGCTGCTCTGGGCAGGATGCGAGGAGGTGATGACGGCCCAGGATGCAGGGAGAGCCACTTCTCCCCTCAGCAAGTGCTTCCAGGGCCATGGGAAGCATTGTTACAGCTAATTCAGGAACTGACATTTTGCCATTTCCATGGATGGACATGGAAAAGACTTTCTTTGGGATTGAGGAGTCACTAGGCTAACACAGAGCTGAGATTGCCCGGGTCCAGATCACACTCCTCCATCACCCCCCGTGGCTCTGGCCCAAAGCAGGCGGGCGCTGCAGGAGATCACAGCAAAGCAAATGTGAAACAGCATCGCTCCAGCGAGCAGGTTATCAGCTTGCCTGATTCCAATGTTGGTCTCATTTTTCCCCCCTCAAGCTGTCTTTCCTATTGTTGTTTCATTATTCTTTAAAGCAACGCATGGGTGACCAAACAGAACAGAAAAGGTGGGATTCCCGCTTTGTGGTGGCTCAGAAAAGCTTGGAAACAGGAGCACCAGATGCTCTGTTCCAGGGAAAATAAACCCAAAGTTTTGCTTTTCAGTCGATGGGGTTTTAAATAAAACACATGGTTTGGGAGGCTCAGCTGGCATGTTTGGAGTGTTTGAGGTTAACACTACCAGCAAATCAAGCAGCAGTTTGATACACAATACTTTTCAAGTTCTTATTTCAGTTTCTTTTGGGGCAAGGGAAACACAAAGCACCTGCAAAGCATCCTGCCTCGCTGGCATCTCGGGATCTGCTGCTGCCAGGGCACCACACACAGCTGAGCCTGCCCAAGCCCCAGGTACACAGGTACCCTGGCAATACAGGGGTCATGAACCTGCCAGATTCTCACCCTCTGCAGCCCTCAGACATTGCAGTACTCACATGTACAATTGACTTTAAAGATCATAAAAGTATTGCGGCTAAACCTGTATCAGTCCAGGAAGTTCATGTGGGTTTTATGAAATTCTTTCCATCTTTCCAGCACTAAAAAGGATTTCACTGACTAGTTTTACAGCAAAACCGTAAAATATTTTTACTTTCTTCTGGTTTCCCTCTGTTGTAAAAAAAAAAAAATAAATCTAAGCCCCCTGACTTCACTTCTTCACACTGAGACTTCATTCCTTAGGATGAACAAAGTGACACAGAGAATCCTCGTTTAGGTCCTTCTTTCACAATATCTGCACATGCAGAACCCCCAGGACTTCCATGTGCGCGCTTACACAGCCACAGCCACGCTGCAGAGCGTGCTGGAGCCCTCCTGGGTGCCCTTGCCTTGTTGCACCTCACACCCCTTCACTCCAGCACATCCATCATTTCCTTCCTGTTCAGGCCAGCATTTCCACCAGCCCAAAACGCTGATGCTGGAGGACGCTCAGGAGCTGAACCTGCAGCCGCTGGCAGGAGGATTTATTTTGTTCTACGCTAGATCTTGCTTTTATTTTCATTTTCAGCAGAGCCTAGGGCTGTTATATCAATCAGGAAAAGCCTGACAGTGCAATATTCCATCCCAGCCAGCATTCAGCCTGCTCCTCGCAGATTTGGAGCTCTCTAGTTGCCTTGTGTACTCAACATTAGGGCTACTGGGTTGTAAATGGGGACATGGGAAGGAGTTTGGGAGTCAGTCAGGGCACCCCTCAGCCCTCCTCTGTTTCTGCTTGGAGGGTAAGATCATGCATAGAGCTGGTTACAGTGTCTCAGCACGATGCTTTGATACCCATACCCCTCACCACACCTTCATCCCTCTCATCCCCATCCCAGAGCAGATGGCCACAGCCTCCCAAGCCTGCCTGCTCCCTGGGGAGGGCTCAGGAGAGCAGAGAGCTAGTGCACAGCTTCCCCCTCCACGGCACAATCCCCGTGCCAGATGTGCATTCATTAGTCATCGTACACCTCAGTGGGTTCGCTGTTGCCTCCACAAGCGCTGGAAAACAAGCCCAGCCACAAAAGGAACATTCAGCAGGAGCTGACCAGCAGCCCTGACATCTCCACTGTCTGAGGGACATGCTCATCCTGCAACCCAGGGATGCACAACCCCAAATCTGGTACATTCAAGGGAATGCAGAGACCCTGTAATGCTGGTGGGCTGGAGAAGAGACCTGTTATATACCTCTTTAATGGGGCAGATGGCTGTGGTCCCCGAGGAGCTGGTCAAAGTAGGCTGCATTCCCAGAAAAAGGATCCTTCTGCACGACTACAACTATCTAGGAACTCCAAGCTGGGTGTTCATGGCCAAGGCTGCCCACACTGCACTGGGATGAGCAGGGACACACAGGGCTGTCTGCGACAGTGGCATCCTGCTGCGCTGGAGAAGAGACAGAACGAGCCTGGGGTAATATCATTAGCCAGGAGTTATGCTGTCTCCTTCCCAAACAAAGATAAATATCATTAAAGCTCAGCCCTTGAGTATTTTACATCCACATCTGCAATGATGTTCCCCCAGGGTGGGGGTTTACAGCTTTGGGCTTCGATTAGGCAGCAGGGTTGTATTAACCCACTGCACTCCCAGAGCACCAGCCTGGGAGCAAGAACCACTTCCTTCCTTGAGCTGGCTCAGCCTCCCCATCCTGGGGGCATGGGAATCAGCTCAGGAGTCCAAGGGGACCAAGGCACAAGGCTTAAAGCTGTGGAAGGGAAACCCAGGCAGCCCATGGGGTGCTTTATCCATGAGCTCCTACATCCTTACCTTGAGATAGTCCAGGCGTGGGGAAAACATCCCATGTTACATTTTAGACTGTTCAGTCAAAAACTAGGATGTTTGCCCTGAGCTGGGTAAACACATCCCTCTGGATTTGTCCTCCCCAGTGTGAGCCACACAAAGGGAACAGGCTTCCTCACATGGGGTCTGGGCAAGTTTGGCATGAAAAGGGAGGAAGGGACACTTGGGGCAAAAACACCAGCTGTATCCACTGGGATGTCTCCTGGAATGCTGGTGCCCACGGAAAACTTGGATAAATTAAAAAAACCTGTTGATTTTCATCCCCTTTGCCCAGCACCCTTGAGGAGGCAGGGTTTTTCCCAGCCAACACAGGGATCCCACAGGGAAAGTGCCACCACTCTCTCCATCACTAGCAGGTGCAGCTCTGGCATGAGCCACACCTTTCCTTTTGCCCTCCCACAAACACAAAACCTAAATATTTGATGGATCTGAACAGCTTTTCCTGGCTCTGGAGAGGAAATGCTGCACCACATAAGCAACCTGGGGCTCTCCAGTAAGGAAAAAAAAAGGCTTTTGGGGTTTCACCCTGCTCTGGTGCCCATGGAAGGGCCCCTGGTTAGGGGAGAGGGGCTGGGGGGAGGTGATGCCAGTCAGCTCTTGTGTGAGCCAGGGATTTCCTTGGTGCATCGATCGGCTGAGGGGTCTCTGTGCCTGCCAAACCACAGCCCTGCTTGGCTTGGCAGAGGACCATCGATCGCTGTGGGCACAGCCACAGCGCTGGGTTTGTAGGGAAAACATGCCCTGTGGGATTTAAGGGATTTGGCTCTAAGCAGGGCCAACACCAGGCACAGGGAAAAGCCCACCCCAGCACAAGGGAGAGACTGGGTGATGGGAATGGGAAGGAAGGACAGAGCAGAAAATTAACTCCTTCCAGCCAAGTGCGACCTTACCACACGTACACTGACAACTTCTACAGGCTCATGGTAACACGCTCTGTGGTTTGGTTGGAGGATCCTCCCAGGGGTCACCCACAGGCCATCCATGTGACAGAGCAGCACAGGGCAAATCTACAGGGATGAAGCCAGGCTTGTGCTGGCCAGAGACAGCTCAAGGGCCACCAGCAAGGAGCAGTGGGTGCAGAGGTGCTACCCCAACCCAAACCAGCACACCTAAGCCCCAGCACAGGGCAGGGCTGAAACCCCCACCGTGGTGGAGCCCCTGGAAGGTTTTCTCCTCTCTTTCTTTTACCAGCAGAGCCCTTCCCAACCTCCCTGACTGCACAGGAGCCTTTCAAAGCCACATTCTGGCCATAATGAGCACAGCAGTGCCTGCCAAACCCCATCACTGGCTGCAGGCAGATGAGCCCAGCTCTACTCTCCTCTAGCATAGCTGGGAGGGATATAGAGAAAACTGAGAAGTTACCCTGATGACCACCCAGCCAGCCCCCCAGGAACCTGTAGGGTTCCAGATACCTGTATTCCCACCTTTCCTGCTCTTCTTCATGCTCCTGTCATATGTCAGCTCCTTCCCAAGTAGCTGCAAGCCCAGGAGCAGATGGAGCTGCTATGAACAAGCTCAGGAGAGCCACGACGAGCCAGGCTGCTACCAAGGCAGCCCCAAGCCTTCCTGCAGCACATAGGCCTGGAAATCCTGGGAGGTGCTCACGGGGCATCGGTGGCCAGGACAGGGATGAGTGACAGCACCTTCCCCTCACATTGCCGAGCCGTGCAGCCCACTTTGGGAGGCTGGGAAGGACGTTCAGCCCCAGTTTCTGGCCCATTAGTTTCCCTTCCCGCAATCACCTTCTCCGGCTGCGTTACCCCCGGGTGCACCGGGAGCCGCATGCGGCAGCATGGGGCGGGATGCCTGGCCTCACGCAGCCTGGACACAGCCACACGTGCTGTGGGAGCACGGGGAGGTCATCCATGGGTTACCAAAATGCAGCAGGAGCAGAGCGTGGGCTGAGGCTGCAGCACCGAAAGGTTTTCAAGTACCCTCAGTGCCTGGGGAGCGGCGCTTGCCACCATCCCAACTCCTCTCCATCCTGCTCCCGAAGTGGCCAGGCCACCAAAATGAGCCGGTCCCACACTCCTTGCAGCCCCTGCAATGTCTGGAAGCGCTGGGGAGAGTATTGGGGGCAGCTACGGCCCCTAAAGCATCCCTGCCTGCCCGGCCCCTGCCCGCTCCAGCGTAGCCCAGACTTGTCCTCATTTCAGGCTGGGCCTGGCCCCAGAGGTAGCGAGATGATGCCAAACCTCCTAATGGAGCTTGACAGCAGTGGGATTAAAAGCACAAGTGAGATCACAACCCCTCTGCAATCAGCTTCTGCCCTGGAAGAGCCGAATCAGAACAGAAACCTCCTGGCAGTGGGGAGGGGGTGATGAGCCCACACACATGCAGGGTGAGGGCAGCAGGGGCTGGGGGGAACCTCATCCATCCCCTTGCTTGCCTTGACCAACTCACTGGCAATAGGAAGGAGCCAATTTCCACCCCCCAGGCAGTACCAGTGAAGGGTTTCACCAGAAACAGCCCCAATTCCAACTGGTCCTAAACTGTGGCTGCAGAACAGCCCATGCCATGTACCCCTTCCTCTTGCTGCCTGAGAGCTCAAGGCATCCCACAGCACCCACAAGGACACCTCCTCTTCTCCCTCTCCTTTGCGTGCTCTGGAGTGGTGCCACTGACTCTGGAAACATCATCTGAGCAGGTAGGTCCAAGACAGAGAGGAGATGGGAGAACTCACTTGGTGCAAGTGGGTGCTCAGGAGGACACCCACAGCCCCCATTTCTGTGGGATGGGGTGTGCACAGACCCTTGCAGGCAGCACCAGGCCCAGGAGCACAGCCCTGCTTCAACTAAATGGCAGCACTGACCCATTTCCCAACCCTGGGATGCTCCAGCAGTACTGCTGCCACAGGTCTCCTTCATACTCCTTCCTGCCAGCAGGAGTATCTCAGCATTTCCCCCCAAACCCACCCAAACGGGCCTTTGCAGAGATTAAGTGTTGGTCAGCTTGCATGACCCATCCCAGGGGCGCCCTCCAAGTCACCCTCCAAAAATTCAGCAAGGCACAAGCACCATCCCCATCTCTGCTCATCCAAAACCCAGCAGCCAGAGGCTGCTCTCCTGCCTGGCAGTCATTTGCTCCCAGCAAAATGCAAGGGAAAAACAGGGCTTTTTACTGCAAGAAAAAGGGAGCCACTCCAGGGACCAGTGGGAAAGCTGACGGGTCTTGGCATAGCACTCAGGCTGAAAAGCTCCAGCTCCAGACCTTATTTTGCAGTGACCTGTAGCAAGAATTGGCTTTCCCGTTTTTCTTGCCAAATGGAAAGAAAAAGAAATCCTTCCAGGTCAGAGGAAAGAAAAGCATTTACTCGTGGGTCAAGTGAAACAATCTGATGCAGGGTTGAGTGCACTTTTATCCTCCCCAAACCAGGAAAGGATTCAATTTCCAGCTGAAAAAACCCCACATCTAAAAATAAACAGACAAATGTTTTTAGGGTCAGAAGCACTCAGTTTTGGTTTTCAAGTCCAAATGATTTGCTCAGTTGAACCCCATGTTCCAGAGCACGGGTTGACTCAAAAGTGCAGAGGGGTGGGGAGGGATGGGCTGATGCATGAATCTGGAAAATTTCAGTCTCGCTGAGATGGCACCAGTCACAGAGACCACCACAGGGCCAGCCTGGGACCTCTGTGTCCCCAGCATTCAGCCTGGGTACCCCAAACTTCTGCCCAGCCCTCCTGCAACCCAGAGCACCGTGAGGGAGGTGTTTGGCCACCTCTGCAGCACTGTGCTCATCCAAAGCGAGCTGTCACCTTCCATCCTCCTCCCCAGCCAAATACCTCCTGACAGCCCGCTTAGAACTCAAAGCGCCCGATTACCACCACGCCAGGCAGCTGCTTGCAGGTGCCAGGAGAACCTTTTCCTGGCATACCCCTCAAAACAAAATCCCTGCCCAGAGCATCACTCCTCACCCTTTCCAGACTCACCCACAACCCAGGATCCTTCCTGAGGTGGTCCAGGTCTGGCTCTGCTCTTACATACATGGCCCCAGCCACGGGGACACCACGTTTCCATCACCTCCTTTCCACCACCCCAGTGGGGAGCAGAGCCACCCGCCCCAGCTCCATCCACCTGCCAGGGCTGACCCCAGACCCCTGGCATCACCCGAGTCCATTAGTGAGTCCCCTGAGCACACACCTCGCCGGTGTGTTGCTTAACCCCGGCTTTTAGGGAGAGCTGCAAAGCCTTTCAATTTTTAATCTGCTCTAAACATTTTGGTCCTCGCCCCGAGGACTCCCAGTCGATAACCTCTGCTGGCAGCACGGCTGCCCCACAGCTACGGGGAAGGGGGAAACCAGGGGCAAAGGAGAGGGAAGCAGCTCCACCCCAAGCTCCTTTGGAGGAGCAGGACCCCTTTACACACACACCTTGGGATGAAGGGCACCCACACCGGGCACTCCAGTGAAAGGGACCCCAGTGTTCCATGGAGATGCTGCTCAGGGAGGATGGGGAAGGCACTCCTGACCCCTCCAGTAGGAAGATGACATCTGCAGAGCACCTTAATCCTTCCATCAGACACCTCTGTGGGGCTGGGTTCCCCCAAAATTGATAAGGTGGTTTACCCTGCTGCCTGGCACAGCCACCTCTCCCTCCCCACTGCCTAGCACTGGCACGGCAATGCCCAGGAGCAGGGACATGAATACAGCATCACTTTGCAGTCCCTGAGGCATCTTTCTCTTTTTCCACTGCCTTAGGCAACAAATGTACAAACAGGGGCCTGCTGGGTATGAGGAATGTGAGCCAAACTGCTCTGGGAAGGGAAACCTGCTCCCTTTCTGCACGCATGTTAAGCTCCCAGTGTCCACACATCCCCTTCCAGACCCCCCCAGCATCTCTTAATCTCCAATTCCTTGGGACAGCCCTCACCAAGCAGCAGTGGGACCCATCCCCAAAGTTCCCTGTTACACCCCCACCACACCCCAGGCAACGAGTGGGGACAGAGACAGCCCCAGCCAGGAATGGGGGCACTGCTCACTCACCAGTCTTCTTCAGCTCCTCATCTCCCTCGCCCTCCCAGACCCCCAGGGAGGAGGAGTTTTAGGCTGCAGGGAGCTGAGCAGCTGAGTGCTGGCCTCGACTGCCATCTAGCAGTGATCCAGCAGCAGCAAGGACAGGGTGACAGCCCCTCTGGGTTCCAGCCCCTGCTGCAGCCCAAGGAGGGGCAGAGGAGGGTGTGGGGGTCTCCTCGGGACACCCCACCCTTGCCCCAGTTCTCACCTCCCTGAAACCAAACAGGGGTCCTGCAGCAGAGGGGGTGACCCCCGAGCAACATCAACTCCATTACAGGGGATGGATGACAAACATGTGCAATGAGCCCCCAGGCCCAAACACGGCACCAGAGAAGTCAGGCCACCCCTGCACTGGGTTGGACAGCCCCTGCTCTTCACCATTCTGCTTTCACCTCCTTCATTAGCTTTCCCAGTAGTTGCTCTCTAACAAGTCCTACATTTCCTTTTTTTAGCACTTTCACATCCCAAACCAAACCCAAAATGCTGAAATTAAAACAACAGAATCATAGAATGGTTTGGGTTGGAAGAGAGCTTTAAAGATCACCTAGTCCAATCAGGCCCTTGTAGGCCCTGAAGCCCTGAGGGACAGTCTAGGGACCTGTAAACCAGCTGAATGCCAGCATTCCTAACCAGGGCCCTTCTGTTTTCACTGCTTTTCTCTGCATTAACAACCTCACACTCATCAGGATTACTTGCCACAGGCACACAGCTATATAAACATGGACAATGTCACGCTTCAAGCTTTCTCTTGCTAGATTCTTTAGAGATTTTATTTTATATGTGAGATGAAATTCCTGATGCTTTGTATACATGGCATTCAACAAATCACAGCACTTTCTTCTTGGGGAAGGTTTCTTCAGCCCTCCTCAGAGCAAGGAGTGTGTAGAGCACCCACTGTCTTAAAAACCAATGTCAAAACTGCTCATGCACTGAGGGAGGGAGGGATAGGCAGCCAGTTTCCCTCTCCTAAACTTAAAGGATATAGAACACAATGTTATACTTAGATGTTCTCCTGAACCACTATATTAAAGAGCAGTAACTCAGTAGACCACCAGTACAACAAAAATAAAGTATCTCCCTGAAATTAAAAATACAAACCCAAACTATTTTCCTGAAAGTAAAATTAACACTTATTGCACTTTTAGCACTTTCACATCCCAAACCAAACCCAAAATGCTGAAATTAAAAACCCAGAATTATAGAACGGTTAGGGTTGGAAGAGAGCTTTAAAGATCACCTAGTCCACCTGAGACGTCAGACCCAAAAAGTTTTTCAAGGGATTAAATGTTTGTGAACAAAAAAAAAAAAAAACAACAAAAAAACAACCCAACAGCATGGTCATAGAGAGAGCCTGTGCTGCTCCCAGCAGCCTTCCTCGGCAGCAGCTCCAGCTTCTCCCCTCTTCTCACACCTGCCTTCCTAGGCTTGGGAGCCACTGGATGTAGGCATGGGAAGTGGTCAATCAAGCAGCTGCCAACACTGCAGAGAGCGTGGCAGGAGGGACATGGAGTCTGTGAGGTTGGCTCCACAGAGGCCAACTCCTGGGAAGGTCTTCATTCTTCATGTTCTCTTCACCTGCAACAGGAAGGACACAGAAAAGAAAGATCAAATCTACACTGGCAAATCCAAGAGCTCCAGTTTAGACTGAAATCCCCTTTGCTGGATGTTACCAGATCACGGCAAGAGGACTTGCTACTGCACACCTATTTGATGAGCTGGACATGGTATAACCCAAGGACCTCTCTCCCTGTCCCCCAGCTGCTCCACCTCCATTTCTCCAGAGGTGGGAAATCGGTAGCTTGTGTCTAGGGAACTCCAAAGAGAAGGTAGACAGCTCTGTTCCAAGGCACAAAAATTCATTGCCTTCACCAAGGCACTTAATCCACCTTGTAAATTGAGCAACTCTCATATAGGGGTGTTATAAATTCTTTCATCATTTGGAAGATGGAAGACAAACACTCACACAGGCACCTCACAGGATTTACAAAATGCTTTAGTCCCTTACGGCTGAGAGACTGGGAGACTCAGTATGAAATGAACACAGTATGGAGTGGAAAAACAAAGACTTCTGCATGAAAGCAGCAGAAAGTCTAGAAAAGACAACAAAAACCAGCAATGAAAGAACTAACCCTCAATTCATTTCTTCGCATTAAACAATTAGAAATCCATTTTGCTGCACAAAGGCCAAACCAATGCACTGCATCCAGCCATTTATTACTGTGGCACCTCCAGCCACAGAAACACCAAGAAGTCCATCTGTTCCAGCAGCACCAGCCCTAGGATACCCAACAGGGACTGCAAAACTCATGGCATGGTAACAGACTGCTCAGCTTCCTGCTGTGTGAACTCTGACTGACAAATCTACTCGTACTGTTAGGGGTGTCCAGCATGAATGGCATTGCCATGAGCAGAACAGCAGGATGTGCAGCTTCAGAAAGTTGGGCCTTGCTTCAAAAAGCTTTCTATCTGATCAGGGTCATCTTGCCTCATTTCTGCTGGTTGCTTGGAGTAAATAAAGGAGGTATAAAGATCTTCCACTGACTTGACTAAGACAGCAGGCACAGAGGACTCTCCAAGAGAATGAGGTGTCTGCAAATGTACATTAAAAAAAAAAATAATCAAGAGAGGGTGCAATTAGTGCACAATCAGTTCATTAGCTGCCCTGATCTTTATCATCTCTAAAAATTTACAAAGAACTGGAATGTCAGCAACTGGATGATTAAAAAACCACACCAACAAAACTACACAACAACAAACCCCTAGTTCCCCTTGGCCAAAGGGCAGCTTTTCCTGCACAGCAAGCTGAAAAGAGGGATAGATTACAAGATACAAAGCATCATGTCTTAGGAAAGAAATCAACAGCTGGCTCATCTCTCAGCAGCCCCATGCAGAACCAGTGGTGGCAATGACAGAGGGAGTTTCTGCAAGGAAGCAGGAACTGAGTCAGAGGAAGCCCCTCTGCATTTTTGGTTAAGAATTCAAATTAAACTTACATTTCAGAGATGGTCACCCACCTCTCAGCCACATGGAGCTGATTTCATGGAACAATAGCTGTGCCACAGCCAACTCTCACCTGGTCACACAGCTCAGCCCCATCCAGCTTTGAGGATGTTGTTTCACTATCTGCAACCAGAGATTCCTGCTGCAAGCAAAGGTCTGGCTCCACCAGTTCAGCATTCTCCTGCTCTCCACTGGGCTGAACATACAAGGCCAAAGGATTCAGTTCCTTGAATTCCTAGGAACAAATAAACAACACACCAGGACAGGAGAAAAGCCCATGTTGTAACCACCACAAAGAATAAAAAGGATTCGATTCAGCAAACCTCTAGTAGGTTTTATGGAGAAGCACAACACCCACAAGTGAGCTCAAAATTCTTGCAGAAATGGCCTTCCTAGGAAAATCAACTCCCCTCCTGCCAGCAGCAAAATTTCTCAGCAATGCCCCTCTCCCCTTCAAAAGTGGACCTACACGTGGAAAAAAAATATGATGACAGGATCTAATCCTGCCAAAACATGCATTCTGCATCTACTGAAGGAAGCAACAGATAGAAGCACTCCAGGCTGCAAAGCCCAGTTTTCTGCTGAGATATAAAATCATGGCAGTACCTTTCCAAGGGTTTTCATCATCCACAGAGTTCTTACTGAAACTGAGCTGACACAGGCAGATAGTGACACAGAGGAGCCTAAAGCACAAATGCCCTCTGCACTGGCTTACAACTGGAATGTCTGTCTGAGGCACAGCGGGCAATCGACCACGGTTACACTGTCCAACACGGTACCTTTCACTGGCAAAGTAAGAGTTTTTAAAGCAAGACAATTTCCATAGCTCAGTTTGCTAATGGCATAACCAACCTTCAGTGCTCAGAGCACGGAAGGCCAAAATAATCTAAGTATCACAGAATTATCAGGGTTGGAAAGGACCTCTGGAGATCATCCATTCCAACCCCCCCTGCCAAAGCAGCGTCACCTGGAACAGGCGACAGGAATGCATCCATGCGTTTGGAATGTCTCCAGAGAGGGAGATTTCACCACCTCCCTGGGCAGCCTGTTCCAGTGCTCTGCCACCCCTCAACATGAAGTTCTTCCTTATGCTGAGGTAGAACTTCTTGTGTTTTAGTTTATGGCCATTACTCCTCGTCCTGCTGCCGGGCACCACTGAAGAGTCTGGCACCATCTTCTTGGAACCTGCCCAGAACTGGACACAGCACTGCAGATGTGGCCTCGCTAGGGCTGAGTAGAGGGGCAGGACCACCTCCCTTGACCTGCTGGCCACATTCTTCCCAATTCACCCCAGGATCCCATTGACCCTCCTGGCCCCAGGGCACACTGCTGGCTCACGGACAGCTTGTTATCCACCAACACTCCCTGGTCCTTCTCCACAGCGCTGCTCTCCAGGTCAGCCCCCAACCTGGTATTGGGGTTATTCCCCCCCCAGGTGCAGGACCCTACAACTGCCCTTATTGAACCTCATTAGGATTCTCTCTGCCCAGTTCTCCAGCCTGTCAAGGTCCCCCTGAATGGGAGCACAGCCTTCAGGTGTATCACCCACTCCTCCACTTTTGTATCATCAGCAAACTTGCTGAAGGTACATTCTATCCCTTCTTCCAGGTCATTGATAAAGATAAGACTGGACCCACTGTTGATCCCTGGGGAATGCCACTGACTCCAGGCCTCCAACTGGATTCTACTCTGCTGATCATGACCCTCAGAGCTCTGCCATTCAGCCAGTTGTTGATCCACCTCACTGCCCATTCACCTAACACACATTTCCTGAGCTTACCTGCGAGGGTGTTACGGGAGACAGAGTCCAAAGTCGAGGTGGACCCCACCCACTGCTCTCCCCTCATCAACCCACTCTGCCATGTTGTCAAGGCTATCAGACTGGTCCAGCAGGGTTTCCCCTTGGTAAATCCATGCTGACCACTCCTGGTGACCTTTTCTTCTACATGCTGGTGATGACCTCCAGAATGCCCTGTTCCATCACCTCTCCAGGGATGGAGGTGAGGCTGACCAGCCAGGAGTTTCCTGGGTCCTCCTTCTTGCCCCTTTTGAAGATGGGAGTGTTCCTCACTCAACTGCTCACGATGCAGCACTACTTTAAGTCATACAATATAATCTAATGAACTTGAGCTCTCATTAATTGGTTGGATGAATCAATTAACACATCTCTTAATAACCTCTCAATTCCATCTCAGTTTGGCCTTATGCTCAGAACACCTGCAGTGATTTTACTTTTCCCTGTTATCTCTACAAGATGTGTGTCAGCTGAATCTGCAACACTACCAAGCTAATCAACTTCTAATCCACTGCCAGAAGGCAGTGGCAACAATTTGTTCAGCTAAACCAGAACATCTCTGCTGTATCATCAGATTCCACCTTAACCAAAAAGCAAGCTCTCACCATAGAGTTACACACTGTGGGTTGCAGCCACAAATGGTAAGCTACAGGAAAGCAGGGAATACCAGTTTTGCTCTTCACAAAACTACTTGCTTCAAGGTAAAGATCTTTCCATTACAGGGGTCCTTTCAGCAGCACATGCCTCCCTCCTGACCTGGGAAGGAATGTTCTCTCCACAGACATCAGCATATCCCATATCCCTCAAGACAGAGTGGAAGTAGACATCCTCCTTGGTGGATGTGTCACAGAGGAAGAGGTGCAGAACGCCATCCACATATTCATCCACAACGCCCACGAGCTCCTTGAAGCCACAGAGATTCTTGAACAGGAGAGTTGCTGCAGGAGACCACGTACCCTGAAGGAGAAAACAAGGACATGAAGTTACTATAAACAGGCCAATGTCCACCACCTGAGACTCTTCCTGGTGGAGGACACTTGCCAAAAGGCAACTGAGCCAGGCCAGGCCAGTGACAAATACAGGAAAGTCAGGCAGACCAGCTTCCCAGCACAGAACTAAACCAAACCACTCCCACAGCCTGCAATGCTGGGTACACTGGGATTGCCCTTTTACCTTAAATACCCACTTCCAAACACAGTCCAATGGCATTCACCAGTGATTTTATCAAAACTGCCTAAAATACAGTTGTTTGGTGTTTATTTTGTTCAATTCCTGGAATCATGAGATTTTACAGATGTCAGAAGTATCAGAAGTTATTAAGAAGCTGCTAAGCCTCGCCGCAATGAAAATCGTGATTAACTCTCAGAACCCAGAGGAAACAACTTTTTAAAAGTAGCATCTTTAAAACACACAGAGGCAGCAACTCTGCTCACATGCTTTCCTTCAGAGGTTGTACTTCTGCTTCTTGACCAAAAGGTTTCCCACCACAGAGCAACTTCATGACCTCTGTAACTCTTTGGCTGTGCTGACTGCACTTAAAGCTCTGTCACAGAAGAGTTTTTTAAAACAGAGGGCTGGATCTACCAAGGCTTCAGAAGGACCCCGGGGAACTACTGGCAGGGTAAGAAACAGGTCTGCTCAGTAGTTTAACAGTTTCTGCAATAATATAAGCAAGAATGCTCTGATTGTAAGGAAAGCATTGGAAGGGTGATTGCTTGCTGAGCAGAGAATTACCCAGTCACACTCTGCTGAACACAACAGTACCAATTCTGCTGCAAATATCAGCAGGACCTGAATTCATCCAAATGCTTGCTCTTCACAGGAGAAAAAGACAACTTCTATTTGGTAACTTTTGTACATATGTCAATAAACAAAACTGCATGTGAACATGTACCTCCACAGGTTTTACCCATGCCAAGGAACACGGGATGGCCTGAGCAGGGAGCTTCAAGTACTGCCACCTACAATACAAAGCAAAGCCATTACTGCAAAAATAGGGAAAAATCAGCAGCAGAGCAGAACTCTCTCCTTTTCTGGGTTTTAATATCAGCTTAGGAATAGAGAGGCATACACTGGATTGTGTGCTTATGACTAAAACCTAACAGCAGCTTTGGAAAACACTCCATATCCAGAGAATGGGCAGAGCAGAAACAGCAGTAACAGCTGCTACCTTACTCATTCCCTGGCCCAAGCACATTCCCATCAGAACTCCTTGTGGAGACAAAGCTAGGGACGGAGAGCCATGACTTTTGAACCAAAGAATGCCAACAGCCAGGCCTGAAGAAAGGCAAATGAGGGGGAAGATGCAAATATGGAAAATGTGCTGAACTGCAGAGAACAAGTACCTCTGGCACCGCAAACGTGTCCCACTTGGACTGATGTCCCTTCAGGAGAATGTTTATATCCATTCATGGAACACAGGAAGGGGGATTAGGGAGCTTGCCCCAAGGTGACAGAAAGCAGCAAGAGGACAGACTGAGGAGTGAAGGCAGAAACAGGAAAGGATTTAGCAGTGTACCCCAGGGGTCAATGCTGGGTCCAGCATTGCTCAGCATCTTCATTATTGACCTGGGCAAGTCTACCCTCAGTCTGCTGATGATACAAAACTGGCAGGAGTGGCTGATACCCCAGAGGGTCAGGCTGCCATCCAGATGGATCTCGACAGGATAGAAATGGGCAGACAGGAACCTCATAAAGTTCAACAAAGTCCCGCACTTGGAGAGGAACACCACCACACACCAGCACACACCTGGGGCTAGCTGTCTGGAAAGTGGCATTTTTACCATGAGAGTAAGCAAGCACTGGAACAGGTTGCCCAAAGAGGTCATGAAGTCTCCAACCTTGGAAACATTCAGAAACCATCCTGACAAGGCCTGGGCAGTCTATTCCAGAGGGCCCCACTTGAGCAGGGAGCTCGGACAGGATGCCCTCCGGAAGTCTTATCCAACCTCAGCTGTTCTGCCGCCCACGTGCAATGTACTTACTTGAGGAATCTCAGCCAAGACTTTTGGACAATTTGGAGGTGTCCATAATCTGCATAGAACACCTCCACTTCTTGGTCACTGATCACACGATGGATGATAACACGGTACCACCATTTGGAGACCATTACACAGCAGAGCTGTCCAGGCCGTACTGCAGAGTCAGGCATGATGTATTTATCAGAGACAAGTTTATATGAGTAAAGGTGCCTGTAAAAGATCATAGGGAGAAACTCTGCTTAGTAGGATGCAGGACATGAACAAAAGAAGCACATGGGGCATCAAAAGAATCCTGATTTTTCAAAGTCCGCATGACATGAATTTTCAGGAGTTGTTTCAATAGATCCTTTATAGCTCTGTTCTCCCACACTTGAACTGCAATTCAACCCCAAACTTTTAACATTTGAATGATATGCTTGGGGTCCGACAAAAAGTTAATTAATGGGGATTAATCAGAGGCTAAATACAGTCATTCTAATCATTAATTTTGTAACATTACCTTTACATGTCTTTGTTTCTTATGAACCAAGTTCCGCTCAAAGTGTTAGAAACGGAAATAAAAGCTTTAACTGAGCACATTAGCAACAGTAGCACAAGGTAAAGGAACCCTTTAAGATCCTCTCCATAATCTTTCCAGGCTTTTAAAGTCCAGAACAGCCTATTTTGCTATTGAACACACTCACTGCTTGTTAGTTAAGAGGAATGGATAAGCACGATGAGTAGGGGTTTCAGTACAGCACCTGCATCCAATTACCAAGTAATGAAGCCAGCACTGACCATCACCAACAGCTGGTGCCCTCTTCCCTTGACACAAACACACATACCAGAGGTAGCAGCACTGCATTGGCACAACATGCTCCCACCTCATCTCAAACATCAGATCCTGCAGTTTGTGGGATGTTTCCCTGCCACAGATGTGGATGTAGAACTGGGTAGGAGAGACAACGAATTCCACGATGACTCCCACCAAGGACCTTCTCTTCAGAGGTGGTAAACTGCAAAGGCTTCTGTCCTGAACAGCATCTGGGAGTTCTTCAGTCAGTGTCAGCTTGTTTGGTATCAGCTGCTGACAATCTTGAGGCTACAAAGGGATAAGAGGAAGGTGGCACTCAGATGTCTCATCATACATCAATCACACACAACTGGCCTTTCCAGTAAGTTAAAAAAGATAGTTCTGTTTTCCCAGGGACCTGTGAATTACTGAATATCAGAAAATCCCAACAAATTGCACAAACTTAGATCCAAACTTTCCCTGTGATAGAAGCATTCATTTTCACACTCTCTCTCTCTTCCTTCCCTCCAGTGTAAAGAGGGGTACAACAAAAATACCTTGCTCATATTCCTACAAGGAATAAAGGAGGTGAATTGAAGTCACGTCACATATTTAGATAAAAGTAGTAAATGGTTGTTTCTAAAAAAGCAAAGCACAACAAAACAAAAATCCCCACAAACAAACCAAAACCCAAACCAAATTAAACTCATCTCTTTGCTAGATTTTACTGAAAAGATGTTATTTCTATGTTTTGTGACCACAAAAAAGTACATGACTGAATGAGGAAAACTATCTGAAAATGACTCAGAAGTGACAGAAGGCATAAATGCATCCCACTTTGACACTAGAGCTACTTCCCAAGGACAAAACCAAACAAAATATACAAGCTTTGTTCTTCTTACTCCAGACAGATTTGTATGAGTGACCTGTTAGCACAGCTGTCAATTTTGTGTTATTCTTACTGCTGAAAACATTATTTCCTTCGAACTAGTGTAGATGGAAACAGTGCATCAACAATGCAAACTCAACAAAGACAGTAAAAAGAGTTATCACCCACTTGAATAAGACACGAAAAATCTACAGATCACTTGTCCATCACTTACTTGTTTGAGGTGATCACCCAAATCTACTGCTTCTGTTTCCACTGGCTCCCTCTTCTGATGAAGTGCTGCCTGGTGGAAGTTATCTGTCTCACAGATGGGTTCCAAAGGAGGCATCTCAGCTGCAAAGATGACATTTTGGCTGTTATTCTTACTGATTGGACTGATGCAGTGTAGCATATTAAGCAGAAAGAGAAAACATCTGAAAACACTGGTGGTGTTTTCCTCCTTTCTTGTAGCGTTCACAGCCACCACATTCATGAGGATTCACTGTATTAATAAGCTGAAACAAACCAAAACAATTGCTTGCTCTTAAAAGCATGCCAAGTGCTAAAATCCATTGCTAGAATGATGCCAGAATTAATTTTCCCCCCAAAAGTCATGAATTTGTCAGTAACTCTATGTGATTTTTCCACCCTCTACTGTAGGATTTATGAGAACACTTAAGGTATCTGCAGTCTTGCCTCTCTTGTGGAACATTGCAGCTGTGCCTTTCAGGCTACTTTGTCTCAAAAAGAATATCAGAAAGGCTTCAGCATCCCACAGAGCAGACATTCAGAAGATCCTTCTAGTTTTGTTACCTACTGCATGGAATGACTAGAAATTCCAGTCCTACACATACACACACTCAGAAGGTTCATTCTCTGAAAGGGCTAAACATCTCTTCCTTTACCTCACATCAAAAAAACAGTGGCAACGTGCTGAAAAATTCCAGTTAAACTCTCAGCTACCAAGACAACTGCCTTGTGACAGCTGCTTCTGCAGCACAGAACAGCCCTTCTGTACTAAAACCTGGGGGAACCTGGACTACTACAGCAACTGGAAATACAGCGAGAGCCACCTGAAACGTAGTTGCTTGGCTACAGAGCTTGTAAGAGCTACTACATGCTTTTAGCCAAACACACCCCCTCACCTCGCAGCATCTCTTCGTCCTGTGCCTCACCTTGAGGCACCTCTTCCTTCTCTGCCTCCTTTGCCAGGTACTCTCTCAGGACCAGCAAAGAACCTGCCTCTGTCTGCTCAACCACAATGAAATCAGACACACTCCTGAGGGCTTCAAGCACAGAAGAAAATCCGTACTGCCTGTACGGGAACGCCCGGCCAAAGCATTTGAGGAAGGCCTTGTCCAAGTCCTGGAGCAGAAGAGGTGAGGAACTCAGCAAGTCCTGCAGCTCAGCCTTCACTGTCGCTGGCAGGATGGGAGTCCTGGCTCTCAGAGGGGAACGCTGTGGATTCTTAGAGTTCTTAGAAGGAGAAGCAGCATTTGCCTTCAGATGAGTTCTCTTCCATGCCTTAGTACATGTCCTTCCCTTCTGGCAGGCAACCAGCTTGGCAATTCCTTTGGTGGTGTCATCTGCAATGGCTACAACACAATCAAATAAACACACAAACAAAAACAATGAACTACTAAAAGCTCTGCACTGGCAAAGCTCCTCTTCATTCCTTTCTTTCCTCTCTCCCCCCTCTTTTCAGAAGCAGGTGTTTTCTTCAAAAGCAATCAAACTAAATCATGGCCGATTTCCAGCAGCAAACTGACCAAAACCCTTTTTAGAAGCCAACAACCAGTCTGAACCCTCATCCCTATAAGCTCACACCAGGTAGGAAGGCAGGCCAAATTCTTGGATGCAGGGTCACAAACAAAACCTGCTGAGAGTTTTGCTGGGAAAGCAGAATCACAGTAAACTCCCACTACAGAGCACTCCCCTGCCCAGGCAAAGTCTCCCTGGAGAGCAGCCCAGGTCTCTTCCATGCTTCTAAACGATTTTTTCTGGTCTTAACTGTAGCATGCAAAAAGTCCCCAACCATTTCACCCTTCCCAATCAATTCTTTGCACCTACCTTTGTTTTACACAACTCCTCTCCAAAGAAAATGAAAAAGGTTCTTTGATACAGACTAAACTTCCCATGGAATCAGGTAGGGAAACATTTGTAGCTTCTTTTGAGAGGCCCCATCCCTGGTTTTGGCTCTGCTCTACTCTGCATTTACAGGAAAAGTGATGCTTACCAGCTCTAGTGTACCCATAGGAAATGTTACCTTGGTTTCTAAACTAAGTGTAGAATGTAAAAATGTACAAAAATAACTAGAAGCCTGGGTGATTTTCTCAGAAGGAGAGAAAGTGTTAAAAGGCAGATCAAAACCGGGGAAGAAATATCAAAGACAAGAAGTTAACCAGAGATGAATGAGAAACAGGCATGTGACACAGGGCATCACTTCACACCAGTATGAGGTTCCAAACAACTCTTCCACCCAACAAAACCTCACCTTTGAGGATAAGGCTGCCGTTCTTACAAAAAGAGACTCGGACAACTTCAGGCATATGTTTCACCAGCTCCAAGGTGGACTGGAAGCCCAGGTCTTGGAGGGGCAGAGGTTTGCAGACCATGGCCATGTACTGCTCCTCCAGCTCTGCCGGCGTTAGGCCCTCCTTGGCAGCTATCAGCATCGCTCTCACCTCCTTCTTCAGCAGCTCCATGAGCTGCGCCTGCTTCGCCGTGTCTGGGCTAAGGGGGAAACGCAAGCCAGCAGATGACAACCTGCACCACCACAGCTGCTCAAAACCTGGCGGAATTCCGACTCGCTCCCATCGAGAGCTGGACAGGGGAGCGGGCAGCAGGTTCACCAGCCCACTACCTATCAATCCCTGTATTCACTCACCAGCGCCCCTGGAGTTTAGTGCACCCCTAAACTCCTGCCCTCCGCAATCCCTGCCGCTCCAGAAACCCTGCGCCCTCAAACTGCTGCCCGAGAAACCCCCCACCGACCCGAGGGGCTCGGTGCTCTTCACAGTGCTCCCCTGTGCCCCTCAGCCTGGGGGTCGTTGTCCCCCACAGTCACCCCTGAGCCCCATCCCGGCACACCCGCCGCCCTCCCGCGGGTCCCACACTCACGACGCCATCGCTCCCTCCTCTCGGTGCGCATGCGCCCCGCCCTTCCCGCCTTTACGGGGCGCGAGGGCGGGGCGGGGGGGCCCCCCCCACCCCCCACGGCCGCCATTGCGGAGCGGCTGAGGGGGAGCGGCTGAGGGGGAGTGGCTGCCGCTCCCTCGGCCCTGAGGCGGGAGGGGATTCCACCTGCGCGGAGGCGCTGCCCCCGCCTCCTGGAAAAAAAAAAAAAAAAAAAAAAAAAGTAAAAAACCCACGTGAAGTGTCGCAGAACTGCAGGATTGATTGGGTTGGAAAAGACATCACAAGATCATCGGGTCCAACCTGTGGCCAAACACCACCTTGTCAATCAGACGATGGCACTGAGTGTCACACCCAGTCTTTGCTTAAACACCTCCAGGGATGGCGACTCCACCACCTCCCGTGGGCAGCCTGTTCCAATGTTTAGTCACCCTTTCTGTGAAGAAATTCTTCCTAATGCCCAACCTAAACCTCCCCTGGCCCAGCCTAGGACTGTGTCTGCTTGTCCTATCCCTAGTTCCCTGGGGGAAAGCATTAACCCCTACCTGGCTACGACCTCTTTTCAGGTGGTTGTAGAGAATGAGAAGGTCCCCCTGACCCTCCTTTTCCCCAGGCTGAGCCCCCCCAGCTCCCTCAGCCACTTCTCATCAGACTTGTGTTCCAGACCCTTCTGCAGCTCCATTGCCTTTCTCTGGACTTGTTCCAGCACCTCAGTGTCCCACTGTTATTAAGACGAGTCTTGTATTTTGTAAGAAGAGTTTTGTATTGAAAAGAGTCTTGTATTTTTTGTCTCATCTGAGTGGAAAATCCACAGTGGAGACACTGACATTCCCAAGGCCACAGAGCATGGTAAAATGTGGTGCAATGGCTGTTTCCTAAGGGCTCACAGACTTCCCTCTCAACAGCACAGCTGATTTCCACACAGGAATACGTTTCAGAATAAAACAGGAGCGGAGGTTGCAGATTTTGGGACAGCAAAGGTTGCAAACCCATCAGCATGTGCTCCCAGAGCATGTCCCCTGTTTCAAGGGAGCAGCCAAAAACATCCTTCAGGGATAGTGGAGTTGGGACCCACTGGTTGAATAAAAACATCAACCAAAACCAGCAAGTTGCAGGTTTGGAGGTGTTAAATATGCCACGGTGCTTTTGACGAGATACCAAGAGGAATCCAAAACGAGACCTGAGCTGCTGTTTGCTGCTGCTGCTTAAAACACCACCTGCCCTTTCAGCAGCTGGAGACCATCTCTCCCCCATCCCGTGTTGGCCAAGTGATAAACACCAAGTGCAAAAGGTTTCTGGAGCACTTCCAAAGTATATACACTGTATAAATTTATTAATTACACCCCGTTTACACCCAACTTTTCTCCTGCCTTTAGCCCTCTCCATGCATCACTTCCCTGGTGACTTGCTGACAAGGCACCCAGCATGTCAGAGCAGAGAAAGCAGGCAGCTGGTGCTCCTGCCCTCCCTGCTTGCAATATCCTGACTCCGTGTGGGCCCACAGGTCTCCAATAAAACAGGAATCTGTGAAAAAACAAGAGCAGCACATCCCCAGCCAGCTTCCCAGCTCCCTCCAGCTACTCCTCCACACTACAGACTGGGAATCCCCAAGCTCAGCACTGCCCTGCCTTATGTCCCAGCTGTGTCTTGCCTGTAGTATGATTTCTAGCTAGGTGCTGGTTTCTTTAATACAGTCAGTGACTTTAAAACATGTCAAAAGTGTTTTAAACACTTCAAAAGTGTTTTAAACCTTCCTCCAGGGGTTTCTGCAGATGTCACCACAGGCTGAGCAGCATGAAAAGAGAAGGCTCCTACGTTTGCTCTGCCACGCTCCTTCTGTGGAAAACTAGGAAGGCATTTAGGCACAAACCCTTTTGGCAATTTAGATTCACCAGCTCTATCCCAGGAATGGCCACCATGCTTTGCATCCTTTCAGGAAAGTTCATGGCTGAACTGGACCAGTTAATTTCCCACCCTGCAAAAATGTGAGGTGATCCTGGAGAGAAGGGGTTTGCTGCCAGTGTCCCTCCAAAGGGCTTCTGGAGAGCAGCGCAGTGTGAGATGCTATTCACCCAGACATTTGCTGCAACACCCACTCCAAACACTCCTGAGTAAGCCACTGGTCTCACCAGCAAAGATTTTTCACCCTGGTGTTAATTCTGGGCCACTCCCACCATTTGAGGTCTTTGGGGCCACACACCTGACAGTTACTTTCAGATTGCTTTTCAACAACTTTGCAGAAATCATCTACTAAAATCATCTGAGTGCTTCTGATTGTATTTTATTCCCCAAAGCAGGACGCAAACAGAACTTCCTTCTAGGGTCCACCATGTTCAGATTTAACCTTCCTTCCCATCTCCTCAGCAGGGTGTGATGAGAGCCGAGCAGCTGGAAACACCTTGCTCACTTCACTGTCCATTACAGCTGACAAGCCCCGAAGAACTTGAAACGAGCCTCCTTGATGTGACACCTCCCCTTCTCTCCTCCCCTGCCTGCGGCAATAAATTCAAGCACGTACTCTTTCCGCTCCCACAGGCAGCTGTGGGTCCCTTGGCACAGATGAGGATGGATAAGAGGGCTCGGAGCTCTTCCAGGGAGTCTCATAGAAGACGTAGAGAGTCCCCGGGTACGCAGAGCAAACGAGAGAAGAGGGAGAGCAGCAGAGAAGGCAGCAAAGGAAGGGGAGACATAAAGCAGGCGAAAGCAAAAGAGACCAAGAGCACTGTGGGGACTGATGGCAGGGTGCACACCTCCACGGTGGTGGATGTGGATGAGGTGGTGTCTGAGGAAGAGATGGAGGCAATGGCATTGCTGGACAGCGAGCAACAAGAGGAAGGTATGGCTTATAAGAAGGGAAGGGCTTGGGAAAGTGTGGGCTCATTGATGCTGTGTGGGTCACAGTATGACTCAGCTCTCTGCACGGTGTCATCACAGACGTGGTTATCCTCAGGACAAAATACGGGAGACTCCAGCCAGCCTCCCAGCTCTGTTCTCTTCCTTTTCTCTTTCCCTTCTTCAAGTGGACAGCATTAGCCTTAATGCCAGTTCACAGCCCGAAAGACCTCACTGCAGGGAGGAACTACCCTTAAGGTCCACACTCACAGCTCCCCTTCTGGATAACCTTTAAGAGCAGCTCCTCTCCACATGTTTGTTAGGCAGATTCCCAGCCCGCCATGATAGAAGGGAGCATCACGAATCTTTTGGCAAGGTGTCTGGGCCTCTTTGGACCCAGCATCACCAGGGCATGGCAGACGTGTATTACAGGAGCCAGCATCACTTGTGCACTCCCCTGCCAGCAACTCTGCTGCCCTAGAGTGACACAAAGGTTCAGATGTGCTCTCTGACAACTAGTTTTGCACAAACATATCTTTCTGCCTTAGTTACAGGAATCACAGCTAGTGAGTGGTGCTGTGGAGCTCTAGTGATCATGCAGGTTCTTGGGATCTGAACCTCTCTCAGGACCTGGTGGTTCTGCAGAGACTTCCAAAGGCAGAGGGGCAGGGATGGAAGGGCTAGAAGGGATTCAAAGTGGGAGGGATGCCAACTTCACTGCTGGAAATCGTGGTCCACTCTCTGGCTTTTAGTATATCCAGGAGTAATATGTTGATTTTCATGCCATACCTGCTGAATTTTACTTCAGACAGGAGCACAACAAAGGGCCGCCAAAGCAAGATGATCCACACTCCCTTTGGGGAGATGTAGCAGGTAGTATTCATCTGGGGCTGATCACCCCATTCAGCCCCCAGCACCTTGGTGTGACTGCTGCAGAGCACAGGGAGAGTTCAGTGGCACCAGTGCCTTTATCCCACTGCATTAGGGAGAGGAGATGCAACTAAAATCCAATTCCAAAGCAACATGAAATGCCCTGATAGGGAAAGGCACTTCAGGCTGTGCATGTTGAAAGCTCTCTTATTTACAGTCTTTACTTTTAGCTCATCTTTCCAGATTAGTTTCAGGAATCCCAGCTCAGCCAAGGTGCCCATTCCAAGCCTTTCAACACTGCTTGGTAGCCCCAATTCTTCAAGAGAAAGGCTGCCCTCTAGTCAAGCAACTATGGAGAAGCATGGCTCAGTTTTTGTCGGTAAAGTGGAGACAAAATCTGCCCCTCCATCCTCACAACTCCTGGCCACCTGGACCAGACAGTGTTCCTTAACTCACCTCCAGAGAGTGACACGTGATTCACATCCACCAAGTCCAGGCAAAGGGCAACCCTGAAGCTTGTGTGTGCAGGCACTTGTCAGGCTATCAGTATTTTGGGAGCAGTCCTCTCCTAACACAGTCATGTTGGATTTCTCCCTAGGTGTAAAGTCTCCAGGTCTGGGCATCTGTGAGTGGCTTCTGACCATCCTGTCTTTCCTGTTCATCATAATGACCTTCCCCATTTCTGTCTGGTTCTGCATGAAGGTAAGAATGGCCATGGGGCCTCTCTCAGTATCTGGTGTCTGATGTGGATGTCACACACTGATTCAGCATGTGTTGGACATGAGCATAAAGCTTTTTTGGTCTAAGGCCCTATTTACACCTCTTCAACTCATTATTAATTTTGATTTATCTTTTATCGCATGTTGCTACAGCACAGGGCTGCACAGGGGTCCAAACACTGCCTATCAGGTAATCCTGCTGCAATATCAGCAGACAGGGGCTTTAGTTTCTCTTTTTTAAAACAAATTGTAAGTCTATTCACTTTCAAATATAATCCTCAGCCTTCTCAGGCCAGAGAGGGCTGCACTGCAACCAACAGCTGGGTAAATGGGTTTTGAATTAAAAATGTTAAGAGAGATTGATCTCAGAGGTAATAGCAGAATTTCCCTCTTCCTCTAATTTTTGTCAGATTTATATATATAATATATATAAATATATATATACATAATATTATATATAAATATATAAATATATAAATATATAAATATAGGGGACTCAGTGACAAGTGATACCACTAGTTCATACCTGCTGAAATCCTCCCTTTGCAGGGCTTTTCCAGAACAGACTTCCTCCCATGCCTCTGAAGCTGCTTTTCCCAGTCCTGCTTGTTCCTCTCCAGCCTCCCTTTTGTTTCCCTCTGCAGGTAGTGCGGGAGTATGAGAGAGCCATTGTTTTCAGACTTGGGCATCTCCTTCCTGGCAGAGCCAAAGGACCCGGTAAGGTGTTTACTCAGCTCCTCTCAGGCGTGTTGCTCCTCTTTTTCATGCTCTACCAAAGCTCACATGCTGGTGCCCTCCAAGCAGACATGGCCAGACAGGAGATGGGATGTTTTTGTTCCCTTCCTCTTAAGGGCTTTTCCCCATCAGAGAAGCAGCCTCAGAATTTGAGCCCATATATTGCTGTTCCTTTGTAGTTCTGCATGCCAAACCCTCCTGTTTTCCAGAGCATGAGAGGCAATTTCTGTGGTTCTGATGGTCATCAGCTGCCTTTCTCTTCCTCCCACAGGCCTTTTCTTTTTTCTTCCCTGTCTGGACACGTACCACAAGATAGACCTCCGCCTCAAAACCCTAGAGATCCCCTTCCATCAGGTATGGCTGACACCCCCCCTCTATATTAATTTTGGTATCTCTTTAACCTTAGATCTTTTGCTTCCAACCTCCATCCTTACAAAGAAAAGTTCGAAAAAACCATCACAAAGTAACCTCTGAGATCCAGAGTATATATAGTTTGCCCAAGATCAGTCAGTATCAGAGGTGGAAGCTACAATGACTTAACCATCCAGTTAGTCCTCATCACACTCTCAATTGTGTGCTTTCCTGTGCTACCTCAGAACTGCCAGAACCAGCTCCATCTGCTCCAATGTTGTCTTCTTAGGTGGTGACCAAAGACATGGTTACTTTGGAGATAGATGCTGTCTGCTATTACCGGTTGGAGAATGCCTCTCTTCTCCTCACCACCCTGACCAGCATCTCCAGTGCCATCCAGCTGCTGGTGCAGACCACCACGAAGCGCCTCCTGGCACATCAAGCCTTCTCTGAGCTTCTGCTGGAGAGGAAAAACATTAGCCAGGAGATCAAGGTGCTTCCATGGGGAGGGGGACAGCAGAGCTAGGGGTGAATTGAGGCTCTTCAAAGAAGCTCGTTCAGGTGGTCAGTCCCTCAAAGTCACAGACACTGCTTTGAAGAAGGATTCCAGACTTGGAATCACTGTGGACTCCAGTTAAATCATCCCAAACTCCCAGAGTAAACACAAATTGGAAGTGAGGACAGTAATTTAATTTCTGAGGGGTCTTGCACAATAGCATACAAAACCTGATAAATCTGCCTCACAGTCCTGCAATTAATGTCCCTGCCTTGTCTTACTCCCTGTAAGGAGTCTAGGCCAGGGCTGCTGTTCTCCCCATGCTCTAAAAATATTCCTCTTCACAGGTGGCTTTGGATGCAGTCACGGGCTGCTGGGGGATCAAAGTGGAGAGAGTAGAAATGTAGGTAGGAAATGCTGGTAGAAGGGAATTCCCTGGTCCTTTGCAAGAACCCATCCTACTCGCTGCTGCTTGCTTTTCTTCTTGCTTTGTTTCTGTCTCTCTGTCTCTCTCCCTGCAGAAGGTAGAGCCTCGCCTCTCACCTTCCTATTTTCCCTGCTCCTTTCAGCCTCATGTAAAACTTCCACATGTCAGACTGTTCTTGCTCCTGCACTGACAGCCAGGGCAGGATCCTTAGCTGGGGTCTCATCACCATTTCACTGCTGCTGCAGGCAGAGTTTGCACCCAATTCTGGTAGCCCACGAGGTGCAGGAGGCACTGAACCCTCCATGTCCCAGTCTAGATCAAAGGCCCCAGGGTCTTTGAGAGGGATGGGCTCATCACTCAGAAGTCTGTGCACAAAGGTGGGACTCAATCATCGTGTACAGGGACATGGAAGAGAGAGCCAAGCAGTGAATGAATAAATCTGTGACAGAACATTCCTGTGCCTGTCTCGAGAGCAGTCTCCCAGTGGAGTCTCTGCTCTCTCACAGAGTGAGCTTAAACTTTGAGCCTCAGAGGTAGAGAGAGATGTCTCTGCTGCCTAGTGATCATGCAGTCCTGGTCACTGCAAAACCAGGCTCAAAGAGAAGGATGGGAATGGAGGTAGAAGGCTAAAGTCAGGCACGCAAAGAGGAACAGCCAGGGAGCAAAGAACATAAAAGAATACTCTGCAGAGACTGACTGATGAGCCCATTCCAAGCTTCAGATTGACCATCCAGTGCTGCCAGGAGAGCCAAGAGCCCAGCTAATCCCTCTCCTTTCCTGCCATAGCAACAACGTGCAGCTGCCTGCTGAGCTCCGGCAGTCCCTGGCTGTGGAAGCAGAGGCCCAGAGACAGGCCAAAGTGCGGGTATGCCAACTCTGAATACTTCTTATCTCCTTCCAAAGCATTCCTCCTTCCTTTCCCAGCCCTGATCTGAGGTCCCTGGGACATGCCACACAAGCACATGGCTCTGGGAAGATATGTTTTCTTTAATTCCTGTTCAAGAGCTGGGTCTAGCAAGGGGAGCCCAAGTGTGACCTCTGATGGGCCCAGTAAAAACACATTAGACACGAGCTCCTAAACTTTTGGCAGCATCAAGAGGTCTAGTACATGCTGTGATCTTCAAAGAGCAGGAAAGTTATAATCACACCGGCCCAGGGAATTTCGCTGTGGCAACCTCCCTCTGTAACAGTCTGTGCCACCTCACTCCCGGTGGTCACAGAACTCCCTCACTCCCCTCACTCACAGAAACCTCCTTTCTTCCCCTACTTGGCAGGTGATCGCTGCAGAGGGGGAAAAGGCAGCTTCCGAGTCCCTGCGGATGGCAGCTGAGATCCTGTCCAGTGCCCCTGCTGCTGCTCAGCTCCGTTACCTCCATGCACTGCACTCCCTCACTGCAGAGAAACCCGCTGCTTTCATCTTGCCCTTCCCTCTGGATGCCATGAACCTGGTCTCTCCGGCTGCCCACAGCCCTGCAGCCGTGAGCAGCCTCCTCCCAGACACCACAAAGCTCCCAGAAAGCCTGAAAGACAAGAAGGACTCCCCCATGCTCTGAGAGCTGTCCCAGAAATGGCTCCCACACTGCTCCTGGTCAATCCTGCTCAGAGAGGAGCAAGAGGGCTGGCTTATTGGCAGCCCACCGTCAGGTCCTGGTCTGGAGGCAGGAGGGGAGGCAGCCCAGGCCTGCAATATAAAGTGGATTGTATGTGGAAAAAGCCTCTACTTGTTTTGGAAAGTTAAAAATAAGGAGCAGGCCTGGCAGGTGTGTGAGCAGGAGGTCGGGGGAAGGGGGGTGTCATCCCTTCCCCATGACAGGGCCAGATGCATCCTGACACCTTAGAGCCTGGCCCCCAGAGTCTGATCCATTTTGTCCCATCACCTTGACAGGAGGGACAGAAATACATTCTATGTATTTAAATGCCCCCCACCCCCAAGCCAAACAGCTGGGTGGGTGGGAGTGGGAGCCTGGAAATCCATGGGGGAACAAGAAGGGGCTCAACACTCAGGTAGGATGGTGGGTGCCTCCAGCCTCGTTGTCCTGCGAGGAGGGAACAAGCCGGGAACGAGCTGGGTCTGTGGTGCTGTCCTGGATTTGGGATTTCAGTCACCACTCACACACAAATACATCCACACACGAGCAAACAAGATGTTTAGCCCTAACTTTAAAGTAGGAGGAAAAGTAAAAGGAGGAAAGGGCAGCCTTTGAGGCTGGTGATTCCCTGCCCGGCACATCCGCTGTACAGAGGAAAGGCAGGCTGTGCTGCTGCTGGCTTCCACAGGGTGGTGAGGCAGGACAACGTCTGAGCTCGCGGGCACCTAAAAACGTTAAGGTGACCCGATTAACCAACGCCCACTGGGCTGACGAGGGGGAATCCGGCACCACTGGGAAGAGCCATCTGAGAACCTTGGGAACTGCAACACTGCAGCTGCCTGAGAGACAAAGGAACAGAGAAGGGACAGAGTTCTCAATACTCCTAGAAGCCTCAAAACTCTGATACATCTTTCCTGACTAAAGCCGTTAGAAATGACCAGGGACCTACAGACATTGCAGTCCTTCCCCTTGGCAAAGATCTAGAGCACTGTCAAACGAAATACCCCTGCACTCACTTTGTCTGATCCTGGTGCCCTTTGGGTAGGTGTCCCTCCTGCTTTTCACTGGACCTGCACTGTCTCCCCTGGCTTCAAAGCAGACCTTCCTGCACAGCCATTCCCAGCACCAGTGTCCTGCTGCTGGTAAAGGCCAAGATAGAGAGCACTTTCTCCCAGTTGCCCCCAAATTGTTGCCATCATGCATTTGTCTAGTAGGGGTTACCCAGCCACTTGCTCACTCTTGAATTTTCCCTTATCCACAGCTGCTGGTAACACTCACAGCTCCCATAATACTCATTCTACAAGTATCTGCCAGCCTTTTTACAGCAAGGACACCTGGAAAACCAGCCCCCTTACAAGTGGTTGGGAAGTGGGAAAAATCCACCTGTGAACTTGGTGATCACACAAGCACGGGAGCTCCAGGTGTAACCTCACATCTACATCACTCTGCCACTGTAACCCTCTCAGGAGAGGGTGGCAGGATGGCTCCTGTGTCTGTAATAGATCTCAGTGGTGATCTGCTCATGGAAAACTAGCTCTAGGAAGTCAAACAGCTCTGTCATCTTCTACTAAGGAACATGAGTCGTGTGGTTACTCCTCTAAAACTGCTTCTGGTTATTTCTCATGCTGCTGGAAAAGGCCCCTCTTTCCCAACCTCGGGCAAAAGGGTATAATACTACACAGTGAGCTGCAGCTGATCCTTTCTCTGAACACTTCTCTGGCTGCTTTTCTAATTCCATGTAAAATGATCCATCCAGACCAAGATTCTTAGCACATCGAAGACCAACACCTTTACAGATAATGTCTCACTTTGTCAGGGCACACAGATTACCCTGTTGGCACTTGTATCTGCAGAAGCCAGGCACAGCTTTTTTCAAACATTTAATTCTTCTGCGGTTACAGGAAGGCAAATTATAGCTAAGAGCATCCTCAGTTCCAAAAAGCATGTCTTGTTCCAGCAGGATCTTCTCTCTTTTACATACGCAGAGCTGGGAGAAACTTGTCATTTTACCTTCAGGAGATATTATGTTCAAAAAACCTGCAGAACATCATTTAAAAATGTAGTTAAGGGTTATTGATATGTTTCCAAAAGAGAATTTACTCTGAGGGAGTTGGCAAGGATTGTCTGAGCTGATGTAATTCCTGACAGTTTCACTGCCTGCTCTTCCAAGCTGAGAATGGGTCAAATTGCAGAGTCATCCCGATTTTTGTGCATTTTCTTCCTAACCAGTCAGGCAGCTGGTATTTGGATCATCTGAAATCCAAAAGATGAAGGAGGTACTCATTATCAGATAGAAAACCAGGCTATGCTGGCACTGAGGAAAAAAACCTTGAGAGGAGAGTGAAGAGGTGCAAACAACTTACTTGCATGATCCAAAAGGGATGAGGCAGAAGGAGATAAAGCAGCAAGAAGTGATTGATGAGCACAAACAGAAGGGGCACAGGCAAGAGAGTTGTGGGGAGGAGAAAGTTGGGGTAGCAGTGGTATTACAGGGATGACAAGCTGCATAGATATTAGAACTGTGGGAGGAGGCAGAGGACAAGCAAGACAGATGTGGAAGTGGTGAAGGCAAGTAGAAGAACAGCATAAATGCTGAGATGGCACAGAGATGCTGGGGTAGTAGGTAAGGGGTGAAACACTACAATGAATGGGAACCAGGACATTGCTCAGGCGTTGCTGTTCTTCAGTATTTGCTTTTTCTGGATCTCTTGGGCTGGCCAGAGGTAGCAGCTTTGGGACTTGGGCAGGCCTCGACTTCTAAGACGCTTTCTTGGAAACATCTTTCTGAAAGAGAAACAAAACAACAAACCAAAGCCATTACAAATACCACAGAGTTAAAATGTGCCCAAGATATCACATCTTTAACAAAAAAAATTGGCCTCTCCTCCCACTTTGATGTCAAAGAGACAGGATATGCTAGAGGAATAAGGAAAGGAATTTTAATTCCCATTTTTTCTCCACATTTTATATCTCGTGGATCTAGCTGAGAAAGGACACAAGGAAATGCTTCACCCACAACAAACTTTTGACCTGAGGAACTCACTGCCACATGGTATGGGCAAGATCAGTGGGTCAGCAGTGTTCAAATATCTCCTGGAGGGAGCAAGAGTGTCCTGTGGTATAAACACAAAAGGCCTGTGGCCTCTGAGAGTGAAGGAACCTGGAACATCCTTTCTTTTCTACTCCAAAATCAGTGATCCTAAACAGATCTTCTTGGCTGTAACAGGGAAAACTCACCTACAAGGCAGATGCCACTAGTTACATGATCTTCTAGACATAGACCCTGTGTTGCATATCAAAATCAAACAAAATTAGTTTCTCTCAAAAGCAGATCATATTCAGCAGTTCTTTCTGCCCTGATCTAGAATCATGTTAAAAGCCTCCTTGCTTGACCTCTGACAAAGAGTCAAGACAAAACCCTGGGACATGTCCAGGAGAGGAGGGTTCTGCACTAAACAGGAGGTGAATGAGGTACTCTCAAAGAGTGCTTCACTCTCCGAGTCTGTGACAGGGTTCAGAATACTGATTCTCCTGACCTTGCCTTTCTTTGTGTGTTGCTTCTGGGATGACTTTCCCATCTTTCTCCAGCTCACACTCTAGCTCTTTGATTCTCTGCAGAGCTTCTTCCGGCTTCTCTTCAAGACCTTCAGATCTTTCCTCTGCATTCTGAGCACGGATCTCTGTTTTTCTGAAACATAGAAGCAAAGTTAATGCTAAAACCTGAAATCTAAGGAGCTGCTGGCAGGATACCCAAAGGAAAGATTTAGAGAGCTGAGGTGTCCAGTGGGATTGACTGACTCTACAAAACATGTTTATGGTTTCAAAGAAGGGCATTGTTAAAAGATCTACAAAGGATTTCATGGCTCATCTATGTAAACCCTGCAAATTTAATTAATTTTAAAATTCAGTGTTTGCTAGCAAAGGGTGAGATGCTGATCTTCATTATGTGAGGATAAGTACAGTCAATTCTATTAGCAAGGCTAATGAGGTGGGTTTTCCCTGGATAATGCAAGCTCACAGGCAAAACAAGTATGAGGGAATGCAACTCAGAATGGCCAAGCCATACTGCTTAGGCATGGAAGAAGTCATAACCAAACACAAACCTTGGTGTGATTCTGCATGGAGACACTTGGGTATACCCTCATTGTGTTCCTCACACTGAGGCACAACGTTGTGTGGCTGTTCCTACCACACTCCAGGGGACTGGCAGGCCCTGGAAGAGCTCAGCTGCATTCACACAGCACCCTGCAAGTGCTAACAGGACCTGAAAAATTTTAGCTCCTGCAGAAAACTATCATGAGTACCTCTCAAATGGCCCAAGACATTCAGAATGAAAGGAAACCTGAAATAAGGCCATCAGATATTGGATGAAGCAGAACCTTACCACACAGAAGAACCAGCACCTGCCTGAAATGAAACCCTGCCCTGTTTTTACTGTTTTTATATCCATATTCATTACAAACACTTTTTTTCCTACTATGTATCCATCCTTCTCCCAGTTCTTATTTAGGATCATGTGCTGCTGATCAGCCACATGGTGCGTTCTCATGTCCAGAATTCAGCAACAAAACAGAAATCACACACCACACCATCTAGAACCCTGGGAGAAAGAAGTAAACCCACAGAGAGCCAGCAGGCACAACAGCTCTCTGAACAGGAAATATCAGTGTTATTCCAGAGAAAATGCTTGCTAAAAGTGAAACAAAATTGTGTTAATGCACTGTACAGGAGACATTACAGCTATTTTTAGGAGTTCTCCTCTGCTCCTTTGGCTGGGAGACAAAAGCCACAACTCAACTCAAACAGGAAAGTGTCGAAAGAGAAACAAGCATTCCTCATAACTGCACTCCAGCCAGAAGGAAATTAAAGACTGAATACTAGATAGAGTGCCCTTATCCCTAACAGTTGCAGACTTGCACTTAATTTTTTTGTTAAGAATCTCATTATTCATGGACAGAACCCACTGCTGAATCATCTGAAAGAATTCTCTAGGTACCACCCTGAAAAAAACCCAAATCCAGAAACAAAGTGACCTCTAGTGCATCAGCCCCAGGGATCTCCTGTCTCAAAGATACCTTTTGCTCCCCAGCTAAACAAACCCAGCATATCTAAGTACACCATACACTGGAAACCTGACACAGGCTTTTTTGCTAAGGCTGTAGTTGTGGGCAGACCTGGCATTTGCAAGGAATTTCACACAGACACGTTATGCACGTGCTCTGCAAATGATTCATTTCTGGATGACATTTACCAAAAACAATGGAGCACCATGAAGAGGAATATACCCCCAGAAATCTGACTGTAAATGAATCACTCATTTTGGTTTTTTTTCAAATGTCAAGATTTCCAAAGCAGTTGGCAGTTCTGAGGGAGATGGGGATGTTCCAGGAATGATACTGAAGCCACCAACTGTTTCCACAGATATTGCCAAATCAAAGCAGATGAAAGGCAGTCACCAATCATTTTAACGCTTCAGTTGATCGTGTTTATCCCACTTTCAGTTTTCTGTGCTAGGGACTCCACCAAAGGACATTTCTCTTTTCTCACAAGTGTAGTTTTCTGTGCAAGGCCAGCCCAGGTCCAATTAACACCTCTGTCCTTAAAGGAAAGGTGGTTTATCATCACTTTCAGCTTCATGCAACTGGCTGGAGCCTATAAAGCTCATCGCTGCATCCACCTGGGCCAGCCACAAAGGAATCTGGTGATAAAATGCAGGCAGCTCAGCTTTGTGCATGCCAGGACCTCACTTCAGTTTCTGCACCACTAATAACCAATCTTCCATACTTCTCACCAAGGCTGTCAAAAACATAGCTGTGCCTGCAGGGGAAGAAAATACAACCTTTAATTATAATTCTTTCAGCCAACAAAAATAAAGCTGGATTCTGTGGGGGATGCCAAGAGGGATGAACAGCCTACGTGGGAACTGGCTACACTTAGAATTAAGAGGGAGCTATTTAGCAAACACTGAATACAAAGCAAACTGAAAGAAAATGGGCTTAATTTGAAGCCCTGACTTCTTGTCTTGGCATATTTGGCTCCCTCATTGCATAAAGACTTAATATAATTCTTTTTAAAACAGCTTTGCAGTTACAATCCCATTCTTCAAAGATGAAGGTGATACAGTAAGCACAGATGTGCCTGGACAAGGTAGTAAATTACTTGTTCATTCACTTGTCTGGCACATGCTGATGGATATTCCCTGTTTGTTGGGGAATATGCTTGAAATGTAACAGTGCTTGCTCTTGATAGCCAATGTTGAACTTTATTTAAATCCTGGTGAGGTCCTGGCCTCTGTGACATCCTGCAGGAAAGTTGACATGTTAAATACGTGATGGTGATGACAATTTTTTTTTAATATTTCAGTGATTTTGGTGCACGGCTTGGCTTCCCTACTGTTTGGCTGTGGGGTAGAGCTAGTTAACTTCTCTGGATTGGAAGAAGTGCAGTGAAGTTGGGATGTCCAGACCAGTAAGAAACATCTTATTCTCACACTGGAAGTACTCTGTGAAGGCTTTATACAGTGATCAAGGAAGACTGAATACAAGCAAAGACCTCAAACCAAACCTTATAAATTTCCTATAAGTCCTTTCTTACACCTCCTGGCTGAAGCAATCTCATATGTCATTGTTGTCTCTCCATCTCTCATCCTTGTTATCAAAACCTTTGTATTTCTGGCACATGTTGCTTCAGACCAGGTAATTAGATCTCAGAAGATAATGAACACTTCAGGTAAATAGGTGCTGTTGCCTCACAGGACAAAATTACCATGTTCTCAGTATTGTCTCTTACCTATTCTTTATAATCTCTCTCATTTTCACTGTTTCTTACCAAAGAGCCACTGTAAAGAGAAGGGATACCTTGTCTTTTTCTACTGAAAGGCCATTCATTTCATTACAATGCAAAAATGAATCCAAGCCACTCAAAACATGCTGCATTGGATGGACCAAGAGAACACCTTTCCTGTGGCCCAGTTCCCAAAGTCTGTGTTAAAATAAGCTAACATTTCTTTTGCTGGACTTTACTGGCTGAAGCAATTTTGGATAAGATATCCACCCTGTGCTGCTCAGCCCTGTGCTCAGACCATGGACCATCTGCCGTGCTGGTGTCTGGGCAATTCTGACCCCATTTCTTCTTATTTATAATGAGAAATACTCATACAGCATGGATAAGATAATGTAGGGAAAAGAACAGGATAACCCTGAGTGAAAGAATAAGATGACAGCATGAGAAGCAGCTTAGCAAACATGAGTAGCAGTTCCTGACAGCCCATGTTCAGTTCGGTTTTAGTCTGCAAGAAGGAAATAAAATGATTAAAAAAACCAGAGATGAAATAATTCTGAAATCAGGAATGAGTCAAGGTCTTGCAGGGGCAAAGGTTGAGAAGGTTAGTTCTGAATTACTCAACATTGTTTGTTATCTTACATGGGAGATAAGTTTATATCAGCAAAGAAAACATTTATTTACATTCTTTATTATCAGGATAATTCAATGTCTGGATGAAGATAAGTTGGCATAAGTGATAAGATATAAAAAAAAGTATTACCCTCCAAGACAGCATTATCTGGTTAATGATCTTCAAAGTGATGGTTTATCTTACATTTTAAACATCTGCCCTTTCCTTTTACTTTTATTTTCTTTTCCATAAATTATCCACATAATCACAAGCTGCCCACTCTCCCTTTGAACATAACATATGACTTCCCTGTGTCATATCTGCACTGCCTGTTCTTTGCACTGTATCACGTTTAAAATGTCAGATATTCTTTTCACCTGTGACTGCAAGTCAGGTTTCTTGGAGTTTGTCCCTTGAATGCTCTTGATTCCCAGCACATATCTAGGGGTCAGACTGCAGCTTTGGAAGAGACCAGCACAGATTATGTCAATCAGTCCTTTATTATCTGCTGCTTTCCTGAGAGAAAGACTGAACTGAAAAGTTCAGTCCATTCCATTCCCTTACCATTCCTCCACTTATCCTGGTATTGGAATCCCACGAGCTCACGTGCCTTTGATTTATTTCTTCCAGGGAAGGCTGCTGTGGAGGCAATGCCTCCCTACAGTTCTGGGTCTGCTTTCAGTCTCTAAAAGAAGAGCAGCAAGCCTGACGTGCCCCCAAAAGTTGGACCATCCTTTGGCTGCGACGGAAAGGTGATGGAAATCAGGTAAGAGAAGTGTGAGGAGTCCATGTGCATAAATATGTCACAGTGAGTAGCTAGCAAATAAACTGAAAACTTATTGGTGTCAATTCTGAGCATTTCTCTGGATTAATATAATTTATCAGTCACCAGAGCTGTTGGTCAGATAGTGCTCAAGTATTTTACTAAGGTTAATGCACTGAACTATGGCACTGGTCAGTCATAACTTCTCATCTGTAGATTTGAGCTTCAGCACAAAAGATTTGAGCTGCTGTGGTTTTGTTCACACTTGTGATGGACTTAGATGCTCACTGGGGCTCAGCTAACACAGAGTAATTTCCTGAGCAGATACAACTTGATAATAGGTCCAACTCACCCAAGCCTTACATATATCAACTCCTTGATGTCCTGTAGGATTTCATCCAGTACCTTTTCATCGTCAGGGAGGAGCTAAAACAGAGGGAAAGAAGGGATAAGAGCTGAGGAAAAACTCCTTTAGTAGCCAAGGTAAACCCCAAAATATATTGATATATAGTCGAAATGTACCAAGTTTGCAATACAAATTGCAACTTGAAAGAGAAGTGAAAACTACAAGGTCTTACTCATCCAGGGATTTTTGTTCTCTCACTCAACACAACACAAACACTGGCTGTCAGTTGAGAAAATATATTACTTCCAGCAAAGATGAAAATCAAATTCAAGCGCATATTGAAAATTCAGACATTATTAACTCTATGACTGAAACCTGTGGTTGATGTATTTTGTTACTGCACACACTGTGTATATTCCTGCATTTTGTGCTTGCATGTATGCTTTGTTTTATTTAACATATCACAGTGAATTAACAAAAGTCTTGCAAAATATAATCACCTGAACACAGAAAAAGACTGAGTCTGAAACCTTATGTGTCTCAGTCTCATATCTGTACAGGAGGGAATTGAATGCTCTTTTGGAGCACCAATGCCTACACATTCCAGTTAAAATGAACCACACTAAATGCAGGGATTCTGTTACAGCCATGACAGCTGCAAAAAAGACACTGGTTTGCAGCAGGATGGCACGATCCTCACTGCACTGAACCTCAATACAAACCTGTGGCACCGCTTTGGAGTTACTGTGAGGGACCCCAGTATCAAAATAAACGTGTCAAGCAGAAGAGCAGAGCTGTGAGGGACGTGCAAATTGCAGATTGTACCAAATCTCACTGCACCTGAGAGTCAGTGCAAGCTTTTGCTGGTCCAACAAGCTGAGGGAGTGGCTGCTCCCCCTGGTCCCTCTGGGGCACTCACCAGTCACTGCTGTCAAAGTACTGAAGCCACTTGTTGAGGCTGCTGCAAACAGTTTGCAGTTTTTCCTGGCTGGAGCCAACACTGATTCTGCTCCAACACGACCCAACCTCTCCCTGAACTGTTCAGTTTCTTCCTGCAGATCAGCCAGGTCTCCCATGTCCTGCAGGCATTGGGCAAGAGGGTGGGAAAAGGGACTGCTGTGATTGCTTTGATCCAACTCAGAGGATTTCTCCCCTCTCCCTAGCTATTTTGGGATATGTGTGTATCAGGGATCTGCACAGCCCTTACAAACCCTTTGAGACAGGACTAGGGTGGCTCATCCTCCCTGAGGATGCTGGAAGTGAGTGCTTGACTCTGTTGGTTGTATGCTACCAAGAGACACTGCAGCTTCACCCCTAAGAGGCCAAAATTACCCCAGCCTGGATATGTTTTGATTTTATGGAGAAGAAATGTGGAGAGAGAGGAAAGACACAAACAAAGTAAGGGGAAACTGGCAAAAAAAGAAAAGTTTGAGGTACAGAAAAGGGTACATGGAGTAAAGAGGGAAAATTGTGGGGAAATAGGAAATGATGGCACATTGGTTGGTTGACAAACATGTTACAAAAGAACTACTTTACTTCAAAGAATCTGTTGGACAGCTGGCCAAGTCTGAATCCTGCCTGATCCTAAGAAATTATCTCCTTACCCTAGGCTTAATGCACTGATTTTGTTCAGTTTTCTAATCTTCATAGAATCACGGTTTGGGTTGAAAGGGACCTTAAAGATTATCTTGTTCCAACCCCCTGCCATGGGCAGGGACATATTCCACTGGACCAGGTTGCTCAGAGCCTCATCCAACCTGGCCTTGAACACTTCCAGTTGCCACAGCTTCTCTGGGCAACCTGTGCCAGGGCCTCACCACCCTCCCAGGGCAGAATTTCTTCCTAATATCAAATCTACTCTCTTTCAGTTTGAAGCCATTTCTCCTTGTCCTGTCACTATACACTCTTGTAAAAACATGGAAGATGTGCAGATACTCTCAGTTCCCTCCCAAAAAGGACACAGGTTTGGCAGCCAGGAGAGGGAAGCTCAGATAGCAGCTTTTCACACTGCTTTTACCTTTCCTTCCTACATGATTCAGAGTACAACACAAACAATCTACATCTGAAAGCAGATGGAAACAGCCAACCCTGAACTGTGCCAGGCAGCTGATGAGTTTTAGGATCAGGGTAACACCAGAACACAGTGTCTGAGGGTCTCCCTTCTCCCAGCTAGTGAAACACCCAGAGAAACACTGGAATGATGGCACTCAGGAGCAGGTGGGACTGTACCACAGCTCCCTCTCTGATCCCAGTGACCCTCAGAAAAAGAGCTTCTGCCAACCAGAAAAGGTTGAAACTCTAAGGGAGAAATCTGAGGAAGAAAATCCTCAGCTTCTTGGTCAGTCACAGTGTCACACAGGTAAGAGACACCTCTGAAATGGAGGGGAGGAGCTTGTTCTTCCACCACCCCACAGCAGCCCACTGTTCCCTTACTCTGGCCTAAGCCCTGCACTGGTCTGTCCTGCTCAGCCTGAGGCCTGGCTTACAGCCAGGGCTCCCTCCCCTGGGACAAAAAAGATGGATGAGGTCATGTTTTTTAGGCAGATTAATCTCACATTGCTTGTTGCTGGCCAAAGACTATTTTTCACGTCTCCTGCCAATACCCTATTGCCTAAATATCTGACACCTGACAAAGAACAAAACATCCCTCCCTTCCTAGTGCTGTTAAGCAACGTTTATATACAAAGAAGTGTAAACCTACTCCCTGCTAAGTCCATTAAAACCAGGAGAAGCTTCTTTTCTTAATCATGGATCACAGAGCAGCTCTGCCAGCCTGGCATCCTTTGGAAGGATGTTTCTAAGAAGCACTCATTTAGCAACTCTTTTATTAATCCCAAAACATCTTTTCCCTCAAATCTCTCTGCCCACACTCCAATAGTCCAGCTGGTCCATTCATCCAGCCACGTCAGGCAACACAGCCACCCACCATAAGATAAGACCACAGAAGAAATCTAGCTCTGTGTTCCCAGTTCTGTCTTTCCTGGGCTCCTTATCCCTTCTTTCCCTACCTTCCAGCACTCAACAAACTGACAGGGTGGTGTCAGGTGTCTGAACTTGCTCCAACAATTAGGATAATGCCAAAGCCGATCTTTGCAGGCAGCCCTGCACACAAGGCACAAATGTGGCTCTCACCACTGAGCAAGAAACATGCCCAGGAGTGGGATAGGGCCAAGTGACCATCTAAACAAGCTCCCTGTCATTATTTCTTGGGGCTGAAGAAACAGCCCTGGCAAAGGCTTCACAGCAGCCCCAGGGCATGAGCAGGTTTGCAGGGACTGGAAGGCAGTGCTTTGGGTCTGTGTCAAATGGTGTGGTCAGGAAAGTGATGCAACATAGGATAAATTTATCTTATGTGGTCAGCAAAATTTTCTTTTGCGCACAGAACAAACATGCACCCCCAGAGAAAAAGCAGTTCTGGACAGAAAAAGGCAGGAGATGGAAACATACTCACCCTGAAGCCTCCTGGGGCTCTGGTGGTTTGTAAGTGCTCTGGGCTGGAATGAGAAGCACTGGAACAGGTCAGGCTTTGGAAACCTCATCTGGAACAAAACTACACTCCAGGGAGGAACAACAGGCCTGAAGGTCAAGCACCCTTGGGGTATCCCTCAGCTTGGGGATCTCTGGAGAGCAGCAGGGAGAACCTGCTGGTGAAAGAGAAAGTGAAACCAATGATACAAGTATGGGGCTGAGAACCTGTGACAAGATGCCTGCTCCCTTACCCCGGAGCAGAGGCTAATCCCACACTTAGTGGTTGTTAGATCTTCAGTGAAGCCTAGGACAAGTCACCTTCCAGCTGCGGGAGACAAAGCACAAGCCACACGACTGTACTAAGCTGTCAGGTGCAGAGACAACAAGGGATGCTGTAAAGAACTTCAGTTTGTCTCTATAAAGCCATTTCCCTTCTTGTGGATTGCCACAGTCAGCTTTCTGCAGAGTTGGGAATACCCTACAACACCAGCAGTTGCCTAAATAATTGCAAAAGGTAATGCAGGGAAGCATCCCGCTGTTAGAGGGAAGCTGGAAGGATGGAGAGTTGGATGTAGAACCCCACTGCCTCCAGCCTGGCCCTACCTGACCAGTCCTCACCAACTGAGTGTGCCCACAAGGCCCCTCTCAGCTTCCTTCCACGGGCTTTTGGTCCAGGAACAGGCATTCCATTTGTGGGCATGGTGTTTATTTCCTTTTAATACTTAGCCAAGGAAACTTGCAGTAATGAATGATCTAGTAACAGAATTAAACCCATATTTGTACTTACCCCACAGGGCTAAGGTGGGTTGTTGGGTTTTTTTTTTGCTATTATTTATTGGGAAAACCCCCCTTACACCTGACACTTGGTGCATCCTTTTGGAAGAAGCCTCCAATGCTTTGCTACATCCTCCAAAGGGGTGCTTGGTTTCCACCTACAAACTGCATTAAGCACAACTGTTGCTTTCATAAATCTGGACTGGGGCAGAGATTTTATTATATTTGTCACCAATTAATAATCTTATCACTTTTTATTCTTGAAGGTATTAATGAAAACAATAAATATGATATTTCCATTAGTCTCACAATCCCTATGAATTCTCTTTTGAAGCCTTTCTCCCCACCAGCCTTGCAAAGACATGCAATTCTTTATAAATGGTATTAAGACTTTTCGACCTCCTTATTAGCTGTATCCTTGTACTGTGGGTTCTAATTAGGTTAATTACCTTTCTTCAGATACATCTTTGAGGGTGTAGGTATAATCTAGGAATAACCTTGGCAGGTAGTTTCTTGTCTTGCTGCGTAAATGGCTTCTTGGAAATAGAAAAATTCACAAAAAACTTGTGACAGAAGTTTTGTTTTCCCTCTGACGGCTCTCTGGCAGTACTTGATATTCCCACCAGAAAGAACAGGAAGATTGATGGCCTTGTTCTGTAGCTGTTACAGTTTAAGGACAGACAAGACTTAAGAGCATGCGGTACACAGCTGGAAAAATAATCACATTAAGTTCTTGGCACACAAATCCTTTTCAGGCCCAAAATAAAGGCAGAAGTCACCAACATGATATACATTTGGCAGCTGCTCCAATTTAATGTGCATTGAACTGGGAGAGGATAGAAACTCAGGTCTGTTCCAGGACCTATTGACTCCTCTGTGCTCCTCTCCCACACTCCAAGGATGTCCTTTCCCCTTGCAGGGATGTGATGGCTGATAGGCAGCTTAGGAACCCCCAACTACCCTGCTCACCTGGTATTTACAGGAACACCCAACTACCCTTCTTACCTGGTATTTCCCTTGGATGTTTCCCGCTGCTTTCCAGGACGTGAAGAAGGGCTTGTGTAAAAGTTCCTCCCCCTGCACCCAGCCAAGGAGGTCTCCTCCCCACTACCATCCTATGATCCTGCCTGGTACCTCCAGGCTTGGGTTTGCCACAGCATGACTGGCTCTATCCCTATCCCATCCCTGCCCTTGGAAAGCGAGAGGACACTTGCAGCCCCATCCAGGAGGTGGCTGTGCCAGGGACTCCCTGTAGCTCTGGGCATGGGCAGCTTCAGGCTTCCCTTCCTCCACAAGGCACTTCCCAGTGTCTCCCCACAGCAGCCACCTTCCCAGGAGAGCAACCCCACATATCTTACTCTGCCCCCATCACCATCCCCTGTGCCCTCCTGTAACTCCTCCCCCCAAACCAGGACCCTCAGAGAAAAAACAGGCCAAGGCAATTTTTTTTCCTCCCCTAATAGCAAAATATATTTTGACTGCTGTAATACAGTAGATTATAAACAGCTCTTGTGCGTGACAGAACACAGTACAGGGTGTATCATGGAATGGCTGGTTCCAGGGCCAAGGCCAGGTTGTCCTCTGCCACCACCAGGGAAGGGGCACCATGGCTGGAGGCACCAGGAGAAGGGATGAGCCAAGGCTGGCTCAGAGGTACCACAGGGAGCCAGCTCATCATCCTGATGCCACAGAGCACGTGGACTCCTTGAATCCGCTGTCCTTCCAGCCCATCTGTGTTTGGCAGCAGAAGCTCCAACAGTTCAGTTTCCCTTCAGCAGGTTAGAGCAATCCATGCCATTCCATCCTGAAAAAATCCATCGGGATTTGCCCCAGCTCACACCATGGCACACAGCACATGCTGTACTCGCACGGCTGCCATGGGAGAGCACACAGCTCACAGCTCAGATGCAGGACTGCTTCACCCCTGGAGGCTGGAAGCCAAACACCCTGACAGAAAGGACCTACTAGGCATGAGGGCTCCACAGAGGTTCGATCTTCCCAAGAACAAATTGTTTTCTGCATGAAAACCAGGATGCATTTGCTGTATTAATACTGATTTTCGTGAGGTTACTGAGCAAGGAGCTGCAGCTGTACTGGCTGCCATTCCAATGCTGGAGGCTTCCCACCTCCTAAGTGAGGGAGTTACCATGGAAGCAAGCTGCACAGTCCTTGTGTTGGAAAGAACCACAGGAAACAGTATATATTATATTAAGTACTTGTAAAGGGCAGGTGGGAACCTTCGCGTCCTCCTTATTGACCAGAACACTGGACTGCTAGGTCTGGCACTCACAGCCTAAGAAAACTCCAGCATGGTATACTTGACTCTAATTAAATGAGCAACGTGCAAAAGACTTAGTATTTCCCCTCCAGCACTCTTAAGAAAAATGAAAATAAGCCCACATTCAGAAGCAATTAAAAAAAACCCACAGAATTGAAAGTAATCCAAATTGTTAATGCCCTGACAGCACAGTTGCCAAATACCTTGATCTACAAGGCTAAAAACCTCAACTTGTCAAAAACTAAGACTAGTGCCAACAGCTGAGCATCCCTTTCTGCTTGCCTTTTGCTTGCCAGATGGTCAAGCCCCGAGGTTTCAAACAGTGAGGATGCTGACACAGTAAATGCTGACGTTCCTTTTGGGCATTTGACAGTGCCAGCTGTGAGGGCAACACCAAAACTGGGCACAAAGTGAGCCACCACCAGGGTTTGGTCTCCTTTTGAGAACAGAGACAGTACCAAGACCTGACACAGGCAAGAAGACAACAAGCCAAGTCCCTAATCCATCACACCCCCCTTGAGTGCAGTTAAATCTGTGTTTTGAGCACCAAATGAAAAAGAACTGGACAGAGTTTCATCCTATGCCAAGGAGGTGACAAAGCTGCTTAGCCAAAGGGTGGGGATTTTGTCTTTTTCAATAAGGAAGCTTACTTGTTCCAGAACTTCTGTTCTTTTCTCCCACATAAGGTATGGTGAAAGATACAGGATTACTCAAGCTGAATGAGGATAAAGTAATCCATTTAATTCTCAGGATTTTATAAACTAACACTGCCAAATTTGAGTATATACATGAACCTCTTCCTCTGAAATTACCTCAATCGTTTTAGTGAGCAATTTCTAGCAGGAGTTATTTGTCAGAGGAGAGCCACACATGCAAACACTGTATTTGGCAAATTTGCCCTGACAACGAACATCCTTTCTCAAGAGCAGGACTCCTTACTGAAGACTGCACACCTGGAAGAGTTTAATTTCTCCCATGAAATTACTTCTGACTCAGGTTAGCGAAAACAGAAGCCCAAAAGAGCGTCTGAAGTGGTTTGGGAGACAAGTTCATCAGCTGTCCCAATACTGCTGGTGTCAAATACCCAGAGCTGTAGGTCAGTACGGAAACACTGTCACCAAAAAGTGCCAGTAAAGAACATCTGAATAATTCTGAAATCTTTGTCACCAAAGTTAAGGTATCTCTATCAGGTGACCCTCTTCTCCAAAGTCAAGGTTCCTCCACCAGTTGACCTTCATTCCCCAGCAGCATTAGAAGCTGCTGCAACGCGTGTGGGCAAGTGGCACCAAGGTGCTGAGCTGCACGTGGCCAAATGAGAGTGGGCCATGTACCTGTTATGTTGATCCCATTTTCTTACAGTTGGCTTGTAGTATTTCAAGTCTTTCTTAGTAAAGAAACCCTTAACAACCGTATATATACCTTAAAGCACCTGCCAAATTAAAGTAAAAGCTCCTTTACAAGTTAATCATGTTGAAAGAATTGATTATCTAGAGCAGGAGAAAGGAAGAGCAAGAAGAAAAACTATTCCTCAAATAGTTTTTCAGAGAACAAAAATGCTGTAAGACAGTTGGGAACTAAATGAATACAGATAAAACACAAATTTTCAGTGTAAAAAGTCATATAAAGACTGCCCACACCATGCCCTGCTTCCAAACCTGACTGCAACGCAGCCACAAGCACACTGACAGTCCCTTCTCCCTCTGCCCATTTTATATCTGTTGGCAGCCAACACACATGGAACACAATTCAAAGCCAGCCAGGAATACTTTGGCTATCTTCAGAGCAAGAAGGCAAACACACTCTGCCACTTGTCACAGTGGCAGGCAGGATCACAGAGAACAGAAGGTTTGTAGACACCCTGTTACCAAAAGGGAGAAAAAAAACCTGCAGAGGGATGGCTAAGGAAGATGGACGGATACCAACAATGAGCTACCAGCAAATCTGACTAGCTTGCCTCTTGTCCAGAAAAGCAGCAACTTGGGGGGACCCCTGGATGAGTAGGATTCCAGTGGACTCCACCTTCAGCTCAATGTTTTACTGGCATGGAAATGGCTCAAAGTGGGACAGCATGTAATAGATGCTGCCTATGAAGTCTGTTGCAATCCAGGTCAACTGGTTTGCTCCAGCAACGTTTAAAAAAAATTACAGTTTCTCCCCAGTAATCAGGAGGCACAACTTCCCTTAGAAAAAGTCTGTAGTGAGTTAGATCACTGGTCCAAATACTTGGAGGACAACTCTGTGACGACATGGCCAGAGGACACCATTTTCACATCTTCGTATGACACGACCACGAGCGTGGCTTTAAATAGTCCAGGAACGTGGGCTGCAAAACATGGAGAAGCAGTGAGTTAGTCACAGCCCACAGGCCCAGCTGTGGTGTGAGCCCCTGAAGTCAAACCTCCCTAGCAGGAAAGATCAAACCACATGTCTACACCCTGCAACCCTGTTCTAACCCTCGCTAAACAGTGCCTGGAAGTGCAGCTACAGCCACAAGTCCTCATGCATCAGATAAATGCATGCCCAGCAGCACGTTGTATCAAGAAGCCAAGTCATTTACAATGGCAAACTCTTAACTGAGGAGAATCAAAATAGGGGTTGCTTGAGGATACCTTCAGTTAAAACTGAAATCAGCTAGTACAGCAGAAAGTTTTATGTAAAACAGAGTCTAGTACACAAGGAAAGGAGTTACAAGTCAGAGAAAACACCCCAACAAACCCCCAAACTGACCATTTACAGGCAACCACTTCTCACTGCCACCCACTCCAGCCTGGGAGAGGCACGACAGCCACAGTTTTTGTGGGCCTCCCATCAAAGTTTCTCCTGACCTCCATCCCCACAGCCTAAATGAGGTTTAGCATAGTGGTTTATATCCACAGAAATGTGGGAAAACCCCCCTCTGTTTCAAGCAGTGAAATACTACCAGCATAGAGAGAGCACTACTGAAAGCACTTCTGTTAGGGAGCCTGTAGACTGAGCAGCTCCTACAGAACTGCTGCAGCTCACTGCCAAAAAGCCTCGTGCCATGTAACTTCTGCCATGTCCCCACAGCAAGACAGGGCCAGCCCCTCAGTTATCCCACAGGGAAGGCGTGTCACTCACGTTTTCCGTAGGGCAGTACTGGCGTGCGTACCACTCCTGGCTGTAGAGGCAGATGATGACACCTTGGCCCAGGAAGAGGGAAGTCCACATGAGCACATTCCAGATGGGCCCTTTCCGACGGTCATTGAGGGTGAAGTTTAAGACCACTGGAAAGAGGTGAAATCATAAGCACTGTTCAGAGGCAAACCTCAAGAACCAAAGATAAACTGATTTCACTGGATCTTCCCCTCCCTTCATCTTCTTACTTCACCTCTGGAGCAACAAGGTCGCTCCATGAGGTCAGTATAGTGCAAGAAAATCTGATCATGCTTGGTAACAGAGCAACTACTATTGTTTGCCAACAAAGTGGCCCAGCTTGTGCCTCTGGGGATCAATATCTGTGCTACATGGGTGACAAGACATGGCAGAGGTGGCCTAGAGATTATTAGAGCCCTCTACCTCAAAACCCAAAATGAAATGCCAGAGCTTCAACTTCTAAATAGGCTCTTCCCCAGTGTAGTAGCAGAGTAATACCTGTCTTACACTATGACTTTGGAGAGGAAGACCTACAACCTGCTGACACAGCAATTCAGCTGTAGCTCGGCAAAGAAGAAGCTGTGCTACTAAACTATGTGCAGTCCCACAGGACCAGCAGTATATCATATAGGGCTCTCTTCCTCTTCACTAATACCTTGTTTATTTAAGTCCAAAGCTTCAAAATCCTCTGTGTGTCTGTAGATATATACCTACTGAGCTGAAGGTCACAAAAGTTGGACACACAGTTGCAACCCTGGGACAAGAAACAGTCCTGTGTGTTAGTGCCTAAAGAACAACTGGATCATTATCAGAAGGGCAAAATATGCTTTAAAAAAAAAAACAAAACCAAACCACCCACAGCCCACTCTCATACTCTCTTCCTTGGCACTTACCTCCAAAGCATGTAAACAGGCAAAAGAGAACTGGATAGAAGAAGCCAAAGCAGATGCTCAGGACATACTCGTGCACAACAGCTGATACAGTGAAGACAGACAGCATAGCTGCTGCTCTGAACTTCTTACCAAAAAACTGGAAGAGAGGAGAATACCAAGTATTAGGAGCTACTCTGATGTGGGTTATGTTTGTTTGCTGCAACATTTATTCTTTTTTCCTGAGCTAAGAACGGCCTCCTCCAGCCAAGAGGCACACATGAAATGCTAAGCGCTTTACAGAGCACCTTGGGGCTTAGGTGGTTTTCTTCAGGCACACTTCTGGTCTCCTGCATAGGTTGTCATGTTGAGCCCACTCACAAAATATCTACCATAGCTCATCAAAACAGCGTAATGTGAGTTCTAGCTCTGAATCAATCCCTGCATTCCTACATCTCAGACCCACATTTTGCACACATTAAGGACTTGGAAATGACCAATGGATCTCTCTAAAAAGCACAGTGGATACCCACAACAGCTGAAGTGAAACATTTTCATGCTTCTAAATGGACAGGGATGCTGCACCTTGACAAAGGTACTGTTTTGCCCAGTAGTTAAATGTTTAATTAACAAAAGAATACATCTGCTTGTTACTCACCCAAAGGAAGTCCCTGTAGGCATAGTAATAGAGCCAGTCATGTACTACCACGTTCCAGGTTCGGTAGTAGTTTGCATAGGATGTGGAATTCCACCAGTCCTGAAAGCACAATTGAAAGACTATAAATCTAATTAAGTATAAACCATTCTACAGGGCTTTTCTAGGATATCAAATTGAAAAATACTGAACAAGTTAACGTATCAATTTGGCTATGAAAAAACACTTTCCATTGCACTTTCAACATTCTACTTTAATATACCAAGTTAGGTTTTATCCCAAACTGCAGGTGGCTGATGTGATAAAAGAACAAAACCAGTGCTAGTGAAGCTACTGGGTAGGTCTGGTGGCTGGTTCTGTTTGTGCACAGGGTGTAGCACCTTAAAGCAACTCAGACTGCCAAGCAGAAATCAAATCTCTTCTACAGCACAGCAACAAACTTGAGCTTTAACAGCAGAAAAGCAAAATCCTATGGATGTTTTGTTTGGTAAAACAATCTTCAGTTTCCTCCTCTTTCCTTTTCATCAGGACAATGACTTTTAGAAGCTTTATAAGCTACAGCTGCTGGTTCTTACCTTGTAGAACATCCTGTCTGCAAAGCGCAGCATCTCGGCAAACGCGTTGAGCCAACAGTGCAGGAATGCAAAGAACACCAGGAAAAGAATCAGTACACCTGAAAACAAGGGAGATGCAGACTGTTTTTTTAGTGTTTTCTCTCAGCTACAACAAGAGCACGTAACACAGTCAAGGCTGTTCTTACAGGCACTGGCACAGATGAGATTTACTGCTTTGTACAGGTAGCATAGAAGTGTTCCAGTTTCTCACCACACCAGGCCATGTTTAACCCAGAGAGCAACAGCAAGGCTGCCACAGAGCCTACAACTTTGAAGACAGTTAAATTCAAAGCCCAGCTTTTATTTTGTGTTGCTGATTCTGAAGTTTAACATTGTAAGGCTGAAATCTGTCCACAAGACCTCCTTTGCTGATCTCTGCCTGCCATGAATACATCTCACATGAAGCACTTCTCTCTCCCACAAAGGCAACAGTCACTCATGGATTCAGGCCTTACCTGGCAGAATGGAGTTGAAGATGCACAGGACTAGCCCTCGAAGATTGAAGGTTTCTTGGCTACTGTTGTGAAACTGAGGAATGCAGAGTCTCACAAAGATGTAGTAGGCATAGAAAAGTGAACCAAGCACCTGGAACAAAAACACCCAAAAGTCTGACTTCATAAGAGAAATACACAATTAACACATTACCACTTTCTAGCTCCAGGAGAGAACAGCAGCTGCCAACACAAGCCAAAATAATTTATTTTACATTGCTGCCAATAAACCTCCCTAAGGATCCAGGCACAAAGTAAGCCACAGCAACCCCGGTAGCTCACTGACAGCCAGCAGCAAAATCAACTTGTCTTTTCTACTCCAGCAGCTGTCAGTTCCTCCCAGTCCTATCAACTCACAAGCTATGACACAAAAGACATGTGCCAATGCCAGAGTGAGGGAAGTAGCCTGTGATCTAGGTCCACGACAAGGGCAGAAATAATTGAAAAATACTTACTGTACTTAAATCTAATATTAAATCTTACTTTTCTTTCATCCCAAAGGACATTACAGGCCAAACCACCTGGGGCTTTCTCTGGCTCATGAACACATGTTCTGGATGCTGAGGTCAAAATGCAAGTCAGTGTTTAACTGCTCTGCTGGAAGGCGGGTGTGTGCTCTGTCACCCTCTTTAGTCCAAGAGCAAAGCAGTCAAAGGCCTGTTTGTGCTGCCCTTTTTTTTTTTTTTTTTACATTGTTTTGCTTTTTAAACCAAGAACACACTGTGTGACAGGAAAGGTTTCAGTCACACAAATCCATTGCTTGGAAACACATCCACAAGAAGCTTTTGAAGCTCATGGCCACAAACGTGAAGAACCAGTCAACCTTAAGCTCAAATAAGCACTGCAAGTTTGGACTCCAGGCCTCATTATTTCATAAATTGCTCTGAGTATCTGCAGGGAGGCAGCTGTGCCAGTGCACTACAATCAAGGTAAAGAAAGAAGGCCAGTGCATGGGTATTGCTCCACACACACACACACACAGAGCTTTTTTATCTGGAATAGAGTCTAAAGGCTTGTTTAGGTAAAGACTTTTAATTTCTTTTCTTTCTTTGACACAACCACTAGTGCACCAAGATCACAGTTTCTTTTTTAGTCACTAAAAGGTATTCTTTTCTGGTAAGCCCACACCAAGTAAAGAGTGATTTAATGCCAAAGGGAGAGCTGTTGAGCCACACAGCTCACATCATCTCCAAAAGTGGACTCTGCAGAAAGCTGCACTACTCACCTGTGCAAACTTGGTGGCTACGTAGCCCCATCTTATCGTGGGATTCCTAGGGAAAAGAACACATGATACCATAGCTAAGTAGGACCTCAAAGCAGCAAACCCCTCCCCTTCAATTACTGATTTTACTGTCCTATTCTCTGAAAAAAGCGGAGTTTTGAATTCCAGAAATCTCAATCTCCTGACATCTAAGGGGATGTCTGCCCAAACTGCTGGTTCCTCGCCTTCAATTACAGCAATTCCATAAATGGAAAGGTATCCGGAGGGCAGCACTGCACAGTTACGTAGGAGGGGGGGATCTGCCCAACAGGCACGTAAAGGACTGCTGACCTCACACTGCCCAAGTGCAAGCCAGCAACGTGCAGAAAAGTTTGGGAGTTCCCACTTTTAAAGGCTTCAACCTCTCCCCTCAAACTCAAGACAGGGCTGCTTATTAGCACCACATAAAACACACAGGCCTGTTGCAGGAACTGTCCATCACTAGATAATCTGTAGCAAGTTCTTTATTTGCTTCACTTCAAGTGCGTTTCCCAAGGAAATAAAAGCTGAAGTGTAAAGTCAAAATACTATGAGCATTAGAGTAAGTTTCCAGGAGTAAACCCTGCCCTTGCCAGGTTACTGGTTTAACCACATCTTTATGAAAGCTCTCATTAATTGATCACACCCAGGGATGCTTAATGTTGGCTTCAGTTTTCAGACTACTTTCATGTTCTATTGTTGCTCACATTACCTGGGATAGTTGTCTCTGTAGATGAGGGTGGGAGCAAAGAGGAAGTACAGGTACTGAGAGATTCTGGGAGTAGGTACTGTGCCTGGGAAGAGGGGGAAATAAAAAACAAAAAGAACACTCGGCAATCTTTTTGCCTAATGACAGTTCAGTCTCCCCAGTACCCTTTCACAACACAGAACCCTTATCACCTCAGAAACCTCAGTCTGGAACTAAAGGGATGGGATTTACAGAGAATAAAACAAGTAGACCTTTGAGATGGAGTCTCCCCACCATGAAGCCCAGTTAACAAGTGAGGGTAACTAACTAACTAGCTGCTAACACCTTGGTATCACATTTCCTTTCCTCTTAGGGAAGATGAAGCTGTAAGGCCTGTATCAACACATGGGTTCAGTTCAGCTCTAGCATGTCTTGCTTAAAGAGTTTCTATTCTACAACTGCTGTCGTTTCAACTGGAACACTAAGCTGGAGGTGGGCTGGCAACCTCCAAATACTTTTTGCTCCTAAAAGCAGAAACAGGGAGTCTGTAGAACAAAGACTTCAGATCCAGAGATGACTTAGACCTGAACAACAGTCACGTTCATAGCCTAACACCAAATGAAAAGGTTCAGGCTGAAATTATGATGCAGAGCCCTTTGACCTCCCCATCCCAAGTCACCTATTCAAATCCCACCTCTCCAGCTCATGAGGGCAGCTTAAAGTAATGCAGGGGAAATTAGAGCTGGCTATGCCTTGCTGTAAAATGAAGTAGGGCAAGTTACTCACTGGACTTGTCCTTCACAGAGGACAGGACTCTGGGTACATTCTCCCGGATGAAGGAATAAGCCTTCATAACAAGACGGACCTGGAAGGCCAAGAGATCAGCAGCTTAATACTCTCACTTTCCAATAAAGACTGGATCAAACATTTTACAGCAACACCTTCAACACCTTTTTCTGCAACTGACTCCTTCTAGAAGGAGTAAACAGTTACTTCCTCCACAAACAAGCCTGTTTAACTGACATGAATTTAAAACTCTGCAAAGTGAAACTTGCAGTAACAATCACGACTCAGGAGAGTCAAAACATCTCATTTATGCTCACAGGATCACCACATACACAAGGACCCTGAATAACACCAGCAAGTCACTAACCAGCTAACATTAACTTAAAATCAAAGGGAAACCCCCTATCCATTTCAGTAGGCCAGGATGTTTCAATGTCTTGAAAATAAATCCTTGAAGCCAGATGTGTTGTACAGCAATTACCACTACCTGGGGATAAGGTGGTGCCATATTAAATAGTGCACAACTGCAGAGCAGGGTTTTTTTTTTTTTTTGCTTTAACACTGAAGAGCCAAAAGGAGGGCCAGTCCAAGGCTAATTCTTAAAGCTACACTCATCTGACCATCCTTCTTTTAACCTGATGGTCTGACCAGATCACTTTTGTACCCTTCCCCTGCTTCCCCCCCACTGCAAAAAAAAAAAAAAAATCCATGTTCAATGAAGTTCTGATTGCAGAGCAAAGACACTTGTTTCTTGGGAACAGAAATGGAAACAGGAACCACTTGACAACTGTGTTCTTGCTTTTTTTGGGTTTTGTTTTTTAAAGAGGAATGTTACAGCTTCCTTGTGAACTATGGCACAACATGTTCTTAAAATTTCGTTTAAGCACTTAGCATCCACAAGACAACTAGAAATAAATGGAATTTCAGCCCGGAAGTAAAAAAACACAGTAAAATCTTAAATAGAGGGTAAAAACCCACAAGTGGTTTCCAGTTCAAAATTAAGTGTACTGTCTACTCTTTCTCAAGTCACAGACAAACTCAAACCACAGCCCTGGCTTACTTTAACAACTAAAAGTAACATTTTAGGGAAAAGGACCCTTTCCATTTTGAAAATGAAATTCGATATGTCCAAAGATACAGGGTAGGGACTTACCTGCTCCAGTATGACAATAAAACGGGAAGCTGGAGGCAGGGCATAGGCTACAGCAACATAGGTTGGTCCAAAGCCAAGCCCAGCTATTTGAAAGAGTGTGAACAACATCCCATAGAAGAAAGAGTGGATTGCACGATGGGAGGAACTGCAGTAGCCTTGGGCCCACCAGACAAAAAGGTTGTATGGAATGACAACTGTGGCACTGAACATGCACAGCCAAGTACAGAAGACAACTGGGAACTTTCCAAAAACGAAGACCAGGAGATCAAATCCTAGGACCAGCCTAGAAGGCACAAGGAAAGACACAATATTCAGTGTCCATTGTTTGATTAGAAATACTTCTCGTCCACTAAGTGGCTACAAAACACAAACCTTCCAGATCATAACTGTTTGACAGTTGGGACAGAAGTGACCATGGCAATAGCAAGATTTAAGTGACCACTCTCAAGTATACCAGAAAATAAATGCAGGACTCATGCCATCAGGGCACATAATTAAGCCCAGGGCTTAATTAAGCACATCTTTAAGATCAGCATGTGCTTTAAGAATATGCTCAAGCTCATCCCTACTAAGAACAAGCACGTGACTAAACGATCCAGTGCTGAACCAGGGTCCAAAAGAGCTTTTGGGGAACACTCCCAGGATGTGGCCACTAAGAATCAGTTCTTCCCAGGAGTTTAACACCTAAAGAGGTTTTTTCCCCACCTCTATAGGCATGGGGTATTTTAACAGGCACCGATCAAATCTAGTTTAATCCTGCTTTGTGAGATCTGTGGGCATTCCACATGGATTCAGTTTAGAAGTTACCCAAAAGGTTCAGGGTCATTAGATGGTGAGTCCAAATATATCCAACTGGTGTGCACCAGGTACTTCAGTCCATTAATCAAGCTTAATACATAAGGACATAAACAAAAGGATGTTCAACTTGACTATCAGTCACCAGAGCTTACTCCTACGGAAAGCAGCTCTTCTAAACTATGATCAGAGGAGATGATAGCACAGAGTACACCCACAAAAAGTATTTGCTCTCATGTGGTAGCTCAATTGCAAACTGAATCCAAATGATCAGATCTAGCTAAAGTCACAGTGATTTTTTTTTTAAGTAATCAGGGATTTTAGAGGTAAATACTAGTTGATTTTAGAGGTAAATACTAGTGTATGGACACTGGGGAGAACTGGTAAGTTAGGATCAGTTAAACATTCAATGGCACATAAGTCTGTTCTTATACCCAGACAAGGGGGACAGTGATTATAATCAAGATACAGCTCTGGTTTTGTACACCAAAGAGCAGATAATCAGCAAGATAAACACATAATCCTCCTTGTGTACATGAGATACAGCTTGCCAAAACACTATTTAAGCAACAACCAAGTGTGAGGAAAGCAGTCTTTCACAATTTTTTTCCACAACTGGCTACCTACAAAGCACTATCTTAGCAGAGGCTGTGCCAACATCCTTGAGATTTTTTTCCCCAGGAAAAACAAAGTTCTATTTTTATTTAAGCACAAGTACAGTGTTCCAGAGCTGTCATTTTTAAACAGAGGAAGGACTGCTGAAGTATTTAAAGTTTCTCTAGGGTCCTTCTTCAAGCAACACAAGCAGCTGAAAGCTACCTTCTCATTAGAGGTGTTCGGCTAAAGTAGTCCACATTCCCTTTTGCCAGCCTTGTGATGAACTAAGCACATTAGGTCAAAGTGTGCTGGCCACAATTCCCATGTAATACATCAATTTGTAGTATTTTCCTAATATCCATCTATCCAATTTGAAATGATCATACCCCCTCAACAGGAATTCCAGGATATATTCTATGTCAAGTTGAAACCCCTCCGTCCAACAACACCCAAAGGAAGGATTCCCCCTTCTTTCTGCACCGTTCCGCTACTTCCTGTACCTCTGGAGCTCTGGAAGCATTTCCCAACCCTTGTCCCTGTGTTTCCAAAGCATTCCTACCTTCCTTCATCAATGAAGTCTACTAGAAGTGTACTGAGGATGAAGACGATGAGGAGAGCGATGAACATGTGGTAGATTGTCCTGATGTGACTCACTTCAAACAGTTCACTAAGGGAGAGACGAAAATTAATGTACAAATTGGGTGCCAGTCCTCAGTTCATCCTCAGACAAAGGATAATTAGCCATTATCCCAGTGGGATTGAGAGGGCTGTAATTAAGGTTTACATTTGGGGAAGCCTGCAAGCTGTAGTACAGATGTTTTAGAAAGAAACAGAGAAGCTTGAGCAGATTAGTCCACATGGGATTGAATGTAAGGCTGTGGGTGGTGGTGGGGAAAGCACCCCAAATCAAAGGTTCTTTAATTTGCTATCAAGGGTATTTTCAGTCAATTTGATGGAAAATGTGAAGTTAAGTTACTCACTCCAAGAGTGACCTCCTCGCAGTAAAGATCTTCCCGTGTTCTGGAGGGGCCCTTGAGTTCCTGCAAAAAAAGAGGAGAACATTTGAGACAAAAAAGGAAATAAAGCCTCCAGGAAACATAACCTTGTTATAGGAACAGTTAAAACTGGCTTACTTGGCTTTGTGCAATTCCTTCTCTGAGCAGGAAGCTGGGAAGAGGGAGGCTGGAGAGGAGGAATCCAGCAGTGCCGATTTTGCCACCAAGCTGTTCACAAACTCTGTGAAGTGACTGTCCACCTCCTTCATAAAAGCTGGTTTCAGTTGCTGACAGAGTAAAAACAGAGCACGAAATCGTTTAACTTGCTGGATACATTTTCATAAAATATTTATATTCCTGTTTATCCCGGCGCAGGACAGAGCAAGGCATCAAGAAAACATTCCTGCCAACAGTTGGAGCCTGTTTGGACAAGATCAGGGGCTCATCCTGGCCTGTTCACACACCTCAGGACTTTGAATAACGTTTATGTTTCTCTATCAGATGCAACACAGAGAAACAAAGTAAACATACTGATCTCCATACACATGTCTGCAGTGGCAGGTGTTTCTCATATGTTATAGTGTCAACTTAAAACATGAGTCCCAGAAAACATTTCTCAATTTTAACCAGAGGTATATCCTTAGTGCACAAAAACCGGGGACCAACAAGTTCAAGAATTCGCGGGATTAAATATTCCAGTTCGATCTCCTACACTCCCTTTTCTTCTCACAGCTTTATACAGGTTGTCTTCTCTATTAAGAGTCAGTTATGTCAAAGTTGCACCATTTACAGCCTATTCATATTTTTCATCTCTCACTTTAACAAAGGCAACTTCTGAAGTATATGGTTCACTAGAGACCTTGGCTTCTTCAGGTGCATGAAAAACCATAGATAAGCATCTCCTTCACCATTTTTTGGCAAAATGCACTGATACAGTGCAAAAAAAAGGAGCTAATCAGCTGTGGATAAAGCACAGGCCATCCTGGTCAAAGCCTGTTTTCTTCACCTGATAGAGCTTCATTTCTAGAAAGAAAAACATTACTTAACCCTCCAAATAATAAGTTATACAGACAAGGGCTATAATTCCTCTTCGAAAGGCAGACTGTAAAATGCCAAGATGTTTTCATATCCCTTTTGTCCCGCCTGAATCTAGTATGTGTAATTAATTCCTGTATTTTCCTGTCTGCAATATAGTTCAATCTGCTATTCAGTCTCATAACATGAACTTTCAAAGACCTGATCTCCCAAGCAGTTTTTTTAAAACTCGATGCATTTAGGAGAAACTTAATGATAAAATGTTCAGAGTTACTTATTTCTGCACAAAGTGCCACACTGAGCTCTGGATTCCTTTCTGTTGTGGTGCAAACTCTCTTATTACATACAGAGAGGACCCTGAGATTTGCGAAGTGGTTTAAGAGTTATTCTTATGACTTATTTCAAACATAATTTGCATATTGGTTTTGGTTTTCTTTATGCAAGTGTCTACTAGCAACATTTATCTGACTATCCTTTGCCTGGGATTTTTCCAGTTTGCCTCCAGATTCAAGGTCCAAGTCTTCCTACATGTTAATTACATATTATTTCATCTAGTTTTCCCACTGCTCAGCTGCTTAAGAAACACATGTGTTTCTCTGATCACCTTCAGAATTCCCCACTCCTTTCTACTTTCTCATAAGGTTGCAAAGTAAAAGTTTCTGGAGAAGAGAAGCTCCAAGGGAGACTTCAGAGCAACTGTCCAGTATCTGAAGGGGCCCACGGGGAAGCCAGAGAAGGACTCTTCATCAGAACTGTAGTAACAAGACAAGAGGGAATGGGTACAAATTGAAAGAAGGGAAATTTAAGTTAGATATTAGGAAGAAATTCTTCCCTGTGAGGCTGTTGAGACACTGGCACAGAATGCCTGTGGCTGCCCCATCCCTGGAAGTGTTCAAGGCCGGGCTGGACGAGGCTTGGAGCAACCTGGTCTAGTGGGAGGTGTTGCTGCCCATGGCAGGGGGGCTGGAATGAGATGGTCCTTAAAGTCCCTTCCAACCCAAACTATTCCATGATTCTATAAAATACATGATCAGATGATGTATTCTTACAAAATGCTCCTGTCTAGTGCAACAACAGCCAAGAAAGCAAGTTTAACTCTCCGGCAGAAAATACAGGACAATCTGAAGTAAGCCCACGTAAAACCAGAAGACCCTGAGAGGTCAAGGTGGATCAGAACTCTCCATTCCTCCTGCTCCACTGTAGTCAGATCCAGAGAGATCTCTTGAAACAAATGCTGCAGTAGGCAAAGGAGCAGACTAATATTTAACTTCGAAAAACATCTTCCCCCTGTTCGGCAGCTTCCAGTATAGAATAAATAAACTTCACCAGTGCTTAATAAAACAGAAGCTCTTAGGATCTGGCTACTCTTAGATATTGCTTTTCTGGGAGGCAAGAGATATGGACTTGTTCCTTTACAAACAGGAGGAAAAGACCCAAATATTGAATACTTGGGAATACAACCTGTAAAAGAAGGCAGTTGTGCTCTCTAGTACAGACTAATTTTACAGCATGCATGCACATATCCCTACTAAAAAAGCCAAAAGAGAAATTCCTGCTCCTCTTGGAGTGCTCAAATTCCTATGCCAAACAAAGCACTATTCATTCCCAGTGAAACAGTGTCTTTTTTTTTTTTTTTTTTTACAGTGTCTCCCCTTTTTTCAGCCTAATCTCTTCTTGGGAGAGTTTAACATGGTATTTCCTTGAAGTTCCTCTTCCCTTTAGCTGGCACTCTGCTGAGGTTGCCTCCTCCAGGGCTGATACCAACACGTGCAGGTGTTTGGACTGGGAGAGCAGGGCATGAGTTCTCAGTAGATTAAATAAAATACAACCAGAGTACAGACACCCCCCAGTAACTGTAATTACAAACCAACAAGCATGAAAAGAATGCTATGCCATAAAAAGCAGAAGCTGGCCAATAATTGATGAGAAGTCAGAGAAAGTTGAGGGAAGTAACCCTGTGGCTTAAAGTTGCATCGGTTCCCCAGCATTTTACTCATTCTAACAGATTTAGTAATTTTGGTCACTGGAACGTGACAACAGCCAGCCCTGACCAAGTGACAGAGCACAACCTTCTCAACTCAGTTTAGGATGAGCAAAGGACTTCCAGACTGGACTGAAGGTGCCTGAAGGCCTCCTTATGCATGACTTCCAGCTCCTGCAAATCCTATTTATATCTGTGGAGTTGTCAGTGACCAGGCTTTTCACAAGCCAAGCATCTGCCTAGACCTCAGATATCTATCACAGAAAAGAGGAACTGCAATCCAAGCCTTTGTCCAGTGGTTCACACAACAAGAGGGCCTGCCACTCGAGGAATTCTCAGGTATTTTGCAGTAGGTAGGTTTTTTCCTCAACCTTACCTCTATTACTGTAGCTTTGAGGCACCTTAAATAAATCTACAAGCTGCCTAACTCAGGGTTTAAAACCTGAACTCCCCCTGTTTTGGGAGAAACTTCAGCAACTAAAGCACCACTGACCTGCTGTTTTTTTAGGATTCTCTTGGCAAATAAGAGATCACTCTGTCTGCAAACTAGTGTGTCTCAAAACTGGTGGCCAGAAAAAAAAAAAAAAGGAACAAGAGAATAAATAAGGAACACTCCTGAAGAAAGAAATCCAAGATCAAGTTGTCCCCTTGCTCCCTGGAACTTTCAAAGCTTCATGTGCTTAACAGTGAAAGCTTTCTCCTGCAAACATCCATTGCCAGCACAGTGATTAACAGTGGCTGTTTTGTCTGCAGAGAAGAGTTACAAGGCTTGATCTCCCATGTCCTCAGTAAGGATAAACAGGAGAGTACAACATGCAAAATAAAATTCCAAGGTGACTATCCCTCTAATGGGTTGAATTTTAGGAGTTTCAGCACAAAAAGCACCCTTTGCAGAAGACATTTAAAAATCCTTTAGTTACACTTGTTATAAATTACCACCTATAGAGGTAGGAAAAAAAAAGACTTTTAAACAGCAAAACATCTCAAAGGTGCAAGGTATTTTTCTCTCTAAGTATTCGCTCCCTACTATTCACAAAAAGCTGGAACAATTAGATTACTTCATCTTTACCATGGAATTCTCTGCAATAAAATGATGCAAGAGTGCAGGACGATTTGCCCTGAGGAACATGAGTGCCACAAAACAATGGTTAACAAGGAGGGTGCAGTTCATTGTTTGGCCAACTTCATTTAATTTGGGCATAAATCACCTCAATATAATCTAAGACAATGGCAGCTCACACGGATGCAGGTGATGTCAGAAACACCTGGTGCTATTTTCCTTGAGGATATTGTTCCCTGACAGGAATGAGACCAAGGTTCAGGAGGGTCATCTCCACAGCCAAGGCAACAGAAGTTGTGGGATACCCTTTATTCAGTGGATAGCAGGACACAGAGCATTTCGAATATGCAAGCAGGCTGGCTAATAATCACACTGCCAGAAGTTAGTGGTAAGGGAATTTCCATTTTATTTACAGGTCTCAAAGTTCATTCTTATCTCTGGACTTCAACCTATTGGGGTCAAGGAAGACAGAACCACATCGGATAAACACTATCCCCTTGTGCCAAGTAGGACAGAGAAAGAGGGCTGTGGAAAAGTCACTGCACTCAAACTACGACTGAACAGGGATATTTGTGTTCCAGGGTCAGTGACTCTCCAAAAGACATTGGGGGTCAGTTATCCTGCTCCAGCCCACAAGCAAGTATTATATTTACCTCAGCTTCTGCTATTAGCTGCATTTTCCTTGTTATCACGTGGTCGACATCAACACGGCCTGAAGAAGGAAAGCAAACATTTAACATTTGCAATTTTATCGGCATGTCTGAAAACACAGAAAGCACAACATACAGTAGCTCAGACACCAACTTTTCGACAGTATTTCTGACTTCTAATAAGGTCCCAGTGAGCTCAAATCAAAGCTGCAGGAAGTTCATAAACTACGACCAAGTGTTTTAGGATCACAGAACTGTCAGGCAGTCAACAGCTGATAACATGCTGGATATTTGAAAGCTTTATTTTCCATCAGCAACGCTGCAAATCTTCCCAAGGTCCCTAAACATATTCAGCCTTGAAGCAGCAATCAGAGCAACCCTTAAAAGGTCATATCCAAGTGTGCTGATTTTTTATCAGAGGTTTATTTTACACCAGACTAAGGTTAGTTTGTCTGGAGGTCTCTACGTTGCCAATAGACAAGGCAGTCAAGTCATGGCTATCAGTGAAATACTGTGATCAGCTTTAAGACAGGCTGAATGGCAAGCTGGAAGATTATCCTGTGTTCAAACCTGGATATTCCCACTCCTTTCATCCCCCAGGAGAAGTGCTAGATATTGGTATGACTGTATTCCTCAATATGTTTCACCACTTAAGCAAACAGTCAGGTCTTACGTGCCATCAATATCATCTTTTATCATTACTAATATAGGTAAAGCCTCAAATATCACCTTTCTTTGGCATACCCATAAGATGTCTCTATTACATCAAGAGGAACAGCACCCACAGATCAGGCATTTCAGACTAGTCGGGGTTTAGGACAAGCACCAGCTGGTGTTTCCCCTCTCCAATAAGAACAACACAGAAGATAAAGTTACTTAAAACAGAGTCTTGCACATGGAAGAAAAGCAAGACTAAAGCAGCAGTCTCCACCCCCTAAAATACTACTCAGGGTGAAAAGATTGCAAGAAACCTTGCCTGGTGCATATCCTTTGGCAATTATAGCTACAGCACTACCTCACACACAGACACACAGCCGGGATTACAACTTGTTTCTAAGACAACATTACCACTTCTAGAAAAAGAAGGTAGTGAACTGATTCCCTAATAAGATTCCAGGGAAGCATGAGCTCACAGATTTACTGAAGAGGTACCAAAGTTGTGCTGCTGTGTGGCAGGAAAACAGATTCATGCACTATCACAGTGCATAATGTGGCCTCCTTGTATGGGCACAGCCCCTGCACACAAAATGTGGTTTCATTTTCATTGACACAGGTGCTTCTGAGATGCTCACTATTCTCAGGGTGCTCTTATGAGCAACTGTTTTGAGCAACTGCTTTTAAGTAGCTTAGGAAGACCTGCTTCAGAAATGACTCCGATTTTAATACTGGAGTTAAACAAAACAAGAAGCTTTACCCTCATGCAGCTATGTTCAGTTGTCAGCATTAATTCCCCTTTCCATCAATCAGGCAGGAAGACTGTTTTTTTGTCTATAAAAAGTACTACACGAAATATAGACTTAAGAACAGCAACAACTGCCCATTACTTAGAAGCCCTCTAATGTAATAACAAACAAGGAAACTGCTTAACACCACAAATTTTGGCTGCATGCAAAGATACATTTTTCCAAAAATAGAATTCCCAGTTGCTAAGCATCTCAGCTCCAAGACAAAAAAAAATTACCTCAGCATTTAAACTCATCGTGCTGGTACACTTACTGAACAACAGCAGTTTGGAAAACAAATTGAGAGAGAAATTTAAGATACCCTTGACCCACTTAGTTCCTGCACTTTGCTGGTCTAAAATGGATTCACACCCAATAAATTTAAAAAAAGAAAAGAAAAAAATCAATTTGTTCCATGAGCAGCAGAACTGTATCCCCTTCATATCATCTCAGCGACTCTACTCCCTCACCGTGTCACTCCACAATTGTATTCTAATTTCTCTCCTCCCATTACTACTGTGTGAAGAACCAGCTTGTGCTGACCTGCTAGATCAGACAGAGCTGCTGGGTTTAATGAACCCTCCCCTGGAAAAAGTTAAGAATTTGTGTCTCTTATCTAGTTGCCAACCCTCAAGACTCTTATCGAGTTTTCTTGAAGCCACCCAACACAGCCAAAGTGGACAGGACACGTGAGACTTAAGGAATTGCACTATTTCCTTTGTAGGCTTTGACCACTGCTTTGACCATATATTTCCTGTCAGATCTTGCATTTGAAGCCTCAGTTATTAAAACTACCCAGGCATAGTATTTATTAATAAAACACCCTTTTTGACTACAAGGCCTTAAAGATGGAGTTTTACCTATATCAAATGTGCAGCTTTAATGGTTGCACAGGAAACAAGGCCAGTCTCTGACCTGCTGATGCTGTAACAGCTAAACTGTATGCAGTGTCCCTCCTGACACTTTATTTAACCACAGAACAGACTACAAACACAGCATCTTTTAAAAGGTTTTAAAATCAAGACCTGTCTTCAGTATAAGCATCTCATACAACAAAGTAAAATCCCTTGTGAGCTTGTCACATCTTTTCCAGAATAAGGTCTCCTGTAGAAGAAAACCAACTCCAAACCAACTCATTCTGCTGTGTTGCATTGCCCCATAAACTCAACTGTGTCACAAGGCAGATACCAGAGAACACACAAACTCATCATCTTCTTTAATCACTCATCCTCTGTTGTGCAAGCTGCCACTCATGTTCTGTGAGGTCACTGGAGAAGAGATTCATCACATGATTTTGAGTCTAAAAGGAAATGTGCACTGCTGAAGAATCCAAATCTTCACTTTCCTTTGACCCTGAAAACAAAGACTGGATCCCTCTGTATCACTTTGGGATTCCAACAGCATTATAAAAATAGACTTGGGGCTGCACAATACAAGCAACCACATCTCTGCATTTGAAGTTGAGATGTGCCTTAAGAAAACAGGAAATATATTCAAAGCGATAAAAAAGTTGTCTTTGAAGACTAGTACAAAATAGTGGCCAATTTCACAGGACACTGAAACAGAGTTTGCTTTGGAAGAGCTCTGCTCATGGGGAGAAGTTTTAACAGCAGTTGTGTTGCCTTCCCACCAGCAAAGACATTAACAAGGTCTTTAGCTGACCACTTGTCTTGGGCTTGTAGAAACCGATGCTGGTAGGACTGACTTCTCTGTACAGCCCAAATTCCAAGTAGGTTCAAAAATCAGAAGAAAAAGCAAATGAGCAATTTGAATGTAAACTTTGTTTCCATAGGAAACCAGGCTAATAAAAATCACCTGAAGATTGAGAAAGCTGCTTAATTGTTGAGAAGTTGAGCAACTCTGGTTTCACAAAAGATTGACTAACTACCTTTCCTAAAGGATCTCATTGTCCCTTTTTCAACCTACTCTTGCACGTTACAGATATAAGTGACATTTGAGATGACTAGAGCAGGAAACCATTCACATGATCTACTGGTACAGCAGCTTGGGATCCAACAAAAACCAACTTATTTCTTGATCAGGAAACCGACCATTCAAAAGGTTAAAGCAACATAGGCAGAAGGATTTCATTACTGACACCTGGATTTAAAGGCTCCCTCTCCAAAAACACTACAGATGTTACCTGAAGCAAGGCAGTGTTAAAGCCAACCTAGTGCAAGGCTACTGTAAAGAGGGGGAGGAGTTCCATATCTTGTACAACACACATTATTAATTTGATGTTAATGAGCCTTATTCTTAATTATGGTAATTTTTTTGGCCACTCAGCAGATAGAGGCAAGTTATCATTAGACTCAGGTAACCTATTTAAAGAATGCACAAGCCACAGGACACTGCACTACAGCTGGACAAGGTACTGAGCTTAAAAAGTCACTTCTGAAGGTACATGGGACAGAAACAGCCTCTTCACTAGCAGGAAGAAACATCTGCATTCTCTATATCATGCTACCATGTCTACAGGCTCCTCAGAAAAAACTGCTGAGCCTTCACCTAATCCACAGGTTCCAAAACATGAGAGCACAAAATTGCCAGAACCCAGCGAGACAAAACAGCTCTGTTCCATCCATCTCTCAGAAACACATCCAAGACGCTCAATTCAAGCAGCTTAATCCCAAATTCATTAATCTGCAAGAAAAAGCCTGTTCATACATTGAACACTTACTACTGTGAGTCAGACAGCAAAGGCTAAAGCTTTCCAAATTGCTCCATTTGTTCCCTCCTCCTCTTCCATCAGTGGGCACATGCAACTCGTGCATCACCGTGAACTTTTGCACCGAGAATGATCGATAGTAACCTCTCCATGGGAAGATAACTCCTTCCTAAGATCAGCATTACCAAACAGCCTTACTCACACCAAACAGCTTTGCCACGTTGCTTGTTTGCAGATCAGCCTCCAGAGACACTTCTAATCCTTTCCTGATTTCTGGGGAAACAAGGACAGACCCCAAAACCACCATTTTACTGTTCTGAATGACCAGTCTGAGCATCTCAGAGAACTCTGAATGCACACTGAGAAACCATGTCATCTCTAACCTTTTTAGATCTGCCCATGCAGTTTCTATTATGCTCATTCCAGGTGAGTTTTCATCCAACCAGTACTGCCTGATACCAACATCCCATTAGGCAGAACAGTCTGATATTTATGTATCTCCAGCTGAAAACATGTAAGACTAATTTTATTAAGGAGGCCTGGCTTTTGACAGGGGATTATTGCCACCCAGATCATCTGCTGACTCTATGCCAGGACCAAATTAGCTGTTTAATTACAACACTGGAGCCAATTAAAGGAGAAGTGATACATCAGACTGAAGTTCAGCTACTCTGTCAAAGTGAAATTACAGGCTGAATAATTACAAAATAGAAACAATACTGCTAAAAAATTGGGTGTACCTGAGTACAAACTCTTCACTCTTGGAAGCCAAACAAGGAGACAGCCTTCAGAAGCATTGATGAGGCAAGAAAAAAAAGTAACCTTAACTATACCAATGGAAGAGGCAGACCTAATGTAGCTCTAAAGCCAGTACATGTATTAAAATTATTTCTCTTAGCAATTTAATATCAGCCAAAGCATTTGAGTTAATGAAGAAAGGGTTAGAGGTCCAGAAGTTTCTGTAGAAAGTTCACACACTTCTGGACACAAGTCAATTGGCCCTTGACACATTAACTCTTCAGTTAAAAAGCAGATTGTGCTTGCTATAATCAGAGAGGATCAAGGCTGAGTAATTACGTTAGTGATTTTGTCTTTCTACAGAAATAACTGCCACAAAGATGCTACAATACTTACTTTCATACATTCTTGACCTGGCTGGAATCCCTTGACTGCAACAAATATGCATCTTATCTAAAATTCTCTACAACACCCAGTGCTAAGATGCTACAGTATAAAAAGGCTGTTGCCAGACAGCAGATCATTAGGCACACACTGCCTTTGTACACATCAGCGCTAATGCCTTAGAAACAGCTATTGAGATGTGAAGAGCCAGGACAAAAGAAAGAGAAAAACCATCTATGGCTGCTTCTTTTGAGAAATTCTCCCACCTCGGCCCTGCTTTCGAAGAAAGGGCCACTATGAAGAGGCCACACTTCAACTTCATAAAGCTGCAACCTTTGGGTCATAGAGATGCTGATTTAACCCCATTGTACAGAGGAATTTCTGACCAGAGGGATGCATCTTCCTCCCACAACTCAAGGCATCAGACTCATGCCTCCTACCTCCTTGTGTTAATCCTGTTGTCTCCATCACTGTGCTGAGCAAGGAGTCTGCAAAAACCAGTGCCACTTTGTGACACCTCTGCTCAACTGGCAGCAACGCTGGCAGGTAAGATGCACCTGGTCTTAACTAACCAGGATTCCTCCCTGCTGTCCTTCACCGCAGTTTGTACAGGATTAAAACCACACTGCACTGATCCAAGCCAACCCACCAGACACATAGGAGAGCTCAGTACACTTTCAAGAGATCTACCCCAGGATGTTTACTTGCTACACACTCACAGTATCTCACCTCCAGTGATGTTTTGCCACATCTCAAGAGGTGTTGAAAGGATAGACCTTTAAAGACAGGCACACCCACATATCAAGCACTAATTATCACTGCTATATTTATTAGTCACCCAAAACCTTGCAAGAACTCAAATTCATTCATAACATTCATAATAGAATTTCCATACATGAAAAAAGGCTAAAAAGGTACTAGTCTACTTCTAAACCCATCATGACTGTTTTTCAGTAGCCACCAACTCCCTGCAATTTTCTAAAACAGTCCCATTTGATCCAATTAAAATTACTGTACTACCATCAGCTTAAAATCCCAGTTCTCCAAGCAGTTTGTGGGATGACTTTCTCTCCAATGTATTTTTCTGCAAGAAGAAATCTAACTTGTCCTAAACTTAAACTTGCTCCAACTCCTGTTTCAGTTGAAAGGAGTACTATGAAACAGCGACAATTTTCAGAACCATATCAGTAAGAATTATCTCCTTGAGTCAGTGGCATCAGGGTTTTGGAGCTTATACTCACATGGCACATTGTGATAAACTACTTTAGCTATTTGCTTAATCTGTGTCCCAAAGAGAAAGGAAACAAGCTGCAGTTTCAATGCTGACCTCCTTATCACCGGGCTGGAATGTGGTACAGCATAAACCAGGAATTACAGACAGTCACAGAGTCCACAGGCAAAACCACTTATTGTGCCACACAACTGTCCCTGCAACCCATGGGACAGGGCATGGCAGTAGTGACCTTTCCACAAAGCCAACTACAAGCCACATAACTTTTAAGGTGACCACAGAACAAATGAATACAAACCCAACTGTTTATTGTTCTGTTTTCTGGCAGCCCAGGTTGACTGGATAGAAGGGAGCTGTCCTGACACCAAGAGAACCCCAGAGGAGCAGAGAATCATTCCTTGTGCCATCCTACCTCCACCTGTCTGTCAGGTATGTTAAACACCATTTTGTTCAATCTTGAGAAGCCTCATACTTAAAGCTTGTAAAGGAAGTGAGATGAAGTCCCAGAAAAAGCATTTACCAGGATTACTCAAAAGTGCTGCCAAGAAGCATTTGCACCATTTACAGTATTAATGCATCTCCTTCTGCTGTGACAATTAATCACTTTTTTAGATCCCTGCAAGCACTGCAGCACAGCTCCCTAGGGAAAGTTCTGCAGGTCACCACTCCAAACAACCCACACCTGCTGAAGGGGTGCAGCTGGTACACAGGGAGCTCCACCAGAGACAGAAAAAACAAAATGAAGGAGCAAAGAGGACAGAGCCATGAGCTAGAAAGGACACCCTAGAGGAGATCACGTGCCAGAGGTGCAGCTAGTCCCAAACCAGTGAGTCTCACCATTGCTTGAGTTTTGAAACGACCTCTCGCTCTCAGGTCTCCTCTGTGTTTCTTCATTCTCAGGGGTCTTGCAGGGTGCAGTGGAGCCAGACTGGCGTTTCCTCACACAGTCGTCACCTGCCATGGTTACCCAGCTAGGCCAGAAAAGGAGAGCAGATAATTAATGACAGAAAAAACTCATTAACTCTTTACATTTTTCAGTGATAAATTCAAATAGCCTTCTTCACACTAAAGTTAGAGTTTCTTCCCTCCATTACGAATTCAGAGCAAGGACAGAGGAAATTCAGCACACACTGGGGTGAGTCAGTGACTGTGGATCACACTTCCTCTCCCTTACTACAAGCAGTAAAGGAACAAAGTAACCAAGCAAGTTCCCCCATCACTACCAAAACATCCCCCCACAGCTCCCTCTTGTCCCTGCAAACCTTATAAGTGTTTAAAATAACTTAAGCCCTTGCAAAACCTTCAAAAGACCAAAAAGCAAATCCTTCCTGACAGTCAGCTGGACAGCAAGACTTGCCTTCTGAGAGCTCTGGCACTTTGCTTTGCCAGAATCACCAGCAATATTTTGCCTGAGCCAAGCACCTACTTGTCAAGTTTTCAGTTGTTATTGCAAGAGCAGCTTCCTCAATGGATCCTTGTGTTCTGCTTGGACAGACAATGCAAACCACAGAGAAACAGGAAGAGAATTAGGTTTGAGCTAGGGACAAAGGTCACTGCTGGGGACAGAGCTGCCAGCAGGGAACACCTGAAGCACTGCAAGCAGGATGAAAACAAAATTCTCAGTTAACAAGAAGGGCACAAAGAGATTCTACTTTGGCTACCAAACGACCTCCCAGGACACTCCACCTGAAAATTCAGCTCGAGAATCTCTTGGAGATGTAGCTACAACCAGGGAAAACATTCAGATTTTTTTTCCAGAAAACCACACAGGCATGTATGTGACTACATTTCCAAACTCAATGTATTTTTTCACCTTGGCACAAACTCTGCAGCAGATGTGTTTGGCTGCTGGTGAACAGTGTACGTGCACCAGCACAGACGAGCTGTTACAGGCAGGCAAGGAAAACTCATGCACTTGTGAAAAAATGAACTGTTTAAGGATGGATTTCCTCAGAATACAGAGGGTGGCACTTCTGCAAAAGAGAAATAAGACTATGATCAGAGGTTTCCAGGACTCAACTTCCTGTGTTTGTCCCTCTAGTCGAACAGCCTCCCATTCTCCTTGCAGGCCTCACAGCACAAAGGGGAGAAACACCACCACCAATCAACAAGTCACTAATTCAATCACCATTTCTTGCAGCACTGCTCCTCTCAGCTCAGTCTCAAGAGGTCTCAAGCTGCCCACAAGCTGCAGAGCTGGCTCTGTACAACACCTGAGAGCTCACATTATCATGATCTACATAATGCAAAAAGCATTTACACGAAGAACAGAAAGAACCAGACAAGAATATGGTAAATCTTCCTACAGTAATTGTGTTCACCAGCCTCAAAAGGCAGCTGGCAGGTTATACCCACTTCCTACCAGCTCTTCATACAGTTACTGCAGCAAACCCCTTGCTTTTAAATGTGAATCAGTCCCCATCAGGAATACTTGACTCTTTACACTTCCCAGCCTTCCCACAAGCTTCCAGGTACAGACATGGCTGCATCATGTTGGAGCAAAGAATCATTTTGCCCACCTGGGACTTACAACTACCTGGAGATCCTGGGCAGCTAAACATTCCAATCCTTGTGTTCTTACACAACAGAGATGCCCAAACCCCTGTCTAAGGGTAAGAATGGATCACTCTGCTCACACGACAGGATCTGCAGAGCAGTGGAGGGGGAAATCAAGCTGCCTTCCAAATTCATGCACCAAGCTACTCCTTGGGCAGCCTGGAGCCTCTCACTGCCTCCTGATCCAAGTTAGTTCTCTTTGTGAGCCACACCCATCCTTACAGGTGCAGGTTTTCCAGCTCTAACAGGGGACCACAACTTTAATTCTTTTCTCAGCACACTTTTCTTAAAGAGATGAGGAAGACGCTCCTTCCTCTCCAGTGCAGAGTGGTTACAGTATTTCACTGAAAGGTTAACAGAAAGGAGTTAAAAAGTAACAGATTTCAGGATACCAGAAGGAAAAATCATGTGAGGGGAAGAAAAAAGTAAAACAACTTAAAGTTATTAATTCAGATAGGCTAAGTGATGACAAGAAAGCCTTTTCCACACCAAAACAAGAGCTGTGCTAGAGAAAAATCTATGAAAATAGACATTTTCCTAGTCTACTTCCCATATGAATGGAGGTGTAACATTACAGTACCTAAGCAACTATCAGCACATCAGATCCTAAAGAGGGCATCAGAGCTTTCCTCTAATCTCTGCTAGAACTGAATCATTCATGACACAATGCCAGGATAGCTCCAGATGTTCATGTCCTCAACAAGAAGAAATCTCTCCTCACAACTAGTTAACAGTCACTCCACCCCACTGAGCACTTGTAGGACATCCACATCCGCAACTGTAGCTGTAGGTTTCTAGAACTACAAACCCATTAACAGGTTTCCGACCAGGAACGCCCTGGTTCTACAGGCACGGCTGCGTTACGGCACTCGTAAAGGGCTCACAAACCTTAAGCTTCTCCGTCTTCCCTTTCGAAACACTGGTAATTAATTATAAGATGCTTTTAGAGAAAAGCAACACCCCGTGGGAAGTTCATCTTTGCATTTCAAAAGGCTCGGTGAGGAACAGCCAAGAATCACGGAATGGTTTGGGCTGGAAGGGACCTTAAAGATCACCTAGTTCCAGCGCCCTGCCTCCAACACTAAACACACTCAATAACAACCTTATTCCAAAGACCATTTAGACCATTCAGACCTACAAAGTTTTCCTTCGGCTCTTGACCCTGAGGTATAACATTGACTCGCAGACCCGGATCCTCGGTACCCGCAGAGGTGCCCTCGAGCCAGGCAGGACCAGGGCAAAGTTAAGGTCATCCCCAGCTCACCCGCAACGCGCAAAACACTCGGCAGGAAAAAAAACCACTGTAAACCTGCGGAGATCAATGGGATCCGCCTGAAGCGCTGCCCGGGCTCCGAGCCAGTTCCTGCCCCGCGAACTCCCCGCACACACCCGCCTCCCCCGAGCCCCAGCCCCGCAGAGCTCCGTGAGCCGCCGGGGGCGGGGAGGGACGGCGCGGACCCGGTGCCGGGGTCAGGGCCGCCCTCACCCCGCGGAGCATCACCTCAGGGACGGCAGAGCCAGTGCCGCCTTCTCCTCCTCCTTCTCCTCCTCCGCGTGCGGCCGCTTCCCTTTCCCCTGTTCCCCCTTCCCGCCTCCTCCCGCCGGGGCCTCTTCCCGGGGCTCGCGCACGTCACGGCGCAGGGGGCGGGGCGAGCGGCGGCACCGCCCATTGGCTGGGGAGGCGGCTCCGCGTGGGAGGGGCGGGGCGGGGGGCGCGGCACGTGAGGCGCACGTGGGGGCGCGCGACCCCCCCCCCGGCCCCCCCCACTCACCCCCCTCAGGAACCGCCGCCTTCTCCCGGTGATCCTGAGGCGGGGAGTTAATGCACCGAGAAACGTGGCGACCCACCCGCAAGGGGAAGGCAGCGCCCAAGGCTGGTAAATGCTCAAAAGGAGCAACAAGAGTCAGAGGGTCCGCAAACAGTCAGAAAGTTTTATTGGTAAATTAGACACTTCACGTGGAAATTGGTATGTTGGTCCCTGACCCGCTGTGTTAAGCATACGGCAGTGGGTTCTGGATAAAGGGGTAGGGTGAAAGGGAAGAGAGAGAGGAAGAGATTGATTGAAGAGAAAGGAAAGGAGGGAGGAAGGAAAGGAAGCAAGGAAGGAAGGAAAGGAAGGAAGGAAGGAAAGGAAGGAGAGAAAAAGAGATCACCAGTCCTGGTTCCAGCATCAATCCAGCTGAGGGAATGTCAGTCAGTCCTAGTTCCAATGAGTCAATCCAGCTGAGGGAATGTCAGTCAGTCCTAGTTCCAATGAGTCAATCCAGCTGAGGGAATGTCAGTCAGTCCTAGTTCCAATGAGTCAATCCAGCTGAGGGAATGTCAGTCAGTCCTAGTTCCAATGAGTCAATCCAGCTGAGGGAATGTCAGTCAGTCCTAGTTCCAATGAGTCAATCCAGTTGATGGAATGTCAGACCCGGTTCCAGCTGTGGATCAGCTGTGTCAGTCTGGCCGATGGGACCAACCGGGATGCGGGTCAGCCATGGCCACCCAGCCACTGGGCTCAGTGACCCCCACAGGCAGTGTCTGCCCTTGCCCTCAGGACCCCCCGCTCCCCACGCCCCTGGCACAAGGAGAACTTATTTCAAGGCCCTGGGAGGACGTCGCAGCCAAGGCTGGGAGGGCTCGGCCGCGTTATCTGTGCTTGTCCTTCAGCGGGAACGCATGGGTTGCTAAACAAGCGCTTCCCACGGCACCCGGGCTCAAAGTGTCCTCCCCGGGGAGGCTCTTCCAAACAGGAGCCAGGGTAGGTATTTTTACAGGGAAGTAAAAGTGGAGTGCCCCCCAACTTCAACAGTACCTCCAGTCCCCCAAGAAGGGGAATCTGTGGCAAGGGAGTGCTCCCCCTCACAAGGGTTACCCTGGGAGTGGGAGCTGCAGTTTGTGTATTTGGGGGAGCCGAGCAGGGGCCTGGCTGGACAGTTCTCCCTCCAGTCTCAGATGTGCTCCGGAGGGTCAAAAACTGTGTGAAAGGTTGGGGTTTGGACCTCGCTTTCTCTCTCTCTCCTCAGACAGTCACAGGCTTGTGACGGGCAGTGAGTCACTGAACACGTCACCAGCCAACAAACTCTAGTAACCTCCCGGGAGCTGCATTTCACACTGCAAATGGGAAAGTTTTCCTGAAGACAGGAGAACTAAGCCACTAATCTCCTACTGCAAGTACATGTCTCTCCTCCTCCTCATGACTTCAGGGCTGTGCTGTGCACAACATGTACCCAGGTGCACCTTGAAAGGTCACCACAAACCGAGGTACAAAGCTACAATGTGGTATTAAAACATTTCTGTTGCATTTCACCTTATCAGACCTGTCACTAAAATTTGTTTTGACCGACATGCACCCAAGACAACTTTTAAATGTGTAACTGCTGGAACTTTTAGAAGCTGTTTTATACAATCTCTTGGGATTCTGAGTAGAGTCACTGAATGAAAAAGTCTGAACCTGATTTAGTTGGCAATGTGTGTTCACACTATTATCCCATCACCCATCTTTCATGCTGCTTAATAGGAAAACTTGTAAAAATTAAAAGAACATAATAAAACCCTGTCATTGCCGAAATGCAAATAGCTGCATTGGTGGTAGCAGCAGGAATGCTCACATAAACCTGTCCCTGTTCTTAAGAAGTCAACTTTAACACAGTGCTGCTTAGAGATACTGTTGGGTCAGGCTATACGTGAGCACTGGTGCCCTTATGACAAAAATGCTGTGCCAGCTATTTACAGTGAAGTGCAAGTTCAACAAATTGATTACACTGTTTTATCCAATTAGTAAAAGCCTAACTATGGGTGGTAGAAAAAATGAGAAAGAAAAGTGCAGCTAACCTTCAGAACTAGTTAGCTTTGCTTATTTTGCCATAAGGAAACTGTGGAGAGGTGCCACCAGATTTTAGTATCACCTTCTGACAAACCTCCCAGGCCAAAGCAGTGCTGTGTGACAGGCACTGAACTCCCTCCCTGGTCTCTCGGTTTTTCTCGGGCAGAGCTGTTCCACAGCCCACCTTCCCTTCTCTTTAGAGGCTGTTTACCTGCAGCTCACCGAGGCTGAAAAGCAAAGCAGCCGCTCTCCTTACTTTCCTTCCCAATATTTACACAAGCAATTGGAAGAAGGCACTGCCACCTCTGCTTCCTGCCACTCATGCCCATCATCTGCTGTTGTCTTCCCTGGTCCAAATTGCTGCCCTGTTTCATCAGCTGCATCATTTACCCTGCTTGTCACCACGGTGCTTGTAATCTTGATTTTCTGGAGTGTTGTACGTTAATCCTATGAGTTGTGTTGCTCAACGATTGCCCAACCACAGCTGTTCCTGAGCACTCCTGGCTGAATCACCGCGTGGTCGTTCCTGTTGTTGGCGTGGGAGCCTGTGGTAACCTGATACCCCAATTTTTGTCTCAACATCAATGGCTTTCAACCTTCCCAGTACCAGGCAACAATGGGACTTCGGAGTGCTGCTTTTTTCCCCTCCTTTCTTTCCTTCCTTCTTTCTTTCTTTGGAAAATGCTCTCAGGCACATTGTGTGATTTTGGGGGCTGTCCTGTGCAGGTCCAGGAGTTTTCATAATGATCCTTGTGGGTCCCTTCCAACTCGGGCTATTCTATGATTATATGATTCTTTCTTTCCTTCTCTTTTTTTCTGTGCCTAGTCCTGTTCCTTCCTATCACGTTTGGCACTGTTGCAAAATAGATGTGATTAAAACTGCCTACTTTTAATTCTGTGTAATTCTAATTTATTTTCTATTTTAGGATTTTTGGTGTCAGTCAGCCCAGGGAGTGAGTAGGTGTGGCTGTTTCTGATGCCCTCATTTATTGACCAAAATGATTAATTCCTTTAAAGCTTCTATTTGGCCTTTAAAGTCAGTCACTTGAGAGCCTCAACCCTTTCATATATTTCAGCAAATCCTATAATAAGCTGTTTAAAAGTGTGGTTTAGAATTTCACAATGTGTAAGCAGAATGGGAACGTTCTGATGGATAAATGAAGGAGCTCCCTCAAGCGGTTAAAAATATTGTTACATGTTCCACTTAAATGTTTTCCTTTTTAAAACAATATTAACAAAATTACAGCAATGTTAGGTTTAGAATGTAAAACCAGTCATAAATGTAGCATTGAATGAGCTTCTATTTTTGCATAACCAGAAATAATGGTGTGCATTTAAGAGGCCAAAACTCGATCAGGCAAGTGCTACACTTAAGAAAGAAAATAATTTAAGAAACTGTGGAGGACTTCAGCCTGATCTGATAATGCGTGACTGAATTTTGGCAGGAAAACCGAAAACTAGCTCCAGCAGATATCACATTGTTGAGGATGCCTGAAGTGTTTATAAATTATAAAGATTGCTTTTTAAAAACTCCGGCTCAAGTTTCACAGTTTCTGCTATCATCATGTCAAGATTTTGTGTGTAATTACCCTTGCTCCTCTTTACTCTGCGTGAGGCGTAGAGTTTTCAAAATATTTGGTGCAAGAGATTCAGATCAGCAAACTTTGGAGGAAAGACAGAAGCAGCAGGAATTACACTTGCATTCCAGGCCATGAAGCTGCTGGTTTTGCTGGCAGATGAAACACGCAGGGAGAAACACTCGCATCCTTCAGCAGAGGGCAGTGGTGCCCTTATTCGAACATCACGTTTTGCTACCGAGCTGAAATCATCCTTAAAAAAACCCCTCCAAAGCGAAGCCCTGCTGCCAGCCAGCCAGCAAGCTTCTGGCTTCCTCTCCCAGCTCAGAAATTCAAATGATGAACTTCTTGCCATGACCAAGCAGGAGGTGCAAGAGCCAACTTAACTGCTGTGATTCCTTTGCTGAAAGGGAAACTTGCATTGTTTTTTGAGGGGCAAATAATTTTTCCTCTCCCTACCATTTGAGGCAATAGAATGAACCTTGCCAGCTGGGCTGGTGTAACAACTGGGGTTTTATTTGTTTAAGCTGAGGAGGTTGTTTCCTTGGTATATTTAAAAAAGGAGGAGATCCTTCTTATCTGGCTAAACATCAAATCCTGATAGGCATTGAATCTCTGTAACTTCTGTCTCGCCCTGCTAAGCTGAACTGTGCTTTCTGAAGCTGTTCTTTACCCTTTCTGACAAACCAGCTTTCTCCTTCTGTTAGGCTCAGAAACAATTTCATCTGGGTCCCAACCATCTTGTAGATTATCATCGTTCTCCTCGTGACACCAGCTCAAACCAACCTCAGATTTATTTTGCAGCTTATTCTGCTGCATATTAAAAATGCATGAAAATATTGAACTGCCTCGATGAGAGGGTCTCTGAAGTTGTTTCGGCAGGAATACATGGAATTAAATGCACAGTCAGCCCTGGAAGAGTGACTTCAGAGGGACAAGTTCCAGAACAAACAGGTCTAGTTACTGGTATTGACTCTCCTGCATAGAATGGCTTTCTAAATATTTTTGTGGAAACGCAACACTGAACTTGGCCAGTGTCTCCTTCCCGCTCCTACAGGAGCCACTGTACATGTTCCTCGTGACTCCACAGGCTGCCAGCTGTGCTACACAGCTGGGACCCTTCCTTGTGAAGGTAAGACACAGCAGGTGGAGAGCAGACATTTTACTCCTAGTTTAATGACAGCTTACCACTCTGTAGTAGTAATCTCTGCCTCTCCATATTTTATAAGCATGTGAATCCTTTCTCTTTTTCCTAAATACAAACCACTTTGCTATTGCTCTAAGGTGGAGACAACAGCATAAGCCAGTATTTTTACCAATTCCTTGTCTCCCACTTATTTGTTACAGTATAAACACGCTGACTGCTGATGGACGTGGAAGAGAATTAGTGCTTATGGAATGACAGATCCAGGATGATTCCCAAGACAGCTGTTTGGAGGTAATCATGTAGTCCTACCTATTCTGTACTTTGCAAACTGTAGGTTCTGGGGACTGATAACTTTCTATGTGCTTTCATTTTTTTCACTTTTCTAACATGGGAGATTTCCAGTCTTCTCCACTCCCCAGCTGTGGAAACAGAAGCATATTCTTAGGGCAGGGCATTAATACACAGCTGCAATATATATATATTTTAATCTTTTAGACTGTCTTCAAAAATAACATTATGAGCCTGTGGGAAAGGTGTGGGAAAGACTTGAAAGCTGTGGTAAAAACCCCACTGAGGTGCTATGGTGAGAACAGACCAGCCTCTTTGAGGGAGTGTGGGATCCTTAGGGTCATCAAAGAGAGATCTTGCTGAGAAATATCACCTAGGGCACATGGGGAACACCATGGGGAAGTCCAGGAGCATCTCAATGGCAGCTGAATCATAATGCCAAAAGCGGTTGATCTTTGTAATGAAAGACTCCAAAAAATATGAGAACATGGGGAAAAAAATAATCCTCATTAAAACCAGGATATATGTCTCAGAGGAGAACAAATATCTTCATAAAGCCATGGAAGACTGACTCTCCACTATAAACTAAGAAAGAAAAGAGGTTTTTCACTTTCAGTGTCAGACATTTCCTCTTTTCCACCTAGTTTTAATCACTGCAAAGATAGATGACATGTACCAAAAGTCATCCCAAGCAGGAGACATTTCCAAGTGTGCCCAGCCAGCTCTTTGGCTGTTTCCATGGCGATGAGGCAGCGCGTCCCGCTGCTCTCCCTTCTGCGAGCGCCTTTCCCAAGCTTCATACGGTCTGACAGCACCGTGCCTGTGGAGCTCCCCTGCCAAAAACTTCCCTCTTGTCTGCTCAAGGCCATTCCCATCTGTTCCTTCCTGTTCTCCCTGATTTTGGAAACACCTGGCTAGAGAGGGAATCCATCCATGTGTTTGCTTCTCTGCTGCAATGATTCAGGCCAAGGAGGGATTGCTGCTGGTCCTACAAGTGGAGGGACTGGAGAGGGCAGTGCTTTCCTGCCTCGGAAAGAAGTTTTGGGTGATGGTAAGGGAGAACACTGTAGGGGGCAGGAGCACAGACAAAGCAGAAGGAAAGAAAATCCAGAGTTCTGCCTAGTCTCCCAAAAGAATCGGACTGAAACTTGGCACCACTGGCCATAGCAACAAGTAGAGCAGTAAAGAATGTACAGCCTTGGTACAATGCAGTGCTTATTGAAGGAGATGGATGACAAGCGTGAAGGAACACTTCCCAACCGCTGAATTCAGATAGGTCTGTGTCACAGCTGAGTCTCTGGCAGCTCTCAAGAGCATTTCACTGAAAGTGAAAAAAAATAGAAGTCAGAGTTACAAAGCTGAAAGAGGCGTTTTTGCTATCAGCTGAGGACTAGCAAAAATGGGAGGTTCTGATGGAACTACACTGGGAGGAGAAGCAATCTGCAGGGCTTGCTGCAGTTGATCTGCCTTGGGCTGAGTTGATGTGGTTACAAAAACATCTTTGTGCTCAGCACTATTCCGTTGTTGGCCTAGTGCCTTGAGGCTTACATGCTTTGGAAATATGGATGAGGAGATGAAAACTTGAGCTTGTTTAAAGAATTTAAATCTGAAGATGGCAGGCCCAGGAGAGGGATTCTGAGTTCAGGCATGTAGGTCATGCAAGAGAGGTCTTGTCTTCACCAGCAAGTTAATATGAAATATAGTAAAAGTCTTCCTGTTAGTTCAACCCTTGCCCACACAAAAAAATCCCTCATTGCATAAAGTGGCTGAAGAAACATAAATTGACAAAGCAATCAGAGAACAAGGCAAACCTTGAGTGAATTCACTTCATCCTTTATCACTCCTCTTTCTCTGCAGTAGTGACCCACGTTAGGGACCACCATCAAAACATCCAGCAGTGCTCACTCCTCACAGTTTTTCCACTTGAACTTTCCTCAGTGGCTGCTGACTCCTTGCTTCCTAATTGTGAGCTTATTCCCCAAGATACAAAAGGCTTCCAGTGCCTACAACACCAATCACCCACCTTCTGCGCAGAAGTCTTGGGTTTATTATTTTGAAACTGTGTCTAACAAGACCTCATTTTCCTGTTGCCTACTGATCAGACACCAAGTTATGGGAGAATCTCTGGCATGATGCTACTGTAGTCTATGATTTTTGGAGGAGGGATCCAGGCTGAAAGCTTCCTGGTGACATTCCAAGTAAGCTGTCATGAGAAGAGAATCCAACACCCAAGACCTCAGTGCTGAGGGAAAATCAGAGGGTTTCATCTACTCAGAGGAAAAGTGTAGAACTATAAATGCTAACTCAGTAACTCCCCAGGAATGAGCATGTGCCATGCTGAGACTGAATGCATCATTAGCAAATCCCTGAGGCCGGATCTCTATTTCAGACTGCGCAGTATAACAGCTCCAGGGAACATACAACCAGAGGATGCTGATAATTTCACAGTTTCTGCTTCCCTGCGAGGCAAAAAATAGAAGTGCTCTGAAGCTCTTTCCCAGGAACACAGAAGTAACGTTTTCCAGGGCCATCAAAAGCAGAGGAAGATAGGTGTGTTCTCTGCAATCTAGGAGAAAGGGAAGCAGAACAATCCGCTAAAGGAGGCTCATGGCTGATCAGCAAGCTGTGTGGACTGAAGCTGTGGAACTGGTCCCTTGCAGAAGAGATGCTGGGGAGAGAAGGCTCAGGTAGATGGAAATCTCAGAAGCCCATACAATCCACAGAGGGTTCACAGACACCATATCAGTGTCTCCCCTCGCAGCACAGATTAATAATTCTCCTTGTGTGTCTGCCCTTTATCACAAGCAACCCATGGGAAAAACTTGCAGGACAGATGACTCAAGGTAATTTTGTAGTGTGACTGCATCCTCAGAGAGAGCAGACAAAAAGGGAAAGGCAGACAGCCAGGCGGTCTCTCACACACTGAGGTCAAATTCCCCTTTCTGTCAGTCCCGGCTACAGGAAAGTTGAGGACGAGGGAGAGGTACCAGACACGCTCCCGTGTCTGCTGGCAGAGAGGCACCAGGCAGACAAACACACGCTCGTGTGAGCACAGCCATGTAATCTCTGCTATCAGTAAGACCATGCCCGGGTTTCACTCCTAAATGTCTCAACTTCTCTGCATAGCTCGGATTGCACAGTACATGCCTCGGCTGTGTGAGATGTGCTGCTGGCTCTGGGGAGGAATTATTTCAGGTTGGCTGCAGCTGGGAGCGTGTAGCATGACTTCAGGCCTCATTAGATGCACACTTGACAAGTTTTCTGCACAAACATGAAGGGAAGAATGGTTTTCTTAACAAAACAAGGCTTATGCAGTTGTCCTATGTGTATGTGGAAGGGAGTGTCTCTCTGTTTGCCCCAGCTGTCTTTTACCTCCCAGTAACTTTTGAACCTGCTGGCCAATGTAATACAAGTCAGATGGAGAGACAGAGGTTCAAGAAGTATTCAGTTCCAATGGGTTTTGTGAAAAATTCAGCTTACTTAGAGGACAGTCTTAATTAATGCCCTGAATGGAAGAATCCTGCACATGAACTCAACTTCTATTGGAATAAGAATTTAAGTTGGCAGCGATTGCATCTAGTCCAGTCTCCTGCTCAAAGCACAGCCAGCTTCAAAGTCAGAGGAAGCTGCTCAGGGCCTCAATTTGAAACCTCCAAGGTGTCAGGAATCCACTCCGGACCTCAGCTTCACAAAACAAACATACAGAGCACAACTCGTGTGGCTCTGCCGATCAGGGAATTAATTTTCCCCTCTTTTAAAGAAGATTTAGAAGTGGCAGCCAGCGGTAAAACCTGCAACAATCCCCACACCAGGCAGTCCCTAGGGCTCTGCTTATGTTAAATACATTTAACCAGCAGCCAGTTACTTTATTTTGGCATTCTGTGGCAGTTAATGATTCCAAGTACAAAGGTCAGACTCAGAGACACAAGGCTTTGTGTATCCCATTGTTTGATTTACCAGAAGCTACAAGGGAAGGAGCACTGCTCTGTATGAGTGGGAACTACAAGCTACACATCCAGCCTGACAAGCTAATGAGAACAAGTCATTCATTAACAGGAGACTTGCTGCTAGGCAAACACACACAGCTGGTATGGGAGAAGAATTTGGATGTGAAATGAGACAGTGTAGCTGTTTTTTTCATAAGACATTTCCTATTTCAGCAAGTTTACAGTCTAAATAAAGACCACACAGAACACATTAAGAGCCTGATCAGAGGAAGATTTGGGCTCATGCCTTTTCTGAAAGGTTTGGTAATGAGCAGAGAGGCAGAATTTGCAAAGAGAACAGAAATATTTGCGTGTTTAACAGAAGGAGCAAGTTTTAAATATAAGTGAGATTTGATTACAAATGTATATGCTGCTCTCTTGGGTACCAGTCTATTCTGTGCACACACACATATTTACATTCACAGAAACATCTTACAAAACCCTGGTGCTTTCTCTTGCTTCAATTGCACAATTACATTTTTCTTCAGAGCAGTTTCACACTTCTGAGCATTTTTTTTATGGAATAACATTAAAGTTGGAAGCTGAAAAGCATGGCTATTTAATAACTGTGTGAGGAAGGAACACACTGTCATTTGAAAGATAAAGTAAGCACTTACAATTCTTGCAAAATCAAATAAAAAATCCTGCCAAGGAAGAATCTATCTGGACACTGTGGAACGGAACAATAACAATATTTTAGACCAAACTCTGACTCCTAAAGTGATTTAATTATTTAGGAATATTACACAGAGCATGACACCATTCATGGCCAGGGCACAAGTGGTCCAGAGCAAGGCTGGATCCCTGCCATCCTAAACTTACAACACAGAGCACCAATCCTGCAAGAAGTTGTATCCTCAGGCTTCCTTACAAGATCAAAGACTATATTCAGAAGTGTGTACAGCTCAAAACAATACCAGGAGTGCAATCACAGAGGGATTCATTATTGTAACAAGGGCACCTTCAGAAGATGTGGTTTTCACTATGATTTAGAAAAGGGAAATGAAGGTGCTGGGCGAGGTAGAGGGGAAGGTGGTATAAGGGGAGACTAGCAGATGAAGCAAAGTGCATGGAGAGGAAGCACTGCTGATTCCAGAGTCTTAATGGTCTTTTCCTACCTCTATGATTCTAACTCCATCTTATTTTAGCTGCACATCTTAGAAACACAAGAGAAGGATATTTTTTTTCCTGACTAATGTAATCTTTATTTAGTTTTAGACTATCACGGTGGTTATGTTAATTCAAACGCAGCACAGTCATCATCAGAGAAATCTAAGATGGGACAAGGCTGCTCTCAGAGGCACTGATGGAGGTACAGTTTTGTGCTCTGAGGCATTTGCTCTCACTTAACTAAATGTCAGCTCTCTGGATACAAACCTCTCAGGGAGAGGAAACAGAAAACACAGGAAGAAAAGCTTCCATCTGCAAACTGAGAGAACCCTCTCATAATCCAATGAGCTACTAAGATTTCAAATTAGGAATCAAAAAATTAGGCTCCTAAAGATAAATTAAGGCAATCCTGGAACTCTGGTGGCAAAACAGTCCTATTGACCCACCTGCAGCTGAATGCCTAAAAGCCTGAATCATCACCAGCGCTGTCGAGGGACCTCATATTACCTCAGCAAATGTACTTTATCAGTGATCATTGTGCAAGCTTAGTACTAATTTGCAATTCCCAGCAGATGCAGAGACTTGTCATCATTTTTGTTTGGTAGAGGCAACATTTTCCACAGAAAAAGGCAAACAAACAACATTCTTAATGTTCTTATTAGCATACCCTTCTACAGCCTTTAGTGCCTGGAACAGATGCTTGGGAAGGGTGGTGCAGCTGTAGTACTTAGAGAAATATATTGGACAGGAAAAAAATTCCTGAAGAAGTCCCATAATGTCCTTATTGCATGTCTGGCTTTCCTGTGATGGAGGCTGTGAAAGGAGATGGGTTATACCAGCATGGGTACAGCTCCTGCAAAACCTCAGCACAGTCCATGTGCTGCTGTTGGCACTTGATAGACACACAAGGCCCAGCCCCACAGTTGTGATCCGTGAGGGTGCTTAGTTACACAGCATATCTAACCCAAAACACAAGGCCAAATAAGAGGAGAATAGGGATGCCTGAGATGCTGTAGTGAGCTGGCTGTCTCTACACAGAGACACACTCATCTTTTCCACTACAACACTGCGTGCCCAGGCCCTTTCCTCCCTCCACATGGAGCCCTCTGTGGTTGGCATCGATGTTTAGACCAGTGGCAGTGTCAGAAGAGTGGTTTGGATGAGGAAAGTGCTGAAGCAGCAGCAAAGACAGAACAAAAGGTTAGCTGCCTGGAGGAGAGGGACGAGTTGGGTGGTGGGATGCAACATTTGCGGGAGTGTGTGTGTGTAGAGTTTTAATTTTATCTGTGTTGAAAGAAAGAACAGTTATTGACAGAGGAAACTTCATCTCTCAAGGCTGCTCGTGAACCCTCCTGTGCTGTTGGGCAAAATGTGTTACTTCCTCAGAACGCTTTTATCTTCACAGACTCTCACTGAACAGGCATGAGGGTACCCCAAGCTATCCTGCATGCACTGTACACAAATTCTAATTTAAATCATAGCAATGATTTGAAATAACTTTTGAGACAACACTGAAACAGCACCTATTGTGCCATGACAGATCTGAGCAGACGGGACATTTTAAGAGCTGTCAGTCAGAGATGAAAGAGTGAGCTCCTGTACGTGTTACGCCAAGGAATGACATCCGCCTTTGACACGGCTCAGCACTTACAAGCTTTCAGCACTTATTGCAGAGCAACTAACCTTGTGTCGTGAAGCCTTTATCAGATTTTTAAATCTTTCTTTTTCATTTCAAAGCCTTTCCCCAAAAGCCCTGCGTGGCTGCACCCCAGAAACCTGGTGGCTGCCTGGTGTCAGGCAGGTGCAGCCTGGGGTGTTAGAGGGACACAGAGCAGCAGTGCCCTGGGCCGTGTCTTGGACAGTGCCCATTGCCTTTGCAGACATCCCAGGGGAGCTACAGCTGTCCTGAGCTCCACAGCTTGTTCTAGCCCCGCAATTAAAGCATAAAAATCCTGACATGCTATGCACAGGTATCCCTGACTCCTGAGAACCCTCCAAAGGCCTCTTAACAAATACTGTAACTAATACATCCCTGGCCTAAATACCAGCCAAAGGTTTAATACAAATCTGTTTCTCTGTGGAGCTTTGATACACAGAAGGTATATAAGCTGGAAGAAGAGCAATGATTACTCCTAGAATTAATTTTCAAGCCACCAGCAGCACACTGCTAGCTATTTTTTCCTAAGTTACAAATAGGGACTGCCCAATTGACTCAACGCTCAGGCTCAGGAGTCTCCAGCTTATCCACAGGCTCCTTCAGGAACAGAAGCCATACTTCAGGCAGATGACAGCAGCATTCTCATGACACATAGTGCTGAGCACGTAAGACTGCTCAGCCAGCATTTTTTGACTGTGATTTTTGGAGTACACTGTGGATGGGGAGCAAATGCATTGTCAGTGCTTATAAGAAGCTTCAAGAAATGGATATACCATTAATATTTAAAGTCAGTTTAGAGCTGTTTCTAGAAATACCACATTTCTTGTCAGGCACATGACTGTAACCTCAGTGCTGCCTTTGTTCCTTGGTCCTTTTTATCCCTTACTTGAACAGCTCATGAATGGCAGATTAACTGGAAGCCCAAAATCTCCAGCACAGTAACTGTTAGATGCCTTATTAACTCACAGTGCCAGACCTCTTCAGAAGACATTACCTTTGAGAAACAGCCTATTCCTGATGCTTACTGAGGCTGATAACATCACAGCTGGTAATAATAGGTAGCATTGGTGCAGACTTTACCTCTTGTCTTTGCATGGTTAACCATGACACTGTGCAGTAACTTCCTAGCTCCTGCTGTAACAACAAGGAACATGTGGCTCAGTGTCATCGGTGACTCAGCAGCACAGAGACATTTTCAGTTTGGGGATTTCTTGTTTCTATCCCCACTGCTGTTCTAGCAGGGGTTCTACAAAGAGCAGTCACCAACCAGGGCGTCCCCTGTTTATAGGACACCAGGGGACCAAGTGGAGCCCAGTCTGAGGGTCTGGCTTGTTTAGCACTGAACCAGCAACGGCTGGGGCACTGGCTTTGAAGCTTTTTTTACAGGGTACAAGCATAGTCTTAAAATACTATTATAAACAACAAAAAACTCATGCTGCAGCCCTCTTCTCCCTGCAACAGGCCTTCTCAGAAAGCCCCTGCCTGACCCCATCCCCAGGAAAGATGGTTCTGTGTGTCAGACAGGTTCCCTGCAGTCGGGCATTAACGTAACCCTCAGTGAGCTGCTTTATGTGCACAAGCTGGGAGAGAGAATGAGGGATTTCATGAGATCTGAGGAATAAGAGCAGTGTTTAAATCCAATTCTCCTTGGTGCACTTACATATAACAGTCTCTTGACACTGGCATCTTCTTTTAAAATGCTAATGGCCTTCCTCTGGATAGTTCTTCATGAGCAAGTAAAAGGCATTAGGAAAGAAAAATAGTATTTCTGTTGATTTTTAACGAGTGGTTCTATCCTACGTGGCAACTGCAAATGGCATGAGGGAGTTCTGTGTTTGTTGTCTCTACAGTCTCCAGAGAACATATATTTTGTTTACAAGGCAAACCATTTATAAATGCCAAACCCTGCAAATTCTGGCTGGAGTGAGACCAGGAAATATCTCCACTGCAGAGTTTCCCCATGGGCCAGTTCTGCCCGGGACTGTCCATTCTGAAGGAACACCCTCTCCTCACATCCACATAACCGTGCCCGTACAAGGTCCCGGACCTGGCAACACCCCAGATGGTCCCAGCACTATTTTAAGAACTGTTTTGTTGTGTGTTATTAGCAAGACTGTCTGTAATTTCTGATCTCCCCAACTTTCTTAGTCCATTAATTTAGTGAGTTAAGGCATTCCAGCCCGTGTCAGAGAACACACCAGCCCAATGGGATGAGCCCCCCCTAATTTAGGCAGAATTATTATTGCAGCAGGGTGCAGTTTGAGTACATGCAACAGTATGGATGGCACCTCATGATCCTGGGAAGGTAGAACATGACCTTAGAATTCCTGTCACTGACAGCTGACTTTCACAGAGCAATGAGAGGAATGTCTCCTCACCTTCCCACCCCAGGATGGCCACACAGAGGTTGGAAGCTGGATGGATGCAAGTGTTACCAAGCCAATTTGTCACTGTCACATCAGTTCTCAGTGGTGAAGGCATCCAAGGGAAGCAGCACTGTGGCTCATCCAGGATGAAGCAACATTGCCAAGGCATTGCTAAAATGGTTGCTAGTATGGAAAGTGAAATATTTCCAAGTGCCCAGGTCCTCTAAACTGTGACAAGCACCATTATCTTTTGGGATGAAACCTCCTCCTTTCTGCTTTGGAGTGCCTTATGCTGATATTACAGAAGCTGAAAGAAGACAGTTTACTAATTAGTTACAGAATTGAGTGTATGTTCAACCACCCAACGACAGTACCCTGCTGCCAACCACACCTGGCCTCCAACATATGAGGTTACTCACACAGCAGTGCCTTCCTCCTCTTCCATGCAGGTCCCTGTGGAAGCCCAATGAATCAACCTGGGGTCTGGTGACCCATGGAGATCACAGAATCACAGCATTAGTTATGTTGGAAAAGACCTCTGAGATATCAAGTCCAACCTATGACCAAACATCACCATGTCAACTAGACCATGGCACTCAGTGCCACATCCAGTCTTTGCTTGAACACCTTCAGGGATAGTGACTCCACCACTTCCCTGGTCATCCAGTTCTAATGTCTAATCACCCTTCCTGTGAACAAATTCCTCTTAATGTCCAACCTCAACCTCCCCTGGCACAGCTTAAGACCATGTCCTCTTGGCCCATCGCTTTTTACCTGGGGGAAGAGACCAATCCCCACTTGGCTACAACAACCTCCTTGCACATGGCCCTGGACAGACCCACCACTGCTCCCTCCTGGGAGCACATGGCCCTGACTTCACCACTCACACCTGCTCAGGTTTGTAGGTGAACCAGCCTGGCTGTATCTTATAGGGAGAGCATCTTCCTTGGGCTGGGGCAGCCTCGGGGCCACGGCCACTGCCTTAGCCTGACAGAGTTCAAGAAGCCCTTGGACAGCGCTCTAAGGCTCAGAGTGGGATTCTGAGGATGTCCTGTTCAGGGGCAAGAGTTGGATTCAGCGATCCTGATGGGTCCCTCCCAACTCAGTGTATTCTATACGTGAGAACTTCTTTCCACTGAAAGTGGCAGAGCCCTGGAAAAGGCTGTCCAGGGAGGGCATGGAGTCTCTCCTTCTGGAGACGTTCCAAACCCACCTGGACGCGTCCCTGTGTCACCTGTTTTAGGTGACCCTGCCTTGCCTCTCCAGAGATCTCTTCCAACCCTTACAGTTCTGGGATTCTGGGATTCTGTGTGCCGCGGCGGGGCGGGCTGGGCTGGGCTGGGCTGGGCTGGGGGGGTGCGGCCACCTCCCTCGCTCCTTCCTTCCCTCCCTCTTTCCCTCACTCCCTCCCTCCCTCCCTGGGCGGACCGGAGGCGGCCGCGGGAGCCGCTCCGTCCGCGCTCCGCCGGCGCTCTGTGGTTTAAGATGGCGGCGGGGGCTGCGGGGGCGAGCCCGTGAAGCCCCAGCGCGGAGCTCCGCCGGAGCCGCCGGGACCGGCCGCGGGAGCAGCGGGACGCGCCTGCCGGGCCGGGAGCGGCGGGATGTGAGCGCGGCCCGCCATGGGGCAGCAGGTGGGCCGCGTCGGCGAGCCGGGCGCGGGGCTCCAGCACCAGCCGCCGCCGCAGCAGCAGCAGCCGCGGGGACCGCGGGGGAGCAGCGCGGCCAGGCCCGCGGGCCGCCGGCGGGAGGCGGCCGGGCGCTCCGCAGAGGGAGGATTCAATGTCTTCACCCAGCACGGTGAGCGGCCGGCGCGGGGGGAGAGGGGCGCGATCGGCCTCGCTCCCCTCCCTCTTTTGTTGCCGTGGGTTTACTGGCGGAGGGGAGGGGCGGGCGGGGGGAGCGGGGCACACACGGCCCGGGGGGATGCTCGCCCCGGCCGCCGCGTCCCAGGGGATGCTCGACCCCGGAGGAGCTTTATCCCCCCGGAGCTCGGGATCGGCCACAGCGGGAGCGAGGTGGCACCGCCGGGGATCGGGACTCGCCGGTGTTCGGTCGCTGTCACCGCGGCGGTTCCGAGCTCTGGTTTTGTTTACAAAGGTAAAGGTAACATGTGCTTTGTCTTCTTGTCTGTTTGCTGAGGCGTTTTGCGACTTGCCCTTCTAGATCTGCGAGTCTCTATATAGCTCCTGGCAGAGCAAACAATTTCATTTTGTCTGGGGTGTTATAGCTGCCATCTGATTCTCGGTTGAAGTTTTTGCCTGTCCGCTTCTATTCTTATTGCTGTAAACCCATACGGGAAATGTTTAATGTAACACGATTCGTTTCTGTAACCTCTTAGCAGGATCCTGCAGCTTCAAATCCCACTTTGCAACCACGTTTTTTTTATTATACCTATTTGTGCATTATGTTAAGATGTTGCCAAGTTTTGGAAGGTATGATCAACTGAACCCTGTCTGCCTTGACAAGCACGTTGAGAATAGATGTGCGGATGCACCTCTAATCCTAAAGACCTGAGTCAGCTCTGGAGAGCTTGGCTGGCTTGGCTTTAGGTGGAGAGGGATGTCAGTGTTTATAAAGAAAGGCTGCTCCTGACAATACATGTTTTCTTTTGCTTAATACAGTGAGAGTAGGCAAAAAGATTAAGGAACATGCAACCAGCAGTCTAAAAGTAAATATCATCTGCTGGGACTGCTGACATGTAAGTACCTATCACAACAAGAGCACAGCACTGAATCTGGTTCCTAAAAATCTCAGCGTTATCACAGCTTTGGAGTTCAGGGAGCACTATCAGCTTTAGAACCAAAACAGAACGTGCTGGCTGAATGCCTGACCTACTATTACTACAATTAAAACTAAGAGTTGTTGTTTTATTACATCTTTCAACCTTAGTGTCACCAACTTCACGTTTTACTCTGCCGAATTTGTATTTTTGTACATTAAGAGGTACTTTGGCAAAAACATTCATGTGATGGACTAATGCTGCACAATCACAATGTCAGGAGATCTCAGAAGTTATGCACATACCCCACTTCTTCCAGTGGGGTAAGTCTGCCTGTAGCAGCAGAGCAGAATTGCTGTAGAGACTGCTAAGTGCACTCCTGGTCATGTCAAACTGTCTGTCTGTGTTTTGGTACCAAGATGACTCTTTAGTTCCTGCTCTCACAAGGCAAGGACAGAAAGGACGTTTGTGGGAAGTACAGTACAGCATGTGGGGATGGATAGTGACTTCAGAATAACACAGTTGACACTGACTCAAGCACTTCTTTTCATTTCTTGCTGCGTGTTTTGGTAGTGATTTAGTTCAGCATCCTGAACAAATCCTTCTAGCTCCTCCCTCCACCCTACTAAATTTTTAAGTTAGAAGGTAGGGAGCATTATTGACATGCAGTGGCAGGGAAATGGAGAGGAAAAGGTTTCTTAAGCATGCATGCAGATCAAGTCATGTGCCCTGCCAGCCCTTCTGCTCTGTCTTGCATAGAACTAGAAGCAAGAATGAGCCTGGAAAGCCAACACACTCTGAATAAAACTGTTCAGTGACATGTAAAAAGAACACTCACTGCTCGGTGATAACAGTGATGGTATCTTTTAAAATAATTTCTCTACTATTTATATTGCTTAGGTTAGCTGCCTCAGCTGTAAGACAGTGGGTACAATTTAGGTTTTTGTTGCTTCTGTTATTGTCTATGCAGACTGTAAAGGAAGGTGTGTCAAAAATAAGATACAGTGTTTTATTCTGTTAGGTTATGTAAAAGGGGCGGGGTTTTTTGGCAGTCCAGGTTTTGAGAATTTCAAGGCAGGCTTCAAACTCTTATTCCATCTTGGTGAAAGCCTCAGCTATTGTAAATTGTTCCCTGATTCCATGCACATTTTACTAGTAATGAGTAAACAACTCAGTATTGATAATCTGTACAGCCAGAGGTGGGGTTTTAAACTATTTTACCTATTTAAATGCTTGTCTTGGGCAATAACTGAAGACATATGTTCCTGAATCTGTAGTTCACTTCCTTTGTCAGAGAAACTGTTTCCTGTGATCCTGACTCTCCTTGTCCGAGGGAATTGCTCTCAACTTGTATTCTTGTTTTTCATTTAATGACCTCGCTGCCCTATTTTATTCAACCTGGCTTTCTTTATGTGAGTTATACACTTCTGCTGCTGAGATGCTGTGTTTGCTGGTGATATTATTTGATCCAGATTCCTCTTTTTTAGTAATTTCTTTCTGAACCTGACCTCCCATCCTGTCTCTAGGACATGTATTCAGAGTGTATGAAAAGTGATGGCAAAAGCACAGAGATCTGGGTTAGCACTCTTGAACCAGTGACTAAACCAGCCAGTCACAGGATGAGCCTGGATTATCTCCCTTCCTTGGCTTTCCTTCTCGTGGATGTGAGGAAGACAACCTGTTGACTGTGTGAGACCCTTGCAGGTATAAATCCCTGCCTCAGCTCATGTTGGCACATTTCAGACTACACTGTGCCAGGAGCAGACCGTGCTAAGTACTCTTGCCAGAGTTCATTTTGAAGGGTTGCTTCTTCTGGGTTGTTTATGAAAAGGATGGAGATAAACAATGTTTTCAGCCTCAGATCCATTTTGCTACAGGATTTTGTAGGATTTGAAGAATACCTCATATCAAATAAATAAAGTGTAAAACCCCTTACCTCAAGCTACTGGAAACCTGTGACAAGCATTTGTACCCAACTAATTTGAAGTGTAGATATCCTTGAAAAATTGAGAGGTTGAGTTGAGCCAGCTTGTCCCGAGCTTTGCTCTGTTACAGTTGTGTAGCAGAAGCTCTGCAGGAGAAGCACTACAGGCACTCCCTACTTCAGGATGTATTTTTGGAGGAAGCAAGGAATTTGAAGATGTTTTCTGTTTTATGGAAAGAACAAAGGGATCTGTACTGTGGCAAGCCACTGTTCCCTCATGAGAACAGACACCTCGACTGCTGGGGCTTTGAGCTCACCGTGGTATTGAATTCTGTGAGCACTGCTATGAAATCGAGCAGAGAGGTCCTAAGCAAGCTGATACACTCCTGTCATCCATTAGCTGTGGAGCAGAGTTCTCCAGGATGCAAAAAGATAACCATGGATTTTGCAGTCTTCTGCAATTAGCCCTTCAAACACCCCTTAGCAAGTATTCCTGACACCTAGTCTGTGACTTAAAGCAGGCAATGGATCATCAAGCTTGTTGGTTGCTATTAATGTAGTAGAAAGGAAGAGTGTAAACAGAAGGATTATTCACCACTAGTGTTCCCATGTACTCTCTATCAGAATTCAGTTGTACCACAGGCACAGCAACTCCAGAGAGAAAAGCTGCAGTGAACACTAGTTAGGATCAAATTCTTACAGGTCAGTGCAACCAGAAGAGACAAGAAGTACTTGGTGCCATTATAGGATGAGCTTGCTTTCCCTTCCAGAGAAGGAACAGGGGAGAGAAGAGGGAAGTAGGTTATCTCCTTATCCCTTTCACTAGTTTCTTTGAGGAAAGGGCTACAAGCAACAACAACCAACAACTTCCAAGTTGCATGGGCTCTACTTGGCTCCTCGTACGACCTTTGAAGAGTGACACGCTCTTAATTTGCTTTCAGAAGAGCACTGATAACGCCCTACTGTACCAAGATACTCTTAGGAATGGTGTTAGCATGCTTTTCATCTCTGAAAAGACTTGCTGAGTGTTGTAGAGCACATACTGCAGGAAAATCAGATTATTTAAATCCTGGCAGGGAAGTCTTTCCAATACCTGTTTGCAATACTGCTACTGTTGCCTTGGTGATATATTTTGGGGTAGTGGAAGGCTCTGCCACACTTGAGCTTTTGATCCAGCAGGCGCAGGACATTTGTTCCCTGTTTTGTTTTCTAGAGGAGGAGTTTAGCAACCTTTTACTATGTGCATCAAGGTCAGGCAAGATAAGCCTATACTTTTAAAAATAAAATTATCATTAAAGCTCCCCTAAGGCAGTCGGAGTGCTATGCCACATGATAAAAACATTCTAAAATAGGAAGAAGCATAAATAACACTGTCCCTTTGAAATTCAGTGAAACTGAAGGGCTGGATGCAGGAAAATGGAAAGAAGGAGAGAAAATAGGGTCAGTTTAACAACTGCACTTTGTGGGCTGCCTAAAATGTTCTTTATTTTTCATCCCAGTGAAATGCAGCAAGCTCAGGCCAGAACTACTTGCCCGCAGACTTTCCTGTCAGTAAATGCCCTGTGCAGATGGAATATAATCACTGTATTCAGTGCCTGACTTTTTGTACTGTAAATCAGAAATCTAGTGGGACCATCATGTATAAATAACTTTTAACTAATTATATGGGGAATAAAGGATAGTTCAGCTGAGCGTCTAGAGGAACATCTCTTGTAGAACATGAAATTATAGACATGATCTCTGTTGCATCATTCTCCATGATATCTAAATTATTCCTGCAGATTGAGTTGCATTCAATATTGATTTTTATACCTTGTGTTAAGCTGAGATTTTCACTTACTGTATTTTGCAAATGAGAGGACTCTACCAACTCAACGGAAGGGACAATATAATACAAACTACTGATCTAATTCCTGCTATGTATTTATTCCCTATGTACTTTGCACGTAGACAGGGAACACAGTCTAAAGAAGGTAAGACTGAGATGAAGTTACTTCAAAATGTTTAAGTCAGAACCAACTTAAAAATCAAATTTCAAAGCCCAGACAGATCTCCAGCTTCTCAGTTCTCCCCGTGTAGCAGATGGTGTAGTACAAGTTGTTCTAGCAATATTTCACAAACTTGCTATTGCTTGCAAGAGCAATGTTTTGCAAAAAAAAAAATTGTGGGATTTTTTTTGGAAATAAGGACGTGGCCAAGCGAACAAATCGGTGGGAAGTGAACGTGTAAGCTCTTGGACACACAAGCAAATTGTTACAAGTGGCTTAAATCATCTTTTTTTTAACCTAGCAGCTCACACAATTAGAGTTGGGAGGCAGTTGGACTGTATTCTGGAGATGCTCTAGCACGGGTGGCTTCAGCCATGTTTCATGGCTGGTACTAATTACAGATTCTGGGACAGCAAGCTTGAAATCGTGTTTTCTCCTGTGTTCAGGAGAAGTGACCTGTTCTGTGACCCTCTTCAGCATATGTCATGTGTGTTTCTTAAAGCAGGCCAGTCCTCACCAAAGTCAAGCCCTACTTTTTTGTTTTATGGCTAAAGCTTGACAATTGCTACTGTGATTTATTGTAGCCCGTTTTTCTTAGTTGTCATAGCTTAATGTTTCCAATATACTTACTATCCGTAAACTATCTTGTAAATACTGCTGACAGCTGACTAATTCACACTCATAAGAAACTGTGTCAAAATCCAGCTAATATAAGCCAAGAGACAGCAGTTTGCACTTACTCCAGTAGGGATGTGTGTGGAAGTTATTACAAGTAATACAGTTGGGTTTTGTCTAGTGACTTGCTGAGCTTATTTTCATCTGGTTGTATTTCAGAAAGCCAAGGATGGATGACTACAGACCAAAGCCTCACCTCCATTCTAATTGTTTCAGAGTCTGATATCCCAAATCCCTGCTTGCCAAACCATTAGGAGGGCTTTCACCAGCATGTAATTACGAGTGATGCAAAGCTTGCACTGCAAATGGCCCCTGGACTGGCTTTGCAGGTGAATCTGCAGTGTAGGCTTAGAGTTCTCTCCTTAACAGCAATCAGAAAAGTATTTACTGACAAATAAATATTTCTCCTAGTTGTTTGGACCCCCAGCAGCACCTTCAGCACAGCAGGAAAGGAACAAAAGCTTGCACTGAGTGGAGTAACACCGTTGACTTGCTGGGTCTGAAGTCATGTGTAAAGTTCTCTCACCATTACTGCATCATCCCTCACATTTCTCTGGTTTTGTGGTTATGAAATACTTTATTTTAAAGGCTGATCTTGGTATTACCCATAGAGATTATTCTCCCCAGAATAAGTGACACTTACAAAACCATTGAGGCTTCCTGTTGGTAACACTGTAAACCACAACAACAAAGCTTAGTTATATTACCCATATCTGCTTAGGAAGTTGCATGTGCTTTGTGGGCTCTCCATAAAGACATGTGCATCTCCCAGAGCAATTGCTTGTCTGCAGCTGGGTATAAATTAACTTTTTAATAGGTGGCTCTCAGTATCAGCTAAATCAGCACAGGCATTCTGAAAAACAGCCCAAAAATAACTGCCTTTTTTTGAGAGGGGGACAAAGACTTCACTAAAAATCAAATTGGTCTTATTTCAATCTTCTAGTGCTTTTTAAAGGCCAGTTAAACATACTTCTTTTAAGACTGAACTTTTTCAAGAAATTCCTTTCCTCTTCTCCTGCCCTTCCCACCCAAACATTGTCTTTAGGATCTTAACATTACTCTGATATTTCTATTAAAAAAACCTATTAATAAACTTAGAGCTTCGATTATGATAATTTGGAAGTTTTCTGTGACAATGGTGATGTGACAATTGGGACTACAATACTGTAAGAAAAGGAACACTCATTTTTCTATAGGACAGTTCTGCATCCCTCATCCTTTAATTTGATAATGCTGCTGGATTGGATTTTGGTTTTGTTATTATTTAATACCAAAGTGAAACTGTAGTAGTTTCTTCTTATTAGAAGTATATATGGCAAAGACATAGGAAGCATCTCCTGCTGCTTTTGGGTCAAATTAGGAATCAAATTAGAGTTCAGGAGGATAAGAACATTCTGGATCTGTGACCCTGTGCACCTCCCAGTCTATTTCTCCTTCCTTTCTCCCATGATAATCCCAACAACAAAGCATCAAGTATGTCTTGGCTGTTCCTATTTGTCATCATCTCAACTAAGATCACCGTGGCTAATTTTGAAACAGGTGTCAGGCTTGCTTGTGGTTGAAAGAAATCATGTGAGTATTTGCTAAATGATATTAATATTATACACATTGGAGCATTTGGCATCGATCACAAAGTATTCCTGGTTTTCAGATTCTCTGTTCAATTAGACTCATAAATTTGTGGAAAAGTTGGCTGCAGAGAGCAGTGGGCCTCACTAAACACACCAAAATGGACAGGAATTGCAAAGTGGAGAAACATTTCCCCATCACAAATCTGTGCATGCTCCAACATGGGCCAGGGTAGAAGCTTGTTCAAATATTGTCATATCCAAGTAGATTAGTAGTACCTCCTACACTAACCCTAAATATCAGTGGTCTAAAAGGTGTTTACAGAGCACAGATCTGTCTTCTAGACAAAGCCCCAAAATATTTGTACCTTCTAATTTCGTAGCCCCTGGATTGTGAAGATAACCCTTCAAACCCAAGCTGGAGTGTAAATCAATATGATGAGGCCTTCCTTAGCTTACAGGGTCAGCTCAGTTTCTCAAGATTATGTCCAAGCCTTTGCTGCTCAGAGTTGGTTTTGCTAACCAGCAGTGTCAGGGAGTTAACAAGACTGTTCAGTTTTACTGCTGCTATTCAGAAACCCGTGGGAGGCTGCGCGACTGATGAGAATATCAATTTTGTGCTGCTGCTGCTCAGGAAAGCCAAGAGCAGAAGTAGAGAGAAGATACAGCTATACTGGTATTCCTGAAATTTACTCAATAATAGAAGAAAGCTGGAAAAAATTATTTAAATAAGCCTTGAAGGAGTTTTATAGGAAATAATTTTAAAGTGTTGTTTCCCATCCAGCAATCGAATATGTCAAAACTGGCCAATTAATGAAACTATAGTGACTGTTTAGCAACAAAATAAAGTCTGTTTATGCAAACTTTTAAAAATTGATACAAGTTATGTCATCTAGGAAGAAGGAAATGGGCTCTTCTAAGAAATCTGAATAACCTTGAAGATGTTTTGAAACAGTGACATAGCTTCCTTCCTCCTTTTAGTCACTGAGAACAGCAGAACTCAAGGTTATACTGACCTGAGCTGGTTTGCATAAACATGGACTTACTCATTCCTGGTGTTTAATGTAGTTTTTCCTTAGAAGACAGGTTTGAGTATTAATACTTTTTCTATGTCCACCACTCCCTTCAGTAGAACTGAAAGATAAATAGTATCCTTTTACTGAGAGCCAATTTGTGGTTCCTTTTCTCTTGTAAATTAAGTTTTTTCATCTATAAACTGGCAAATGAAAATACTCAGTCTAATAGTTGGCAGCTCCCGGGCTCAGATTTAAAGTGCTTAAGTTAAAATAGTAAATTCTTAAAGCTTGAACTGTAAATCACTGAGTGTCTTACGTGTGCTGTTTGGAATATTGTTATTAATAAGTCAAGTCTTATATTGAGCCTATGTTTCAAAAGTTCTCTTACAGTGGCAACTTGATCAAAGCACAAAGACTGGGGTATAGGTGAGACCTTGAACAGATGCTCTGAAAATGGTTTCTTTGAGTGATCTCACTCAATTCTGGTGTGTTTTCAAACCTGCTTTTTCACTGACTTGGATTGGCATTGATAAGCTACAGTGGTCTTTATAATTTGTGGCAGTAACATGTATAAACAGTGAGAGCCAGCTCTCTGCAAGCCCCAGAGGATTCCTGTGATTTCTCCTGAGTGGGGTTTTGTCATCTCTTTTTGAGGCAGGGAGATGGGAACAGCTTGGGGAGGGATGAACAGAGCTTGTGTAATCAATACCGATGTGAAACCTGTGCTATGGCCTAATTACCCAGTGAAGCACAACACAATACTTTTTCACTAGTCATCAATTGTGTACTTGTTATTTGGGATTGTATTTGTTGGTTTTACATAATTTTCATTTGCGTTGGTTGTGGTTTTTTTTTTTAATCCTAAGAGTAAACAGAGAAATCAGAGGTACTTTGAGATTAAAAAGGCTTTATCTACAGAAGATCCTTAGCATAAATAGGAAAACAGTATATAATGTCTTGCAGTGCTAGTGTTTTGAGTTATATTTAGCTTTTTTTTTTTAATTCAGGATCTTAAAAAACCCTGTGGGTATGAAAAGTTGCAACACAGCTATGAGCTGATTTTTCATGTTAGAAGAAACTGGGATCTATTTTTTTTAACTAATCTAATAAACTTGAGTCTGATATAAACTACAGAAGAACAACTAACCCACTTTACATAATTTTTTTATTCCAGAGGTGTATTAGAAGCCTTGGGATTGATGTGCAAAGTCAGTAGGTGCTCAGATGATGATTTGGGAGGCCTGCCTTAGCTATCCTGTGAGACAGAAGTGTAGCAGGTTTAATCCTTGTTCTGTTTTGTCAGAATTTTTTTTTCATTTTTAGGTTACCAAAAGTGAATATTTTTAAACTTCTTCAGGGGTAAAATGTTTAAAGAGGTCACCACCCTCTACATCAGTGATTGATTGTGATTCCTGCATCTAGTCCAAAGTACCAATGGTCTTTGAGAAGTTGAAATAGGCCATAGGGTTTAAGTCTGTCAAGTCTGAGGTTGTCTGAGGCCTTGTGCAGAAATTCTAATTCTTATTTTGGTGTGTATGAATCTGTCTAACTTCCTCTATTTTGTTGTGAAATGGTTAAGCTAAATTTCAATGACACTTGGTACTGTCTTCCCATCCGCACACAAGCTTGCACAGTGATAGCAGAGGTGCAGTGCCTTTTTCCATGTGCCATTTCTGCTACATAAAATGCTTTAGTCTCATTTTAGTTGGTGGTGGCAAAGCCTGGAACTGCTGCTGGGTGCAGCCTCGGCTCTACAGTAATGCTCAGCTGGGCTCTCAGGACCTGCTCTGCCACAGGTGGGGGGCTCAGCCCTGGTGCTGTACAAGCTGGAATGCCTCAAGGCAATGGAATCGTGGGCTGTTTAGTCTCAGGTGAGCTGTATTGGTTCTGTCCTGTCCCCCCCGGGGCACTGATATCCCCAGGGCTGGGTATTGGTTACTGCAGCAGCAGTAACACAGCTACACCGGGGCCGAGACACATGAGGGATGCCAGGAGGGGGTTTTGTTCCTGGACAAAACAGCACTTGACTGCGAGGAGCCTCTTAGACAGCCTTCCCCTCTCTGCACAAAGCTCACCTTGTTCTCTGGGAGCAGGGAAGCAGGCTCTGGGACACCGCGTGCTCAGCGGGCAGCAGGTGAGTGGCCTCGTGCTGGGCACAGCTGGGGAGCCCGGGCTTTGTTTGAAACTGTTTTAAAATTTTAAACTAAGAAGGTAAAAGGATCGATTGCAGCTGATTTCCAGCAATTTCCAGCCTGCCACGAGAGGGTGCTCCGGTGCCTTAATTTATCCATTGCTAAAAAGTTTTTCTGCTAGGAAAAGTGGGGTGTGCTATTTAACATCACCGTGTTAGAGTGTTTTAAGTAGGTGTTGGTTCGTGAAGGCAGGCTGGATCCACACAGCAAAAGGCAGATGTGGCTGTATTAGGATGTATCAGAATACATGTTTATTTTGCTTTTGCCTTTAAGAGCTGGACTGCTTCCTTTTTAGTTGTTTTGTTTCTGTTGGGCTTTATCCGAGATAAAGTTGTCTGCCAGCAAGAGAAGTTTCCCAACTTGTTTATGTGCATGTGTGCAGACAGCCTTTTGTGCTTGAGAAGACATTAAATCTGATACTTTTACGAGGTAATCTGAGCCCTCGAATTAAGACTCAGTTCTCATTGCTTCTGTGCACTTCTCGTCTGTAAAATGGCAATAAGGCTCACTGGGTTTATGGAGCTGTTTAGGCTTAACTTCGGCATAAACAAACACAGGAAAGCTGTCTGCGGGCTAAATGAAATAATTAAATATTCAGAGTGCACCCTTGCCTCATCCTGTAAGCTGTTAGAGAAGCGTGTTTGATGTGGCTCTAGCCTGTATTTCGAAACACTCCTGGCACGGTAATAGGTCCGAGGGATGGTTGCTGTTTGTGTTAATTGTTGGACTTGAAATAGAAGCTCAAAGCACTGTGCTTTGTTGGATGTTATCTCTCAAACACCCGTAACGAGACTGAAGCTACAGTGAATTAACAACGGAGAGAGAACTTTAGAATAACGTCTTTGTGTGTTTAGCAGTAGAGCAATACAAACACAGTGAATTGCAGTAAGCATTCATGCACTTGGGTTGTTGGCTGGGAGACAGGATCTCTGCAAAGAGATCCCAAAGCTGGTGTTAAGGGCATGTAATTAGCAAAAAACTAGGATCAGCTGACACTGCTGTGGTTAGGCCTTGACTGCTCAGCTGTGAGGTAGTTACACTCAAATGGGACGCATTTGTGTTTTGCTGGAAAACACTTATCATTTCCTTTAATACGAGTCAGTGAAAGGCCATAAACATGTTAATCAGTCCTAAACCAGACTGCTAGAAAGAGATACAAAAACCTGTTTAAAATACAACCAAGGCAGACTCCCTGTCTTGCACAAACATCATGCAGAAGCAAAGGCATGACTTCTGGTGTGCTGTAGTTGCCCTTTTCTTCTAGCCCAAACTTTCCTAACTTGATACAAGTTTGAAATCTTATGTGCATTTCAGGCCTTGGCACCTGGCTTTGTTACATACACCCCTCTATTGTTTCCTCTTACAGAAAGATTAAGACACTCTTCATCACAGTTACCCCCTGAGCCCGCAGAGAAGTTGGCTTGTAATTTTGGAAACCATAAAAGCTATTGCAGATACAGCATTTTGGTTTGTTACTAGAGAAGCAGATGTGGGTGTATGCAATAAACTGCCCTGGTACCAAAAGTGAAGGTTACCCCTCCAGGGACTTTAGAAATTAGATAAACGCTCCCATGTGTTGAGAACAAGTGTCAATCCGTGGTGAATAGTGTGTGAAATGAGGGTGTCTGAGGCTTAAAGGGAAACAGAATTTAATGTCCAGGAGTTGGTGCTGGTGACTAACTTGGAAGGACAATTTCCTTTCCTACAAGCACTTAGCATTCTTACTCAGCCACTGGTGTCTTTGTTTGGAGCCATATCTGTCCTGAAAGTGAGACAGGTGATGATGCAAGTGTCCTTCTGTCTGCTCTAAGGGAAACAGTTTGTTCCCAAATTCTATGGCTTTGCTGACAAAGGATGTCAGCTCTAGAACCAGGAAGACAGACATGCAGAAACTGGAGGAAATGGTTTTTCCCTGTGAAGGTACCATCTTTGTTTAAATACATATAAAGATATTAGCATGAGTAAAAAAATCCCTGCAGCTAAGAAAGCTCTTTACTGTAGTAGTTTGCTATTTAGTCTAATTTTTTCCCCACTGGCAGAATAGTAAGTTTATAAGAGAAAGACTTTTATCCTACAGATAAGTGAGGCATGAGCACACAAGATGGTTTATGCAGCAGAGCTGTGGATGCAGCACCCTTTCCACAGGCCCATGCTCTCCTTTCCAAGTTAACTTTAGAGGCTTTCTATTATGCTTTGCCCTGTGACAGGTTTTCTTCCCTTTTTTGATGCTTGAACTTAAAGCTGTTTATTTTAATCCTGCTTCATCAGTGTGAGGAGGAGTAGGAGTTTTGTCGAGACAGTAGCTATTTTCAGTCTTATATGTCTTTGATTGAGAGTGTTATTTATTAGTTAGACACTGCAAGGGTTTTGTAATGAAAGCTCTAAGTACTGCACTTTAGGAAGGATGGCTGATCAACATCAGTTTGAGCCCTGCTCTGCCACAGCTTCCAGTCTGATACTTAGCAAATGACTTTTTCTTTGCTCTAGGTCTTCTGCATAGTACAAATTTTACCCTACTACTCTGTAGGACTGTCAAGAGGATAAAATATCAAAACTGTGAGCCACTCAATATATCAAGTGCTACAAAAATATCCCATGTAGTATCAAGTCATAATATTAGCATGCCCTGACTGAGAATGTTGTGTGGGCTGTGAATTTAATGTGTCTGAGAATAGGCATTTCCTGCTGGGTACAGCATGGTTGGCAGTAGGGAGGGTAGTCACCACAAAACAGGTAGAATCTTGGGTTTTAACACATTGTCTTGTGCTTCTGTCCTTAAATTACTAAAAAAATGTTTCAGCAAAAGTTGTGGATCTTACTGTTTAGTTGCAGACACCTAAGCAGGAGAGATGGTTGCCAGCTAGAGGGTTTGGAAATAAGTCTTACCAGAATACATATCCTCATTGGAAAAACATCACTGCATCTTGTCACAAATCTGGAGAACAATGATCTGAATTTAGCAAAACCTCGCTGTTGGGGATGAGATGCTCATGCTGCTGTTTCCTGACTGCCTTTGTGACTAAAGGAACAGACACAAAGGTGACGTGTGCCCCCTCTCAGCTTTGTATGGTAGCACTCAGAGAATTTTAAATGTGAACAAATAGTCCTGCACACCTCAGGCCCAGTCTCCAGGGAGTAATGCCGGGCCCTTGGAGGAGTGTGCCTGGGAGACAGCTGCACTGTTAGTGTGTGTGTGTGTGTCTGCCAGGGCCTGTGCTCTCCACAACCATCCCCACCCCAGATCCAGACAAAAACAGGAGAAGAATCTCAACAGCTGCACAAGGTTCAGTTTATGAGTCTTAACTCATAAAGTTAGGAGTTGTTCAAAGTGTTTCTTTTCATAAATCTCTAAGGATGGTTGTAAGGGCCACACACCCCTATTCAGGTTGTCAGGGTAATGCTAATGTCTTTATAGAGGTGGAGTTCTGATGGTCTGAGCCTGAACCCCCTAAACATAAATAATGCTTATATAGACCTTTGTTTCTCTATGCTCTACCAGCACGTTCTCAGTTCTCCTTCCCCTTTTCCCCTGCCCAAGTTGCACATGCTCATTTTTCCAGTTGTATTTTTTCCCTGAGAGTAGGGTCCCACCCTCACGTGATATACTGCTCTCATAACATTGGCAAAGGGCCCACCAAAGCTGCTGTGAGACCTCCACACCCAGACCTGAATATTTGCTTTGCCAGTTTAAAGGAACAACCTGTATTTTATGTATTTGTCTTAGATTACAGCAGCCACCTTCACGTATTAAGAACAAAGCCGAGACTGTCAGTTTTCCCATTATTCTGTTTTATCTGTCACTGCGTAGGAAGCCCTGCCCTGGCTTTTAGAAGTAAAATCATTAAATTCCATGTAATTTATTTGAGTGAGTCATTTAGTTCCACTTCTGTTGCTGCAACATCTGCCTATTGTGTATAATGTAATTTTCCCTTAATGGGGCCAACAGTAGCAGTACCAGTAGTGTGAAGTCTCTTACAAATAATCTGCCTACAATATTAAAAAATATTCAAAAATACAAAATTTCCAAAAGACTCACCAGGAATTTTCAAAGTAAGAATACTTGCATTATTTTTTTTTTCTGTGATGGACAGCTGTTATGAGCTGATTTAGGAAATACTTGTTCTTGAACTAAACTTATACAGGATAGAACCTACTTGTATCCTGCTCATCTGAATGAAAATATGATAAGGCTGAATGGATGAAAACTGGTCAGAAAAAGAACTTGTCCCCACCACACTGGACTTATCTGGTTTAAGGGTGTCTTTTAACATGTATTATACTTCAGTGCTCATTGAGTTCTTGGCCTTGGTGGCTTTGTACCATGTTAGACATGGTCACACCTGCAGTGAAGAACTGATGGTAACCCAGTGCCCAGAACAGCAGCTCTGCACTGCTAGGTGGGAACTAAAAGTTGGATAATCAAATGCTTTATGACACCGATATTTCTGCCAAAAGAGTTTAGTTCTGTCAATTAATCTGCTGGTCTAATTTCTCTAGTAATTAGGAATGGAGTTCTTACCCTGGTAATCTTCCACTGTTTTTTTAATAAGACCTAATTCAAATACTGATGTGTTACTGAACAGTCACGTTTGACATTACTAAGAAGAGGACATGCCATCTCAGATTAGTCAGACCTTCTGAGGGCTCATTTCACTTGCTGCATTTGATCATGACAACTTGGTGTTTGCCATTACTCAGTCTCTGGCGTCAGAATCTGAGGTGTGACCCTGCCTGTTTCATTTACTCTTTTTTTTTTTTTTTCAGTGAAAATGAAAAATCTTGCTCCATGCAGGTCTCTGCTGGATGTTCTCCAGGCTCTCATTTTTTGTACATCAGTCACTGACTTGTGTGCTGTTCAGTGGTTTTCCCTTTTTTGGGGCACAGTTCATGATGAAAGCATGGCCTTAAGGGGTGTTGGCCCCACAGTCTCTGCTGATGCATCATGCAGGAGCTTCAGCATCCTTGCTGGAGGAGCTTAGGTGTGCTGGGTGCTTCCAGTTTTCTAAATTTCAACTCTTGGTTCAGTTTTTCAGGGATTGACCATGCAGGCTTTATAAAAAAATTAACACTGTTATGCTTGTTTTTGTGGTTTATTTTAGATTTTAAGAGACTTGGATCTCAAAGCAATAATAGGTCCATATTTCCTTGCCTCACTTCTCTCACTGTTTTTGACAGTTTTGGCACCTGCTCAGTTCCATAACCAACCCAGGAGGTTGTTACTTCTAAACAGCTGATGCAGCTCAGTTATATTGACTTTTAAGTGCTTAAAGTAGCTTGAAAGCAGCAGGAAGACTGTTTGTGGCAATGATGTAGATGAGCAGGAAACATGTCATTAATTCTAAAGACCCTTCAGATAACTTTCAAATATTAATTAGCCTATGATTCTGTTAAGTCCTTCTAAGCTGAAAGGCACAGCAGCTTGCAGTCTGGAGTTAATGGGAACTGCCTGTGGATGCTCCGTGCCTTGCCAAAAAATAACTCTTGGGCTGAGTAGTTTGCCTCAAGGGTACTTCTTCCTAAGAAATTTGCAAGTTAAGTAACATGTCACAGCAGGGTGGAATTCCAAAAGAGAAGTGCCCTAAAAGGCAGGGTTTAGTGGCATCTCTGGAAGCTGGGAGTGACTGTCTTGCAGTAGTGCCATGTAAGAGGTGTCCATAAAGATGAGATGGAGAAGCCCTTGGCTGGAAACACAGTCTGCACGGGATGGTGAATGTTCAGCTTTCTAACTACTGTGCTGAGGAGAGCTATGGATATTTAAATGTCTTTAGAATACAGGATTGCCATAGGTAACTATGTAAATAGTACTGTAACTAGTAAACTACTGTAAATAGTAAAAATGCAACTGTAAGATCTTCTCCCAAGCTACCAAAAGCTTGGGAGCAGCTTTAGTTTCCAGTACCTGGAAATACGAAAGAGAGAAGGCAGAATCCTGTTCCTCTGCTGTTAGAGGCAAAGTCAGAACTGAGGACAAGTTCACCATGATTTTGGTGGCTCAGGTGGCTGATTTGCAGTAGGTTTGTACTCTAAAAGGCTCAAGAGAAAATGTTTTAAAAGGGGCACATGCAGGACTGCCTTTTGTTTTGGGATTTCCAACTTCAAGACAGCACCTGGTGTGCTGGTACAGCCCAGTAGTGAGCCCTGGTCCTAAAGGAAGCACTTGGTGTAGCTGGCTCCTGAAGGGATACAATATGCCCTGTGTAATCCAAGCAGTCAGCTGTCCTGACAGCCTATATAGGCCAGCAACAACTGGGAATGTTTTTGTGTGGAGTGGGAGGAAGAAGGAATGAGGTGGAACTCTGTTGAATTAGAAAAAAAAAAAAAAAGATACCTTAATTGAACAAGATAAAGGGACCTTTCTTGGCCTTGCAAACCAGAAGATGTGGGGATGCTGGAAGTAAGTTGGCACAGTCAGACTTAAGTCTCAATTTCAGTTCAAAATTTACATTTCCTAGAACAACACTCCTAAATTAAGCAGTTTTACATACCTCCTTTAAGGCAGCTGTATGGCTCAACTGGCAAAAATCTTGCCATGAAACTAAAGGCAGTAATACTCTTTTGTCAGAGATCTTATTTCCCAGTTTAGGTTAAGTCATCTTTCACTTCATTAATTTCCCCATTCCTTGATGGTGATAGCAGAGTACAGATACTACTCCTCCTGTGGGCTACAAGTACTCTGATGAGCTGTATGAATGGCTTGATTTCTCTGATTTGTGTCTTTAAGAGATATTTTTCTTATCCACACATGCCCTGTATCACTGATAACTCCTGTCAACTTGACTGGCAGTTTCTGTGCATTTCTACTTGTCTGCTGCAGGTGTAAAATCTTTTATCAGTGCCACAAAAGGCAAGGTAATATTGGTGCATCCTCCTAGTCGGCAATGTGCTCTACTCCTTGGAAATGCATCTATCTTACTCTCCACAGTAATCCACAAAAACTGATGTTGTACCTGGATGCAATTTAGGAACTAACCCGTGCTTTCCAGAGCCAAAGGAAACGAACCGCTGAGTGAGCCGCAGTGTTACACCTCCCACTGGGAATTTCCAGCCCTTTCCCTCTTCCTTCCTCCCTCAGAATGTATATATATAGTAAATAGGCTAAATTAAGCACTGGGGGAGGTGGCACCCCAAGGCAGGAGCAGTTCCAGAGGCTGAGTCGCCTCAGTTAAGAGCAGCTGACAATGCCCTGACCAATCCTCTGAGCATCCCCGTCGTACCACCACCGCCCTGGCAGCGGGGGAGACGTCTCAGACAGCTATGCTGGTATTAAGTGGGAGGAAGGCTCTTTAAATAACTACCAGTGGGTCCTGTTCCCTGAGTGTGTCAACACAGAGTTGTTGTTTTACCCTCTGAACAGGAAAAGAAAAAAAAAAAAAATCAGTCAAGGAATTGTGTGGCAAGGAAGTGACAAAAATGAGATAATGTTCTTTGGTTTTTCTAGTTGCTGGATCTTTTTAGCTGGTGGCAGATACCTCCCTTGTCATGTTGCATTTCTATTCATAAACCTCCAAGCAACAGATGAAAACCAGAACAAAAGAGGAATAGATTTGCTAAAATCAGGGGAGTATACTCTTTTGAACCTCCTTACTGAGTACTCTGAAAGAACACTTGTCTGTGTTTTGATTTTTGAGTATTTGCATTTTGAGGGGGCTAAGGCAGCATTGCTCCCTTCCCCTCTCATTGCTGATCTTCCCATGTGGGTAAGTTACTGTGCATAATCCAGGCCTGAAAAGCCTGCCTTACTCTTACAATATACACTGTCTGCCTCTCCTTATTCCAGATGAATAGCAGGTATTGTGGTGCCAATTCTATAAAATGGGATTTAATTTAGTTAGGGTTGCCTCACAGCCCATTATTATCCTAGATAAATCCATACAACTATTTTCCTCTTTCATATTTTCCCAGCACAAGGAGGGGATGTTGGCAGTGTTATAGAAAAACAAACCATTAATTTTAAGGTTAGCACTGTAAATTGGCAACAGATCTCAGCTCTTGTGGGGATTTGTCTTTTGACAAATTATTAGATAAATCTGAAATTGCAACTACCTCCTTTATGATATTTATTTATCTATAGATCAGATTCTATCCTTGTAGCCTGATCTTCTTGCTAGCCTAATTTGAGGTTATTCTAAGCATTTTCCATGCAATTTCTGCTTTTTGAGATGGCCATCATTAACCTAGTCAAAAGATGTGGCCTAATGTTTCTGGGAAATTAAGTCACTCCTTTCCACACTGTTGTACTTTGTTTGCTTTTCTTTTACTGCTCTGAAAACAAATTAGCAGAAACAACATCGTCTGTGGGATGTTTTTGCTCTGTTGGCATCCAGGCACAGTCAAGTTTCCCATCTCCTGGCTTATTTCTCCCTAGAGCCAATTATACTTTCTTTAACCAGTCTTCTAGTTCAGCAGTTTCCTTTGCAAAGTCATTTTTGTCTTTTTTAAGTGCTCCTCACCTTAGGATAGCAGTGTCTGCTGATTTAACCACACCATGCTCTGTACTGAGCACAGGTTGTAGATATAACTTGTTGGAAGATATCAGTGGTTTTGCTTAGTGAATAGGTGCTAGAAATGAAGCAACTCTCAAATAGGAATAAAGTCTTTTACTCAGCTTTCTAACCTTCCTTCAATTCACCTGTTTCTTAATTAAAAGCTGCTATCAGGCTATGACAAATGATGTGAGGAGGAAGAATGCAAATGGCAAGTGGTAAACTTGCTAATAAGTAATTAAAGACAGACTTGCAGGAGATTGCAGGTTGGAGAAGTGTTCCAGGGTTCAGTATGAACATGTAGAAGGTGAGACACAGAGGAAAATGGTTCTGGCTTTGTATGTGAGGTACTCAGCTCTGAGCTTCCCAGTGTGAAATAGAAATCAGTCTTTGAGCTGTGGTAATCATGACAACATTTAGAACCATAGTCCAAAAAGCAGAGCATTAAGAATAGAAAAATATGTAGTTGTGCTACTGTACAAAGCTATGGTTTGTGTCCTGCATGTCATTCTGATCTGTTTTTCTGGAGGGCTGGGTGGTAGAGCTAGAGAAACTCAAAGGAGGGATGCTTAAAGGTGCCCAAAGGCAACGACATCAGACTGCCTAAGAGAAACCCTTCAGCCTGGAGGAGAGGAGGCTGAGGCAGAATAAGATAAAGGCTTATAAAAATCACAAATTGCAGGAATGGCACCAACAGGTAGTGAGCATTCAGGATTTGCCCTGTAAAGACTGAGGATCATCAAATGAAACCATGTGTCCTGTTCAGAGCAGGTCAGAGCCTGTTCTTTGTTCCACACCATGCTGGTAACACGGCAGCAGATTGTTTATGGGGTGAGTTTGGTTTGCAGTGCTTCAGACAGCAACTGGGCAAGAGAGGGGAAGGAGCCTCTTAGGAAGTTTAACTACAACACCACCAGCTCTGGCTCAGAAAGACCTGGAGCTGCAACATGTTGGAGGCTTGGGAGGTGTTCTGGAATCACATCATTACCCTTTCCCCAGGCAGTGGTGACAGGAGGATGCTGGGCTGTGTGTGACCCAGCACGGTGGTGGCTGTGTGCCTGAGGAATCCCAGTTGTCAGCTGGCTGACATTTGACATTCTGAAGTGTTCTGCTAAATCCGAGGGGCAGGACTTGGTTGTCCTGTCATACTTCCTTTAAATGTTCCATAATTTGGATGTTAACAATCAAGTAGTACTTTACTTCCTAAAAGATAATCCCAATGCCTGACTTTACAGTAGATGTAAAGCATCTTTAGTAGTAGACAGATAAAATGCATGTTTCTCTCTTTGTATCTCAGCTGCATAAAATTCCTTCAAGTTTAATATATTGGCTAGCCTTACCTCCCTTCAAGTAACTTTTTTAGGAGGAGTGTTTTTCTTTTATTATTCTGTTCTAAAAATACCAGATATACTGAATAATATCCATCACAAACCTACTAAATTTGATAAATATTCTCAGTCCAGCTCCACTTAACTTATTCATAATCTTTGTCTATTCATTTACATTTATCTTTCTTTTTAATAAAACTGATTTTATTTCTACACTAGCAAGTCAAACAGTGACTGTAGCTTTGATTACTTTTAAGGAAGAGAAATAACTACACATACAATACCCCTAAGAGCTACAGTAATTCTGCCATAACCCAGAAAGGGTTTTCCAAAGGCATTATTTCAGTGAGTACATTCCTGTCTTAATACTGAATTCAGACACACGAGGGCTGAGCACTGCTGTTAGATTTGGAAAAGCAAATGCAGTGACACAGCCTGAAACTGCAAAGCTGTCGGCGCTGGGCTTGGAATTCTCCCTGTGCCGAGGCTGGGGCTCGTGTTTCCCTGGTTATCCAGCAGCTGTTGGGAACGGGCTGGTGAATGGAGCCCCTTGTCTGGCCCGTGGAGCCAATGACAAGTGTCTGGGTTTCCCAACGGGAAGTGGCCCAGCAGCCAGGAGCTAAGTTTAGTGCCATGGATTTGTTTCTCTGACTTCATGTGCTGCCCCCACAAAGGGAATCAGCCCATAGGGCTGAGAAGGAGCAAGACAACTAAACCTCCCTCAGCCAGACTCTGGGGCTCTCCTGCCAAGCATCCACATCAGGAGTTTTCCTGGTTCTGAAGTTAACAGCACAGCATGCAATTTTTGGGCAAGTATTCACGCTAAAGCTCGGCTTTTTTTGGAGGAGAGGAAACGCTGGTTTATTTTCTAAGACAAATATACCTCAAAGGAGGCAAGATCACAAGGGTATTTTAGTCAAATGAAGTAAATATTTTAAAAAGGACCCCCCTTCTTTGTTCAAGAGAAGAAAATGGCTGTGGACGATGGTTTGAACAGCATACTGGTTGCTGACAAATGAGGTTGACAGTTTGGTGATTTATTTTTAGCTGGAGAATTTTTTTCAAACAGAAGTACTGTGTAGCCTTGGCAGTTGCTGCATATTCGGTGTGGGTGGATGGAACTGAGAAACTGCATCTGTGCTAACAAGCTTTTTGGGATTCCATTAAAAAATTAAACTCATGTACTGGAAACTGAAGCTGTATCAGCTCACCTGGGGAGCTCTGCCCTCCGAATATCCTCCAAAAGGTAAGCAGTGCTGCCTGCCCAGGGCACTTGCAAAATACTTAATTTGGGCCTCAGGATATGACATCAACTCAGATTTGGGCTGTTAGATTGACATTATCTTTCTCTCCTGAGATGGCAAGTCGATGAGTTAATCTCTGTCCTCTCCTTCAAAGTTTTCCCTTTAACTGGAAAGGCTAAAAATAAATTTCAGAAAGGCAGCTGAGAAACAGTTTAATGTGGTCATTGTTCCAGGTGCTGAGTCTAAGGAGAATACCTAATATACTGTAAGACTTCCAATAAGAAGTAGTTATGTCACTGGGAAAGCAGCTTGGACATTTATGTCATGATAGCTCAAAGGTCTGGTCAGTTGGTGCGTTACATCTGCAAAATAAACCTCTTGCCAGCTCAACTTCATGAGTGTGGATATTTCTTGCTGCCTTAGGGATTGGCTGAGCCATGTATTCAAGGAGTCTTTTTGTGGAAGAGCTCTTACTTCAAATGTTTGTGTTAACACTGGGAGTAAATAGCTACTTATTTGATTTCCTTAGAAGTAGATAATATCTTGGCTTTGATGTGGCCAGTAGTAACAACTCCTCAGGAATTCTATTGGAGTGAAGTGTAATCCACATTAAGCAACTTCTCTCCCAAAGTACTGATTTAAAAAAAGTGCTCAATGACTTGCTCTAAGTTGTCATGTTTGGCCATCCCACCTTTCCTGGAGAAGGACTGGGTGACCTAATCCTCCTCACCCTTCACACTGGAGAGGTTTACTGGAACTTGCCACGACACAGAAAGAATGTCAAACAGACTTTTGAGCTACAGTTTCCCAGTCACCTCTGTGTGTCCCTTCATTGCACTCCTTTCTCTAAAGCCATCATTGGGGGAGTAGTTGCTGTCCACTGTAGGCAGGATTCAGAGGAAGAGACTGGAACTTCAGTACTCAATGGAAAGAGGTATGTGATCCAGAGCATCAACAGCTGCTGGTGTCTCTGCTTGTTTCTAGATCCTCCCAGTTGTAAAGCTGGCATGCTTTTATAGGAGCTGAGAAAATCCTTAGTAATTAAGGGAATAAGCTTTTTGATGCAATATTTAGGATTTTGCAGAGGTTACATTTGTAGATTTTTGGTACTTAATTTTAGTTACATTAAAATATCTTTCTTTGAGAATGTGTTTTTTTTATTATCTGTGGTGCTGTTGGGTTTTGGTTCCTCACCCAGAGGCACATTTAAAGGAGTCAGACTGGTACTGTGGGTGGATTCTAGTGCTTCTGACTATTCCTAATATCTGCTACAAGATATGTCTGTTGTACCTTTTAACAACTGTTAGGTTCAGCTTTCTTGTGCTCACATGAGTTCCTCACCCTAAAGTGTTTTTTTAAATGCATCTAAACCCCTGCATCATTTTGCTGGCTGCATTTACCCCAGAATTGCCTTCCTGACAGAGTTCTGTGAGGACAGAAAATCTTAAAGGTAATGAGAGCCAGACAATTGAGTTAACAGTGTTGTACTGAACACAATCAATACTTCATCTACTTGGATATTCTCTCTTAAAACAGAAAAGCTACCAAGTGCTTCAGTAGATGGTTCACTCACAGCCTATACATTGATCTATAAAGAGATTTACGCATCTTGCATTCAAGGAATGAATGAAGATTTTCTAGTGAAGACTTTGGAGCTTAAGCTTGATTTATTTCATATGGATTCTGCACCAAAAAGCTACCAGAAATGAGTAGAGGAAGAAATAGGGAAGTGCTGCATTAGGTTGATAACAGGAGAAATGGTTGTGTCACTGACATCTGAGCAAAGAAATGGGCTGAGGGACACCTCTGTTTCATAATATTAATACCAAAGGGAGGGGATAACTGGTACCAGGAAAACAGAAGACAGGGTTCTTTCTATCAACATTAGTTTCTTATTTTTTTTTAAATCTCAACATAAGTAACAGCTTGTGAAGTTCACTAGACAGACAACATCTTGAATTCTTCATACACTGGTATAACTAAATCAATTGAGATCAATTTGTCTCTCCTTCTACTGACTAAAATTCAGTAACATCAACCCCCCAAACCTTGTTTTCCCTTGGATTTTTATGTCAAGCTAGCCAAAAAATACATCTTCTAGGTAAAGACCCACTGCTTTAACCATTGTATCAGCACTTTATGAAGTTGCAAAATAAATCTGTTCCTAACAGGTGAGGTGTATGGAGAACTTTTAGGTTCTTCCATATATTTCTCATTCTGATACCAAAGGCCACTTTTATAAACCTTTTCTATGTCAGATATATTTTGATAATTGAGGCAAGACAGTGCTACCAGCTTGGCTTGAAATATTTCCTTTTATATCATATGAGCTGTTCATGATGCAATTTTGTCACTGACTCTGAAGTCTCCTCCCTTTCTGTCTCTCCCAGACTGGTACCATAAATAGAAACCCATTCCTTGCCCATCCCAAGTTCTTGGCTCGGAGTTGTATTTCTTGGCTTTACTCAGTGGGTTGTTTACAACACTTAAGCCTTGCCCCACTCCGTGGGAGGCCCAAGGACTAACTATGGATCTGTGCTTTGCTCCAGCAAACCACCTTATTAAGAGTCTCGTTGCTGCCGGAGAGGAACACCTAGGAATGGCATTTAGTTAGTGCCTGCTTTTTACCAAAGCCATATGTGAGCTGTCTGACCCCTTTAAACTGGTGTTTTTCATGGCCACAGAGATGTCAGCAGAAAGACCAGGTGGTCCTTTTGGGTAAAGGGTGAAGTCTGTTACAGGGTAAAGGAAGTTCATGCTGCTTCCATGCTACCACATTATTAGACAGCAGAAACTTGGCCTGTTCAGCACTGGTTTGCTTTTCAGAATGTAGTTTGTCTTGGGTATTTTTGGTTAGTAGGAAGCGCTGAGACTTGGCTTCAGAAACAAGGCTGCTGTAGAACTTGATACTGTTCCAATCGTGTCAGCAAAATAGGAAACCCAGTCGCTGCTGTGTTATCAGTTTTGTTTCCTCATATTCATTAAGGCAGAAGTCCTCCCACTAACAAGCCAGTTAAAGATCTGAAAGTGCAGTGATGCAACATGATGTACGTTTTGAATGTGAAATGGAAAATACCAATTATACCAGTAGTTGTTATGTACCTGATGGTCTACTTTCCCTGCCCCGAGTTGACCAAGGCCTGTTCTTTGCTAGCCTTAAAAGCAAGCTCATAAAATGAGTCTATCTATAAAGTAGCATCATAGATATTTATATTGGAATTTAGTTTAAAGACTCAGTGGTGAAAATAAGATGAAATAAATGGCATATGCAAGAATCTGGAGGGCCTTGTGTTCAAATGTCCCTATTGGATAAAGGGGCATGGGAGAAGACAGAAGATCACTGTGTGTGTATATACACAGACATAGACACCCTGTGGTGTTTTGATGTAAAACACTAATATATCAGATTGAGACTGTTTGCAAGGACCAGTATTTACCCTATAATCCTTCCTTTGTCTCTCTCCCTTCCATTGACAAACCAGTCACTTTGCCCTGTGGCCAACACCACCAAATCCTTTTCAGAGCTATATTTTGATTTGCACGTTCTATTCTTTGATTAAGAGACACTGACAGTTGGTTCTGAAATTCAAAGTATAGCAAGTTTTTTAGTAGCTTCCTGAACTATGCATTTCAAAGTAGCATAGTCAGCAAGGTTTCCTTTTATTCAACTTTTTCCTACTGCTGGAAGAACTAGAAAAATGGTTCTAAATGGATGACTTAAGTCGTACAGGAAGGGTAGCCACTCTCAGGAAACACCTTTGAAGGGCACCACAGGGAACAGTGTAAGGAGCTGGGAAGAGCTGCTGTGCCTGAAAGGTGGATTCTTCCACTGAGGAAGTTGAGTGTACTAGAACTAAGATTTTATATTGTGCACTTACTGTGAAGGGAATAGGAACAGGATGCAGATGTGGTGGATGCAGATGTCAGAGTGATGGCCTGCAGCATAAAATAGCTATCTAGGAAAATCAGTTGTAAAAGAAATAATGCTCATCTAGAAGCCAGAAAGATGCTTGATTTTCTTCTGCCTGGGTGCATTTGACAGGATCTTATGGACTGCTGTGCACTGTCTTTTCCAGTGGGAAAACCTTCAGAAAGGTGCAGGCACAGAATTACCCTGTTGCAGGAAACTTAATGTTTCTCACCCATTATGCCAGTGCTGGCAACTACATGATTCCCATCAGGAGCTTGTTAACACACCAGCCAACCATTAAGCTTTGGCTACAGACTCCTCTGACAGAGGCTAAAATTGATAGGACAGGTAGGGATATTTGCAAGTCACATTAATCCAGTCTTTCTGCTAATTCTTAATTGTTCCAAATACCAGTTACTCATCTGTTGTATTTTAACTAAGAAGTAAATGTGATATTTTAGCTAAGGTTATTTACAGCTATTCATCTAGCCACAAATCCATACATACCCTTTCCTGGTACCTTTTCAGATGAAAATGTGTTTGTCACAAAACTTATCCACGTGTTTCTAAGGCTGTGCTGTCTTTCTCTACAGATTCTGATTGTTCTTTGTGTATTAACACATACACTAAGCTTAGTGCAAGTGCCAGTGTCATTCAGAGTACTTGGACCAAATAAGAGGGCAGAAAACAGTAAACTGCAATAAGCAAAACAAAGAGGGAAAGAGAGAAAAGCCCGGGAGCTTTCAAGTAAAGGCATCTCAACCTCTGGCTACTGGGTAGTCATGCTGCAGGATTCACTGAGCTTGGTTTTAGAAGAGAAAGAAGAGAGGTCACCCACTTCACAAAAATTCAGGACACCTGCATACTGTTCTTCCTAAGGTATTTCTATGTCTAGTTAATTTTTCCACACACATTAGGTGCTGGTTGCAGGGGAAATAACTCTTGTCACAAGCCACATGGGGAAAGCAGCTCCTCATCGTCACAGCATATCCACAGTTCCATATACTCTTTTTCCACATCCACAGCCTAAGAAAATACAAATAATTGGAAGAAGCCAGGTTGCCTACCTTTAACCTGATTTATGTCCTCATCACGTGGTCCAGCTGCCCTTCTCACAGAATGAAGTTCGTGGATTACAGAAGTGCTGCTTTCTTGCCTTGGTGGGCTGCACCAGCTCCTCTCCCCCTGCAGAGACCAAACCCGACTTCCCTTTCCCTGCCCCCTTTTATACCCCTCTGCAGGCCCACCACCCTCCCAGGTGAGAGACTGCCATGGGGAGTGTTCGTTAACCCTCCCACATCCACCTGTGTGGAGGAGCCTGTGCTGCTACAAACCAACTCTGCTGGAAAGCTAGGGCTTTTAAAGAATTCATCTAACAGATCTTGGGTTTTTGAGAGGTAATTTGATGGGGCCCTTTTGGAGAGCTGTCCTGAGTGTTACTAATGAGCAAATACGCAGCTCAGACTGGGTGCACTGTATGGGCCTTGCTTTCTGTGTCTTTCCAAAATCCTGACACATCCAAGAGCATTCACGTGTTCAGTGCTGGTACCTCTCTGAGATGTGTGTTTTCACTAACATCCTTTCCTGTTGATTCACGTAAGCAGTGCTCCAGGAATGGTATGTGGAGTGGAAAAATGAATCAATCTGGGCGGTCCCCGTAACGGGTGATCTGTGTTGTAATTTGTGCAAAGGAATTTCTCCAAGGAAACTGTTTGCTTTCTTCCCAAACACTTTGTTGCCTAACTCTTAGTGGAACAATCCTCTGTCTCCGTAGCTCATCTCAAAATCGTTTCAACTTGCAGCCCAGTCCCCACATCCTCTGTTTGCTCAGCATTCCCTGGAAAGCTCCACCCTCATCCCAGCTAATAACCACGTTAACCCACAGCTCGATTTTCCCAGTCTCTCCTTTGCCCTCCTGGGAGCACTTCCTTTCCCACTGGCCCCAGCCTTGCGAGCAGCTCGTGGAGGCCTCTGTGCTGGCAGTGGCAGCCCAGGATTTGTCGTGCCAAACAGCCTCCTTGTCTGCTGGGAAGCACATCATGAGCGTGGGGACAGTCCTCTTCCAGTCCAGCAGCTATGGCAAAGAGGGGAGGCTGCTCTGCTGCCTCAGTGAGGGAGCCTCCGAGCCTGCCAGGAGCTTCTCAGGTAGGATGCTCAGGGGTGTAATCCTCTCCTGTCCCTTTCCTGTGTGGGAAAGTTCCTTCAAGTGTGGGTCCTTTCAAGTCTGTCTTTGTCTTGTAGTATGAGACCAACCACAGGCAGATCTGAGATTGCCAGCTTTTACTGGGATTTTAGGATTATTGAAATGCTTCTTTTCTACAAGCAGTTAAACTGTATTTCAGAAATAGAGGCCACTTCAGCACTTAATGTGACTCTAAAATTTAAAATTTAACATATTTGCCTGCTATAGGATTAAAGAGATTGGTAATTGAAGTGTTGGCAGCAGGGGTGGGGGACAAAACACCCCTTACATGTTGGCTGAATAGGAAAAGCATTCATATCTGGAGAGAGGCAAATTGTATTGTGGGAATAAAGGAAAGGAAGGAGAGGGATGAAGCGTAACCTCCTTGCGTGACCGTGTTTTACTTGCACACTAAGTGATGATGTAAGTTTTCCATTGTATAGGAAATGATAGTACACGATTTATGGTCAGTCTTGAAAAGGAGCTGAGATAAAACAGAACTTCCCAGCTCATTTCCTCCCTTCAGGTGCAGACAGAGCTTGCAGACTGCTCAGCTGGGGGGGCATAATTTGTGATGTGCTTTGGTTATCTCAGTTTCCTTAACGACATCTGTACAATGATCACGTTCTACTGACCTTCCACAGCCTTATGTACTGGATGGTGTAGATCCCACACCGTACAGAGCAGCGTGGTTATTATGGAATAATAGCTTGCAAGAGGTACTTTTATATCCAGGTAAAATCCCCTTCAGTAGGTGTTGGGTAACCTTTACAGTTATTTAAGCATCCAAGTCACTCTAACATGAAAGTGAAGGAAGTTAGTGAGACACGAACTCTTAAAAGCATTTGATTTTTAGGTAGTGTGATTTTTGGGTGAGCACTGTAGCTAAGTGATTGAAGCTCCTCATCAAACATTAACTTCTGCTGGCTTTTTCTGTACAGCAGGTGGGTGTTAAGAACTTGTGCCAGCCTGCCAGGCATTCTCAAGGAAGTGATGGTAGTCCCACGTCTGCTTTGACTCCCCCCCAGCCAATCCAGCACAGCCCCAGCCGTGTTTCTGTGTGGGCAGAGCAGGTGGAATTTCTGCTGGCTTTGCCTTGGCTGCAGTGGGCTCAGCGTGGGCAGGGGGCTGCCTGCAGCACCTCTGGAGCTGAGCTGGCACTGGGCTGCTTCAGGATTTCCATGGATCCATGGATAAACACTTCGTGCTGTCTGGGGAGCAGGGTGCTCACTGAGTGAGTGTTTCTGGCTGGAGAAAGAAACTTAAGGGGTGCTTTGGTTTAGAATAAATGCTTATATTTTTGTTTAAAGCCTTGCATATGTTGGCAGATACACACCAAGGTACTTCAGAGCTGAAAGGTCGGGTATTTTTTGGAAACTGCCTACTTTTGTGTTTGCTCCTTAGCAGAGATGCCTAAGTCAGAGTTCTCATACAACACATTTGACGTTGCTTAAGGCACTGAAACACTAACACAAGCACTGTAGGAGAATAAAGAATGTATTATTTAATTAAATATGTATTTTTACTCCATAAAGAGAGCTGGGTTTAGGAACTGGTGTTCTTTCCTGGAGCTTAACAACTGGACATACATATGCACACACCCAGCCCTAAAAAAATAGTGGGATGTTGGCAGCCATGCTGTAATGTAGGGGGTGAGCATTGGGATTTCTTATTTTCTATGACACCACCCAGTCTGATGGGTTAATATACTGTAAAACTAATTGCAGTTGATAGTTAGGAATAAGAAGTGTATGTAAATATTGCATCTGCAGGCAATGCAATCAAGGAACTGACATTTTGGTGGCTTAATCTCTAGTCCCTTTTGTTCATGCCAGGAGAACCTTGATAGAGGCTATTTTGGCAAGGCTTGGGAGGTGTATAATTAAGTAATGGCAGGATGAACAGGTTATGCAAGCAATAGAACTGAATAATTACCAGAAATGCAGTCAAAAGCCACTTAGCTACATGTTTGAAATGAAAACAGAACAAACTTCAACCACTTACTTTCTCATGTACCTACAATACAGTTAAAATTGCATTAGAGGCTGGAAACCCCCCTTATCCTCATTTTCCAGGCTTGAGCTCTGTCCTGTGACACAGATTTGGCATGTTCCTTTGCCTGTTACTTGGCACAGGCCTCTTCCTGTTTTGTGTCTCGCTGACTTCCCAATTTTCCTGTCCTGTATTGGATTTGAGCTCTTTGTTCTCCTTTCAAGTGCCTTATAGACCAGCTTCTGCTCACGAGTGTAAATCTCGGGGGCCTGGGGAAGGGGGTAGGTGACCACAGCACATGTTCTCTCGCAGTGGTCTGACTTCTCAGCCCCTCAGAAACGGGCCAAAGCAATGACTGTAAGGCAAAGAAAGCCTCAGGTATTTTTTTTTAAAGAGAACTTTTTATGTTAAATGCATTTAATGAAATCTCTTCACAGTGTACATTTCCCTAAGTTCAACAAGAGAATTCAGAAATAGGTATTGGGACAGTTACTTAAATCAGTTGTGCCATCAGAGGAAAAATATATACCTTTACACCTTCATGTTTTTTGCTCCCTTGAGCAGCCCATGGGGTATGAAATCCCAACATCGCTCTTTCTCATCTTCATATTGAAGTTCATTCTGCTTCATGTTCCTGAAAAACCTCTCTGTGGATTGGAAAGCCAGTGGGGATCCTCACATAGCACTACCATGAGGTGTTCAGGCAGCTTTGCTTCTTACTACAATTCCTTCTAAAACCCTGTGCATTTAGACTGGTTTTAGTCATCACAAAAACTGTACGGACTTTTTTTCTTTTGTTTACGAACATAGCTGATTCCTCCCCCTGCTTCCTTGTACTAACAAGTTTTCATCACTTGTCCTTTGAAACAGCAAAGGAGGATTGCCTGGGTATTCAGAAAGGCTGCTGCTAAACACCCACCATCACCTGTACTACCTTCTGTCTGTCCCTGGCAGTTTTCCACCTCTTATTTACACGGCCCTGTAATATGTTACAAGTCACCATCATTCCTGTTAATATTGACTCAGTCACTTATACATCTAATTTGTGTCATAATTCAGCCTTACCTGTAATGCTGGTTTCAGATCCAGGCTTGTCTACACCCACCATAGGAACCATAAAGATAGAAAACATAACATTTTGTCATTGAAAGGTTTCCTTCGCTGCTTCATGTAATTTAAAAAAGCACTTTTAATTTTGCACTGATTTTTTTAGATATATGACTGCTTAAAAAATTTTAAATTGAGGCGTATATAAACAGACGTGTATATATAATAGATAATAAATAGAAATTTTATATATGTAGTTTGCTACTTGGTATATAGGTAGTTAACCATCTTTTCCAGCCCCTCCTAGAAGGGACCTATAGAATGAAGAGTCCACAATGTGGGATTGAAAACCACTGATTTAAGAGTCCAGATGTGGTGTTCCCTTTCCCTTAGGGCACAGTATGCTGTAGGAGCTTTGCTCTGCTGTACACTGGGGTTTTGATCTATTTAAATCTATTTGATAAACTTGATCTATTCCCCCCGAGGGTGGTTGGTCACTGAACAGGCTCCCCAGGGAAGTGGTCATGGTCCCAAGCCTGACAGAGTTCAAGGAGCATTTGGACAAGGCTCTCAGGCACATGGTGGGATTGCTGGGGTGTCCTGTGCAGGGCCAGGAGATGGACTCAACGATCCTTTTGGGTCCCTTCCAACTCAGGGTATTCCCTGATTCTATAATTTACAGCTGTACACAGAATAACTGTCTCTTCTGCTCCTTTCCCAGAGGCCCTGCACCGCCCCTACGGCTGCGATGTGGAACCCCAGGCACTGAACGAAGCCATCAGGTGGAGCTCCAAGGAGAACCTGCTCGGAGCCACTGAGAGCGACCCCAATCTCTTTGTTGCACTTTACGATTTTGTAGCAAGCGGAGACAACACCCTCAGCATCACCAAAGGTAGGGCTGGGGGTCACACAGCAGCTGCCAGCCTGGCAACTGAGCAGCAGAAAACAGAAAGTGGAATCCTTGCCTGGATAGAAATGGGAATAGCACAGTTAGGGAAGTTTATTCCCTGCACTGATGGTGGTAAGCACACAGTCTGTCCCTGGCTGGTGCTGGAGGGACCCCTGCCGGGCAGTTTTCCTCGGACAAGCACAGTCCTGCCCACTCCTGTTCCAGGCTCCCCAAATCACTGCCCTGTGAGATACCTGTTGTCGGGAGGGGCAGAGGGAAACGGTGGCATTATGGAAGGTAACAGAACTCAGCACTTTCACCTGGGACAAAATCAAGAATTGAGCATTGCACAGAGACTGTCTGGTCAGTACATATGTCAGAATATGACCTGCTGAGAAGTGTTTCAAATCATGTGTCATTTAAGGCTTCAAGGAGACAAACCTCATCCCTCCAAGCAAATAAAGTCTTTCTAGTCTAAAAAGCTGGAGTACAAGAAGCTTTTTGAGTTCACCACTCTCACTGCAGTAAATTAGGGAGCAGTATCGTAGGTATTCTGTCTGAAACTTTGCTTCATAAATACTTGATGTACAGCAGTTTAGTTATGATTTTTGTTGTTAAGCCACAAACCCAGGCTCAGCTGATGCTGAGTTTCTCCCTCACTGAGACCCAACAGCTTGCACTGTACTTACTTTGCTTTTGTCTTTCTGTTCAAAGGTGAGAAGTTGCGAGTCCTGGGTTACAACCAGAATGGTGAGTGGAGTGAGGTACGTTCGAAGAACGGGCAGGGCTGGGTACCAAGCAACTACATCACGCCAGTGAACAGCCTGGAAAAGCATTCCTGGTACCACGGGCCCGTGTCCCGCAGTGCAGCAGAGTATCTGCTGAGCAGCCTCATCAACGGCAGCTTCCTGGTGCGGGAAAGCGAGAGCAGCCCGGGGCAGTTGTCCATCTCGCTCAGGTACGAAGGACGTGTTTACCACTACAGGATCAACACCACCTCGGATGGGAAGGTGAGGATCTCTGGACAATGCTGCAGGGAGGGGAGATAAGGGTATTAACTAAGAGGTAATCTCAAGTTGCAGGCTGTTAAGGGAGGGAGATGTGAGAGAAAACAGGTCCGCTGGTTTATTAATATAAGAAAAGAAGAAGTGTGCCAAGAGTTTGGTGGTAGCTCACCAAACAGCACTTTGGAGAAGTGCAGACAGTACCTGTCCCAGCTGAAAGTATCTAAGGAGCAAGGCAGCTGTGGTTGGAGGTGGTGATAGCCCTCCACTGGTCCACTTACAATAAGCAGAGCTTTGCTAAGTTGGCATTTTTAACCTAGATCAAACAGTAATACGTTGTGTTGAGAGATGAAAAAACAGGCCTTGTGCTTGGCTAAGAATTCCAGTTTCTAGTCCTGTAAAGCACGAGGCAGGAGGCAGCACAGCTCTTAAGTGATAACTTATTTCTAGCTGCCTTCTGCAAGTAAAAGTCCCACAGATTAATAATCATTTGCCCAACAAGATGAGAACAAATGTTCTAAAGTCTGTTTCTCCAACTCTTTAAAAAGAACATTTTTACTGTACCTGTTTTCCAGTGTTACTGAAAGCTTCCAGCTCCTTTCATTTAAGCAGATTCCTGGTTGTTTCTTGCCAGGTCTATGTGACAGCAGAAAGCCGTTTCAGCACCCTGGCAGAGCTCGTGCACCATCACTCAACAGTAGCAGACGGCCTGGTGACAACTCTGCACTACCCAGCACCCAAGTGCAATAAGCCCACTGTCTATGGAGTGTCCCCCATCCATGACAAGTGGGAGATGGAGAGGACTGACATCACCATGAAGCACAAGCTCGGGGGAGGGCAGTACGGCGAGGTGTACGTGGGGGTCTGGAAGAAATACAACCTCACTGTTGCTGTGAAAACATTAAAGGTGAGTTTTCAGCACTGTTCATTTGGCCACCATTTATGATGAGAGTAAGGAAATGGAAGTATTTTAAATTACACCACCTAATAATATGAGTATGAGAAAATGGAGAGTGCTGATCTGCATTAAGTCCATGCTTCAGAGTAGCTTTGCAGATCAAAGGTACCTTATCAAACTTATACCAGTGCATGTGCTTGGAAACAAGTTGGAATTTTGGCCCAGCAGGAACTGCATGAAATCAGATCTGTAGAAATGGTTACCAGGTTAACTTCCCTTTCTCCAGAGGACCTGTGGAACCTTTAAGAAATTAGAAGAGTTAGAAATACCTTCTACAACTTCTCCTCCACTCCTGAAAAAATGCAGCATCTCCATCTGTCTTTTCTTTTCAAAACCTTCTGTTCGTTTCAACATTAACAACTGCAATTCTGTGTGCTCTCTAAGTAAGGGAGCTTTCAGACTTAATTTTTATAGCTAAGTCAGTGATCCTGAGGGTCTTTCACCAGACACAACAGCTACCAAACAAGCCAGTCTGGCACTGTCTGGGCACTGCAGATCTGTCACCTCACTCTGCTCTGGGCCAGCCAGGCAGCTCTTCAGGGCTGTTACAGTTTGCTTTGGTAAAAGCCAAGACACCAGAATGGAGACAAGGAAGCCATCATTTATATTCAGCCTGAATGTGTGGTGTTAACCAGACCTTGGACATGAAGATAAATGTTCCCTTCTTTTTGCTCTCTATTTATCTAGGAAGATACCATGGAGGTGGAAGAGTTCTTGAAAGAAGCTGCTGTGATGAAGGAGATCAAGCACCCAAATCTAGTGCAGTTGTTAGGTCAGTGACATACGTTGCTCTTTCTGTTCTTACTTAGTCTTGATTTTGGCAAAATCTCATCTTGTTTAAATGCAGTGGCAGCTTTGCTGTACTTATATAACTTTTTGAATCAGGTCAGGTTATGGGGTGATATTTTTGACAGCTTTATGTAATATTGGAGCTAAGAGACACTAATTTTAAATAAAACATCAAATACAGTCACATTAGTAGACAACTTTGCTGTTGAGGCACAACTATGTGTTACATAAAAATTTGCAATATCATCCTCCTGTTAGTTTATGTCCTTGGCCCCAGACATGCTCCAGGGTTCAGTTATCAGGCTCAGATTCCTTCTCTGCCCTATTGAATCAAATTTACAAAATTATTTTCCATGACTTATTTGCCTGAGAGAACAGAACAAAATTGTAAGAAAATTGGAAGTGAAAGGAAAAATTATATTTGAAGCACAACAAATACTGCTCTTTGTACTTCTCAAGTGAGGGACGTTTATAGAATAGGCTGCACTGAAGAGAACAAATTAGTCCCTAATTAAACAGAAGACACCAGATCGCTGCTGCTCTGAGGGACCCTGTGTATCACCAAATAAGTACATGAGATCAAACACCACATGACTGGAAGAAATCCACAGGCTTTACAGCTTGGCTGAGCCCCCTTGTCTCACTGGCAGATGCACCATATGATGATCATTATTAAATAGTCTGCATAGCTGTTAATTCTACATGTACAAAGATTCTTAAGGAGACACCCTAAACCTCTACTAGTGTTTAATTGCTTCTGGACTTCTGCTGCTTTCAGGAGCGGAGCTGTCAAGCCAAGCCTAGGATGAAAGGAGAAATGTGAAGCATGTGAAGGGTTTTACTTACTAATGGCAACTATTCTGTACCCATTTAAAAAACAGGCACAGATGAAGTGTCTGCCCAGCCCTGTCTGGTTCCAGGAGCAGAGGCTCGGAGATTTGTCATCACAGAGCTGCATCTTTGCTCTTTGTGATGCTCAGCATAGTTGTGTTTTACTCCTGCATGTGCAGAAGGGTATGAACAGGCCTTTGGTGCTGCAGGGGGAGTTCACAGAGATGTGACAAGAGTATCCTGTTGCCCCCCTCCTCCACCAATACATGCTTTGTACAGTGACTGCAGCAAGTAGCCATCCCAGGAATGTGTAAGAATGGTGCTTCAGGAGCAGGTCCCACCGTGCTGATTCCTTACCCAGCACATGGGAGCGCTTCACATTACTCTGTAGTGACGTTTCAGTCTGGAAATCTTGCCAGCTGACAGGTACCTGCTTCCAGTTGGCCACTCTTTAGCTTTATCAAGGCAGGGAGAGGAAGAAAAGCAAATGACATGTTCAAAATATCTCCTATTTTATCCTGTAACCTTCCAAAGAACAGAACTACTGCTTCATGTCTATTATATAGGAATAGCAGTACTTTCATAGACATGTTCCTTTCTATCCATAAAGTGGATGGGCAGATAAAGAGACAGAAGCACTGAATTTTACGTTGGGCTGCATTGACCTGGCTAGATGGAAGTCTTCACTTTTCAGAGAAACACTCATCGGTCCAGAATCCAAAAACTGGACATTAAATCAGGAGTAGTGATAAGAAAGGGAAAGTTTATTCAGATGCTCCCCTGCTCCTCACTGCCAGGTGTGTGTACCCTGGAGCCACCCTTCTACATCGTGACGGAATACATGCCATATGGGAACCTGCTGGACTATCTGCGGGACTGCAACCGGGAGGAAGTGAGTGCTGTTGTGCTGCTCTACATGGCCACCCAGATCTCCTCTGCCATGGAGTACCTGGAGAAGAAGAACTTCATTCACAGGTGGGTGAAGTCTCGTGGAGCTGGTGCAGTTTCAGACTGCAGTGATGAACAAGCGCCAGTATGGAGGCCCAGGAATTCCTGATTTTGGGGAGTTTTTTTCCAGAGTTAGGTTTCACACTTATCCATTGGCTGTTGGTTTCAGTACTGTCCTGCAGTACCTCCTCCCCAGGACTTTCACAGCAGACTTATAATCTTGTGCCTGACTTGCCTGACAGCAGTTGGTGTTGTGCTGTACCCCATGTGCCAGACAGTGCCCACCTCAAGTCCTGTTTTAATCCAGATAAAGCCATGTCATAAACCAATTACCAGTGTGTGATGAGCTGCTGATCTCATCCTATCCTCAGGAAACATCAACTTCTCACCATAACAGCTATGATTATTGGAAATTTAATAGAATTTAAAGAATTAACCCTAATCCTGACTTACCTCATTGCTCCTTGGAATGATTCCACTCAGATTCTGACACTGTTCAGGGCAAAGCTCACCTTGCCTTTACCTGCTGTGTTCATAGAGTGCTTCCCAACTCAGGAGAGTGGGACCCCAGACTGTATTCAGAAGCCCTGCTCTTGCTGCAGTAGTGTCCTTTTTTCCTTTGTCCAGGGACTTGGCAGCACGGAACTGTTTAGTTGGAGAAAACCATGTGGTGAAGGTGGCTGACTTTGGCTTAAGTCGACTCATGACTGGTGATACCTACACAGCCCACGCTGGGGCCAAGTTCCCAATCAAGTGGACGGCTCCCGAGAGCCTGGCCTATAACACCTTTTCAATCAAATCAGATGTGTGGGGTAAGAAAACTCACCTTCAGTGCTTTTTTCTTGTCCATTTTGGTTTTCTCTGCCAGCCTAGATGGTAACTTGCTTTCTGGCCTGGGCAGAAACGTGTGGGGAGGAGATGGTCACATGCCTGGCCACAACTTCGTGAATCAGTTCTTAGCATGTGATGTCTTCACCTAGACTGGCCTGAGGTATTTGTGAGGAAACGATGCTGCCTCAAGCTGCAGTGAAGGCCACAGCATAATGAGCAACACAAGAGGAGGGCAGACTTATCACCAGGAATTCTGTTTTCCTCCTTTTGCAGCCTTTGGGGTGCTGTTATGGGAAATTGCTACCTATGGAATGTCACCGTACCCAGGCATCGACCTCTCTCAGGTGTACGATCTGCTGGAAAAGGGCTATCGGATGGAGCAGCCGGAGGGGTGCCCTCCCAAGGTGTATGAACTCATGAGGGCATGTGAGTATCTTCTTCCAGTTTGGGGGACAAAGCCTGAGGGTGTGGGAGGGATCTATAGTGTAGGGACCTAAGAGCCTGTCTCCAGCCATACCTGATCCCCAGCGCATCACAGAAAGTCAGGGTGGACTTCAGGTAGGAAACAAAGAAGCTGGGTAGTGAGGAAAGATATCACTGCTTAAAAAAAACCTTCAGCAAGCTGACAAAAGCCCAAAAGCTGGGAATTCATGTGATATTAATGCAAAGTGAGCAGAATGCCAGTCACTTTCCAGACTCTCTGGTGATACCAACAGACAGTGTTTCCAGAGTACATTCCTCTAGTGTGGGTTCTAACTACAGAAATTACACTTTTCTTAATGATCCCCTTCTGTAACTTTCCAAGCTCCATCTAGGATCAAGGCACTCTCCTCCTCTATGCCCCACGAGGTGCACACATCCTTCTTTTGGATGGTCTGCCTGAATTTCAGTATTAAGAGCATGTGAGCAGGATGTTACCTGGAGCTTTTCACACACAGCTCTCTGTGACTGGGCTGGATGTGTTCAGTCCAAGCACCCAGGGTAGCAAATCTAGAATTGTCCTTTGCCCAGAAAAAATCAGAAAGAGAGAAAGGGAGAGCAGAAAAACCTGTGGAGGGTGCAGAGAGCTAGGACTTTTAGAACTAGTTCCTTCTTTTCAAGGTTGGTTTGTTAGGATACAGTAGGGTGACTGACTGCTAAGAATTAATACCTGTGAACAGTTCTAAAGCCTGCTTATCAGTAGGTCAGAGTCTGACTTTCTGTCTCCTTGGACAGAATAAAAATTCATCTCCTACCCATTTCAGGCACTGAGACTCACTCTGCTTTCTGACATTGCAGGCTGGAAGTGGAACCCACCAGACCGACCTTCCTTTGCTGAGACCCACCAGGCCTTTGAAACCATGTTCCACGACTCGAGCATCTCAGAGGGTGAGAGCTGCTGTTGTTTTATTCCTGAAACAGCACTGGAGGTTACCCCATAGTGAGTGATGGAGAGAGACAGCAAGATGAATGCATATCACAGTCCCCTGCTGACTGCAGCAATTAGGTCATGAAATATTATTCTCCCAGCCTTCATTTTTAAAAAGTGTGCCTTAATCTCTGGATTTTCTACTTAGCTACTTCTAGGAGCAAATCTGTGCAACTCAGCTCTCAAATACAGTCATCCAGGAGGCAAATACTGGTGAGGGGTGTGATACTGCTCAGCAGACAGGCAGAAATGTCTGAGCATCTGCTAAATTTTTAAATCAAATATGAAAGTGATCCATCCATGTCCCTCCTACAGAAAAAACTCATCAGATGGAATTTTATCAGGGTAGATCTATAACAGGCACATCCAGTGGCCACACAAATGTGTGTGGCCAGGAGGCTGTGGGGTTTTTTCTCTTTGGTTTTTTCTTTTTTTTTTTTCCAATCACATACCTTTTGTTGGTGTTGGGAAGGAAACATGTAGTCTTCATTTCCAATAGGGAGGTGCAGTGCAAAGCAGCTTAGATCCAGATCCAGAGAGGACACAAATTTGGGGGATCCCAGGAGCATCAATAGGAGGCACCTTGATTAAAAACAGAGGCAGATGCATTCAGTGTTGGCTTTAGCTCTTCATCAACCCTTTACCCAGCACAGAGCTAGATTTGTATTAGACCTCTTGTACAGATCCTACTCCTTGGGGTTTTTGTCTGAATTTATAAAGATGCAAATGAGTTTGAAATCATTATGAAAAACATCTGACCCTGAACACTTCTAGACTTGAACAAAAACTAAATCCATAAATTATGTATTTCTCAGTCATGGATCTCTTCCTGCCAGTCTGGATTTTCAGTAAAGACCCAGATCTTTTTTTTTCCTCTTCCTCTGCTAGTCTCTGTTTCAACTATTCCATTTTTTTTCCATACAGAGGTAGCAGAGGAGCTTGGAAGAACAGCCTCCTCCTCATCCATAGTTCCTTACTTGCCCCGCTTACCCATTCTTCCCTCCAAGACGAGAACACTGAAGAAACAGGCAGAGAACAAGGAGAACATCGAAGGAACACAGGAGACAGTGGAGCACTCGGCTTCCAGCTCAGCACCAGGTATGGGCACTGGGACAGGGGCAGTGAGGCCACAAATTCTGGGTGTAAATTCCCAGAGAAACAGAAGAAAACCAAACAACACAACACGGGAAGGTGCTTTGTGCTGCTGTGTCACGAGGGCTGTTGGCCACCTCAGCAACCCAATTATTTACCAGCAAATAGAAAACACTGCAGCTTTTTCAATGTTCTTTTAGTAAATCCCGTTGCATTTTTTTCTTTCATATTTAGTTTTGCTGCTTCCTTTTAAATGACAGCTTCAAAACTGAAGTTGACAATTCAACAAGAGATTTTTTTTTTTAATACTTACAATGTTTAGGAAGGAGGGAAAAAGTACAGGAAGGGAGTAAGAAACTGGAATAAAAGAACAACTTTTTTCTGATCTTCCTCTCCAAAGTGGCCTCCTCAGTATAGGCAGCAGACAAGTCACACGCAGAAATGGAAAACATTAAAGAAAAATAAAATAAAAGTGCTCACTTCCTCTCTCTCTATCTGTGCAGCAGCTGGGCAGGTAAATACCCCAGGTGCATAAAGCCCACTGCAGGACAGGGAGCTGGAAATGGAAATAGATGTTGTGGATTCACACCTGTTTCTTCTGCCCAGGTTTCATCCGAAGCACACAGCCAACAACTGGGTCTCCTGCGCTGCCCCGCAAGCAGAGGGACAAGTCACCCAGCAGCCTTCTGGAGGATGCCAAAGAGACCACGTTCACCAGGGACAGAAAAGGCGGCTTCTTCAGCTCCTTTATGAAGAAGAGGAATGCTCCCACGCCTCCCAAGCGCAGCAGCTCCTTCCGGGAGATGGAGAACCAGCCCCATAAGAAATACGAGCTGACGGGTAACTTTTCCTCTGTTGCTTCCTTGCAGCACGTGGACGGGTTCTCCTTTGCTCCCACGCAGCAGGACACGAGCCTGGCACCCCCCAAGTGCTATGGAGGGGGTTTTGTGCAGAGGACCTTCTACAACGATGATGGCACAGGGCCCAGCAGCGGTGGGGGCGTGAGCACCAGCGGAGGGTGGTCGGGCATCACTGGTTTCTTTACACCACGCTTGATTAAAAAGACACTGGGTTTACGAGCAGGAAAACCCACTGGCAGTGAAGAAGCTTCAAAGCCTTTTCCAAGGTCAAACTCTACATCTTCCATGTCCTCAGGGCTTCCAGAACAGGATAGGATGGCAATGACCCTTCCCAGAAATTCCCAGAGGTCAAAAATTCAGCTGGAACGGACTGTGTCCACCTCCTCTCAGCCCGATGAGAGCACGGGGAGGGCCAATGACCTGCTTCCCAAAAGGTTTGAAGAAGGCCCTGCTTTGACCAGAGAGAGACCAAAAGCAAAACTCTTGCCAAGGGGTGCCACAGCACTCCCCTTCCGAACTCCCTCCACATTGGAAGAAAAGGAGGGTCCAGGGCTAGCAGCAGCTCCTAAGGGAAAAGAAAAAAACAGTGGCTCACGACAGGGGGCCCTTGAGGATGGCGAGAGGCTGGGGTGGTCATCTCCAGGCAAGGCTGCAGCAATACTTCCAACCACTCATAACCACAAAGTGCCAGTCCTAATCTCACCCACTCTAAAACACACTCCAGCAGACGTGCAGCTCATTGGCACAGACTCTCAGGGTAATAAATTTAAGCTCTTATCTGAGCATCAGGTCACTTCTTCTGGCGACAGGGACCGGCCCAGACGGGTAAAACCAAAGTGTGCTCCACCTCCACCACCAGTGATGAGGCTCCTCCAGCAGCCGGCTGCCTGCTCCGACGCAGCAGAAGAGCTGAGCCCCGTGGCGGGAGCGCAGCACGGACTGGAATCGAGTGAAGGGAGCAAGAAGGCGGCAGCAGCAGCAGCACCTGTTGGTGGAAAATGTGGGAGGCCCGTGATGCCTCCACCTCAAGTGCCTCTGTCATCGTCTTCCACCTCCCCAGTGAAAATGGCCAACGGCACGGCCGGCGCGAAGGTGGCGCTGAGAAAGACCAAACAGGCAGCTGAGAAAATCCCCGCAGACAAGATCAGCAAGGAGGCGCTGCTGGAGTGCGCGGATCTGCTCTCCAGTGCCATCGCCGAGCCCACCCCGAACAGCCAGCTGGTGGACACGGGGCACCAGCTGCTGGATTACTGCTCAGGCTACGTGGACTGCATCCCGCACACCCGCAACAAATTCGCCTTCCGGGAGGCCGTGAGCAAACTGGAACTCAGCCTGCAGGAGCTGCAGGTGTCCTCGACAGCTGCTGGTGTTCCCGGGGCAAACCCCGTCCTTAATAACTTATTGTCATGTGTCCAAGAAATCAGCGACGTGGTGCAAAGGTAGCTACTGTCCATCTGGGTAAGAGAAACACGCACGGGGAGGGGGGGACTTTTTTTCTGTACTGATGCTTTCAAAAGGAAAGACTGATACTTGAGTATGTGAAGTACCTCAGATCACTGAGTTCTCCTCACGTTTACAGGTTCATCTCAAAGAAATGGGGATGGAGAGGGTAGATTAAAGCTGTAAGGGGCAAACATCGAGGATCTGTCCCCACCTAATCAGGCTGATCTGCTCGGTGTGGCAAGGGAAGGCAGTTCCTTGCTCCTCCCTTGGAGAGGCAGGAGAACCGATGGCAGGTTCTCGCTCTGGGAAGGATGGTTGATGTGACAGCCAGAGTACTGGGGTGGCTGCAGGCTGCTCTGCTGTACAGATCTGCCCTGTCTGCACTCACGGGTGCTTTGCTCTCCCAGCAAGGCAAAGGAAAAGCACTGGGACTCCACTGGTGCCGACGGCTGAGCAGTCGGAGCCGGAGGGGCTCCCAAGGGAGGGTCACGTGCAGTTGGGGGGAAGGTCTAATGCACTGACAGTGTTCAGAGCTGCTGGAGGTGGATGCACTAGCCTGGATGGCTTAACTTCCACAGCACTGTTGCTGCTGTAATGAGAACTGCAAAGTTAGTTAATATATGAAACTATCCCTTTTCCCTCCTGTCCACCTCATCCACCACATGTTCTCATCATCATTGTGTCAGAAGCGTCAGGGATGCTGGGCAGACTTACCACTGGAATACCCCCTTCCCCACCACACAGCCTTCACTCACTGATACCTATTTCTAGTGGTCTAGCACGGGTGCTGCTTGATGGTCGTTTTTGAGTAGTTTGGGGCTCTTGCACAACTTGCCAGTGTTGTTGTTGGGGTGGGTGGGTTGTTTCTTTTTTAAGCTATAGATTGTTTTTAACTTGTTACCAGGTTGACTCCCCATTTCAGTTTGATCCCCCTGAGGACCCACTGTAGGTCAAGCAGAGCCTCCACCACCCCTGGCTGTTCTCCACATTCCTTTAGCAGTCCCAGCACTGCAGGGCCAGCTGGAGAGCCAGGAAGTACAGCCTGGCCTGCCCACCACAGGGATTCCCCGGAGCTGTCCCTTCACAGCGCCAGATTCCTGGGATTTGTTCTAGCCCTTACCGGTCTTGCAGGCTTCCAGCTTCCCTGCATCCAAAGGTGACAAAGCATGGCAGCACACAGGGGAAGCACAAGCATCTCTCTATATTTTTTCCTGTATTTTAAAGGCTAGGCCAGAATCCTGTGCTGTGCTGTAGGGAACATGCACATAAACTGTGCACTCCTCTGCCCGAGAGGTGACAACAGAAGTTACGGCTCTGCCTTGAAGGGCCCCCACTGGGTCTCTGATGCCTTCTCACAGTCCCAAAGTTGAGGGGTTGACATTGTCTCCCTTGGTCCTGGTGCTGTTTGTAGGCTGTTGTGGCCTCACAGAGCTGATCTTCTGTGTCTACAGACAACTCCCCGAGGTGCAGATGTGCTGGCAAGTAGGGAGACCTCAGCTGTTGGTTTGTGAGAGGAAGGACACAGGCCTGATACCTGACTCCAAATAAACATCACCCTGCGTGCTGCTGTTCACTTCACACTGTTGGTGACAGAGGATCTCGCTTGCTTTGCACCTTAAATCTTTTGGTTTTGGCTAAAATGCTCTTTAAACTTGTTTTCCAAATTGTGACTGTGCTGCTTTTATAGTGGAGCAGTTAGAGTGGAGCTGGGGCCAGGTGTGACTTCGGAAGGTGAGCACTTCCACTGCTGTCTAGAAGCATCACCCTGTTGGTGCTGGGGAGGCTGGGCTGTCTCAGTGGGTGTCCCTGCTTTTCCCACAGAGCACAGTGAGACAGGACCTTGAAAAATCTTTAGAAATGGGCTGGTGTCTGACAATCCTCCTTTTATTCCTGGTCTGTGGCAAACAACATTGTGTCACGGTGTCTGGAGGCACAGCAGAGCAGCAGCATGTGAGGTACAATGGACCACATGAGCTTCTCTGGCCAAGTGAAATGAGGGGGCACAAAAAGAGCCAAGCAGCCCTTTGTGCTGTCCAGTTCTGCATCGGGATCCAGCGTGCCCAGGATCCCCTGGGGGCTCTTCCACAGCCACACTCAGCTGAGCACCAAACCCTTTATCTTGTAGACTTTACTGAGGGCTTTTGTGGTTTACCTTATCTCTTTCAGTCATCTTTATGGAAGGTGTGCATCCAAACTACCTGCCTTTGGAAGGGTGACCTGCAAAGGGAAGGCTGCTTGTGGCATTGCTTCACACAGCCTGTCAAACAATCAGAAGGATTTAGAAGGTAGGGGAGCTTTCTTTGGGGCAGAAGGGCAGGTCTTGCTTGCCCCGGCAGACAATCATCTGCTGTACTGTCATTGTTGTACTGCTGCTCAGCCAAGGACAAAGGGGTTTTTTTAAGAAGCCTTTTCTTTTCCTGAACGCCAGTCTTCCAGAAAAGCTCCAGCAAAAGTGATAGAGTAGCAATATGGAATTTCTAACTACTAGAACTCTCCTCTTGCAGCCCTTTCAGAAGAAACCAGCTGTGTCCCAACAAAGCACTGGTTCCTCTCCACTGGCCATCCCCACTTCCTTTCAGATGCCACCTTGGTTTCTTCTTCCCCCACAGAAGAGATGGGCAGTGGGCCAGGGCAGCGTCCGACTGCTTTTCCAGAGTCACAGAATGGCTGAGGTCGGAGGGACCTTTGGAGATCACCTGGTCCAAACCCCTGCCCGAGCAGGGCCACCCAGAGCCACTGCCCAGGACAAGGTCCAGGCAGCTTTTGAGTATCTCCAAGAATGGAGACTCCACAACCTGAGTGCCCAACACAGGAGCCCATTCAGTGCTGATCCCTCCTCTGGTGGAAAAACGTGGGAATTTGCCTGTTATCACTCCCATGGAGAGCATTTTCTCTGCTCTTACCTATCACTGTATGTCAGGTAGGTAGATGGTGGCAGAGGTAGTGCTGACCTGACAGCAGGTTCTTTCCCTCTAAATAAGAGGCTGCAGAATTGCTCTTCCTTCTACCGCCCCACAGTGTTTTATTCCCAAACTGCCGTCTGGCAGGATAGCACAAGGATGCTGTCTGGGGAAGCTGGTTCTGCTGTAAATCACTGTCCAGTTGTTCTTCCTTCCACAGCTGCTCCTGAAATTGTTACTGTTCCCTCTCCTTTAGCTAGGCATGGCTTTCTCTTCAGCCTTAAAGGTCTCCACTGTGGCCAGTTCTCTGCTTTCAGCCTTGCAGAGGAGCGTATGGGTGGTAACACTGTTACTTGTCCCAGCGGAGAGCACTTCTTGCTCCACTCTTTGGGGCAGGGGACAAGGCATGGACCCTGTTGTTTCCTCTCCCCAGTACTGTCAGGCAGCCATGGGGGCACGGACACTGTCACAGCTGGGCTCTCTCACTTGCACTAGTATGGGCTGCAATTTAAAGTCGTCGTCTTTGCAACACGGGTGGCACCACGTCAGACCCAGTAATGCCAAGCACAGTGCGTGCTCACAGAGTGAGCTCAGTGGGGCACTTTCTCTTCCTACCACTGTGGGAATTAGCTGACTCACAGGTGCAATTCTCTCTTCCTGCACTGTACACCCTTTTTGATCCCTAAGCAGTGCACTCGATTTAATCATGTTCTTCGTTAGCGTGAACAGGGGTGAGGCTGAGCCAAGAGTCTGGGTGTGAGACTGCACCAAATTTAGCCACTGAGAAAGGGGAATTGAAAGGAGCAGCGTTGCTGGTGCAGAACACAACAGGGAGGGAGGGCTGTCCTTGTCCCCCTCACACAGGATGTTCCTCCTCAGCACCACTGGCCTCCTGTCAGTGACACACAGCCCAACATGTGCATGTTGACATCCACCACGTGGGTTTATGCAGGAGTTATGGGGCAGACCATGCTCTGTGGGCAGCAGGAACTAAACCCCACAGCAAGGGGGGGGACACAGAGCAGCCCCTCCCTACCAGGCAGGGGGAGAATGAGGGGTGGGGGGGGTTACACTGTGCAGCCACAGAGCAATCCCGACCCCGGCATCCCACCACTTACCTGAGGCAGGCTTTGGCTCCAGGGCATCCCTAGCTGTGACAAGCACCAACAGCTCCAGAAGATGGTTGTTGCAGAGCCCACAGGCTGCTGTCTCCTCTTGTAACACACTCAGCCCAGCCCGGCTGCTGATGGGGAGCTGGCGGGTACTGAAAAGTAGTGACTGCAGCACACATGGAAACCTCCACCAGCACTGTCCTGCACCGGTGGCACTGGGATCATGCTGCAGTTCCCTGGAGTGTAGAACAAGCCCCTCAGCCCATTCCCTGGAGGCAGGTAACAAGAGGTTCTGGGACAACTGAGCAATGTCTGTACCAAAGGAGGTTGTTCTCCCCATGTGTCTGTTGTGAGGCCGATGGGCTCGGCCCGGCACGTTGGTTGTATCGGTAGTGAACTCGTTGAGGGCAGGAATGAATTAAAATTGAACACGTTAATCACCAATCACTCTACCAGTGTTGTCAACTGGTCTTGTTTTTTAATTGTTATTGTAATATATTTTGGTTGGTTTTCTAATTTAATTCTCTCACTATTGTCTGACTGTGAACTGCGAACAGTGTTAAACTTGATGTAAATAAGGCCCTTGGAAGGGCCTCTTTGCCTGTCGTTCCACAAAGTTTTGCCAATTTGCATTTTATTTTAAATAAAGGTTGCAATATTTTATTGGCAAAAACCACTTGAGTAGATGCTGCCTTTTTTTTTTACCTTAGGCGATATTTGAAGCTGCTCAGTCCTAAGCTGAAGTTTGCTAACTGGGTAGGAAAGAGAAGATTGTTGTAAGCCTGTTTTAAAAAGAGAATTTGATTCTGCCAGATTGAAAAAAAAAAACGAACAAAAAACTCCACAGTATCTTTATTTATGTCATTGAAACCACACAGTATTGCCACGGCATGGTCAGAGAACGGCTGTGGCTGTTGGGGTTGAGTAATCAAAGCTCCCTCAACTGTGACACGCACACATGACCGGCAGAGACAGGTCTTGCATCACCCTCGTTAGTGACACCACCACCACAGCAAGAGCTGCTCGAAGTGCCAACCTCACAGCAGTGAGACATTCACTCTGACTTCCTGCCACCCCAGGCAGCGTCAGCCTAACCCAGACAGCTGGAGGCTTTTTTCTATTTAAAAAAGAATCCCAGGTTATCCTGGCTTTACTCAACCTTCTGAGCAACTAACCTTCAACTAACAACCTGCCGAACTTTCTGCTCAGGTGATAAAACACAACCCAAGTTGTGTCCTGTGGGACAGCATCCTCCCTTCTCAAAGTGCCATTCCAGGATTCTGATGTTTCCCAGATTTTTGACACCTGTGATTAAGAGATTAACCATAAACCAAGTCTCAGAAATGCCTGATCACACACGCAGGCACAACCCTAAGGTCCGCTCCAGACAAGAGCTAAATTTAAGCCAAGTAGGAAAGCAGCTGGCTCGTCCTCCTGCCTTGGACTATGAAGCCTCGTTAGATAACAGAGCCAGCGTGCCCGGAGGGAAACACGGACTCAAAGTCTGCAGGACTCGTAAGTGAGTCTGGTCAATCTTTTCCCAGAGGTCGTGCTGCTCATTCACTGGCACCACAAAGCAGGTCAAAGCTTAAAACAGACCAAAGGTCCCCCGTGGGAGTGGCTGGGAAGCCAAGCATGTGCTGCTTCACTCACTGCCAGCACAGCTCTGTTGGAAGGGAGTTTTGACCCAGAGGTCACAAAGTGATTCCTGTAACACTGTTGAAATTTTTTGGAGCTGCTGTAACACACTTATCACCTGGCGAGTACCCAGACAGCAAACAGGCCCTTGTAATAGTAATAATAATGCTGATACCAGCCAAAAAACCACAGCATGAAACATAAAGAAGAGAAAAATGAAAAACAAAGGAAAAAACCCAAGCTTCCTGCAGCCGTGAAATCCTGGATTCACCTACAGCCTGTTCCTTCAGCCACCATCCTGCTCACCAGCCCTTTGCCCTGGCAGAGAAATTCTCTCCCCTTTTTCATTTTGCAGTAAAGCAAAAGGGCCCTTCACCAAACTGCTTAGAAAATGATTGCAGCAGAAGTTCCCCTCATCCCTGCACTGCTTCCATACAATGGAAGACTCCAATGAGAGGTGGACACTCCGAGGTGAGAAGCTATGGATTTGGCATCTCCAGAGGAGATTATTCAGTCCTCTTCTCCATGCACAAACATGATCCTGGTCCGTGTGCCCCTGAGCAGCAAACACCTTGGGAAGGCACGAGAGCAACAGAGGGAAAAATTTAATTCCAGCAAAACAGTTCTGTGTGATCTTGTAAAGTGACAGAACTGGGGACAGGGATGAGGACGTGGCTTCTGCTGCACTGTCTCAACAGGACCAGCCTGTCCCAGGCCTGCCTTCACCACATGGCAACAAACCAAGAACTTGGATATTCCCAGTCCCCACTCACATGAAACAGCATTTGTCAGCACAACCCAATCTCCCCTTCAGGCCACTGCCACCTAAAAGGGACTTAAAACACCAGACAGACTCCAAACACAGCCAAGCACAGGCTGTCCCCACATCCCAGGAGTAAAGCTGGGTGGGATGCACCTCCTTCCCTGCAACAGCCCTTGGAGTAAGGAGGGATTGAGTCTCTGTCCCTGTGCAAGTGCCTGGCTGGGTCACCTGTGTGCCCAACCTTGTGCAAGGGGAGCAGCTCCCAGAGTGCAGAACCACCTCCAGCACATGTGTAGTCCCACCTGGTGTTCAAGGAAGGAAGTAATTGATGCGCTGGGGCACAGATTTGCAGCCCTGTGCAGAGAAGAGCTTCTCCTCTTTGGGGACAAACACCATCATCCTGGCCACCGCATCCAGGGTGGCCTCCGAGTAGGGAAGTCCCCGGGCCAGGAAGGCATCCCGCGCGCAGAGCTTCACGTGGTGGAACTCCAGGGGCAGGAATGGCACCAGGAAGTCAATGAGGTTCTCTCTGAGGAGGTGGCTGTGGGCATAACTGTTCTCTGGAACAGAACACAAGATAAAAACTCAGAAGCTTCACCTGAGAGCATCACCCCTCTGCAAGGCAAGGCTTGGCTCCGAGGGGCTCATCCAGCCCTATGTTTGTGGGAGAGAAACACCCACTTGTACAGAGCTGGTCAGCACAGTGTCCCTACAGCTCATGCCAAGAGACACCTGAAGCCCCAGAGAAGCCTTGGTGTTGGGCTGCCTCTCCCTGGCCATTTTTGGGGCTCAAGGGGGCCCAGAAGGGCTCTCAGCTCCCTCCTCACGTGCTCTCTGTCACAGCAGTGCTGTGCTCACGGGGCCCAAGGGGCTCATGCTGTCAATAACCCCCTGGCTGGGGGTGGAGTGAAGGCTTGTTCCCAGTGCCCAGCCCTGTGTGGCACACACTGGGTGGGAGGTGCAGAGGGGCAGGTTTGCAAGCAGAACGACCCCCAGCATGCCACAAGCTCTAACCTGCAGGCTCCTGCAGCTCCAGCCGCAGCTGCTGCTCCAGGAACTCCATGGAGATCTCCTCCCGGGCCCGGCCGGCTCGCCAGAAGTCCAGGGCGACCTCATTGATGGTGTTTCCACCAAGATTGCTGTGGACACAGAGGGAAGTCACTCGAGTGTGGCCCCAGAGGTGAACTGCTGAGAGCTGCCAGCAGCCCCCCTACAGCCAGGCCCCAGCACCTCTGTTAGCAACGGAGGATTCACTGTCTAGGATCAGCACATAGACCCAGCCTTCTTCCCAAGGAGCCCCTTTCCATAGGCATTGATACAGCTGTGTGCCATCCTGCCAGCTCAGACCCAGGGGCAGCAGAATTCTCCATCTCCCTCAGTCCCCTGTCCTGGCTTGGGAAGCCACTGACCTCACAGGTGGCACCTTGACCCACACTGAACTGCCAACAAACCACCAATGAAAGTCCAAGTTAAAGGGCAGAGCACACAGAGGAGGCCCACTGGAAGCAAAGGCAGGGATTCAGGCAGCAGCCCAGGAGTTGGCAAAGCATCCCCTGCCCTGGGATAAAGCAGCAGCAGTCTCCATATAAGGACTCCTCTGGACACCCACCTTAGGAGCAGCTCTGCCCTGGGGGATGAGAGGTCCTGACAGCTGTTGAGGGTCACAGGGCAGCCCCTCACCCTGAGAAGCAGGTCCAGGTCAGGCTGGTGAGGGGTTTGCTCCCAGCCCCTGAGCGCCCCAGTTAACTGGAGATACTGGGAACCACTGGTATATGATGGATGCACCAGCTGGCTGCAGAGCTTGTGTGGGTGGGAGGCAGGGAGGCTGGGGGAGACACAGACCTTGCACACATCCTTTCCTCTCATGTCAGAGGCTCTAGAGCCCAAATGGAGGGGAGGCAAAATTAAAAAGCCAACACTGTTCCCCACCCCCTGCTGCCTTGTTAAGGGCAGAAGAGCTTGTACTGATCTTGCTCCCACCCAGACCATGGGAGAAACAGCCCCCTTTGACTGAGGACGGGCAGCCAGTCCCATCCTATGCTCAACTCCCGCACCTGGCCAAAGCTGCAGGACCGTGACAGTGTCCACGGGAGCCCTGGAGCAGAGCCCGCCCTCCTACAACAGGTCAGTATGACAGTGACCATACTGCCACCAGGGATGATGAAACCCCTGGGATTACACACTGCTGCAGTTCAAGGCCCCCTGCTCCCACTGCTTGGTGGCACGAGGGCGGTGACATGTGCATTTCCTGACCTTCATGGCTTTGCCAAGCAGGACATGAGGTCAGCCCAGTGCAGCCAACAGCATGTTCACCCTGTGCTGAGCATCAGGGCAGGACCTGCCCTTTCACCACGGCTCCTGCCAGAGCCCCACGCAGGGGGGACTGGAACAGGGTCAGTTCCACAGGCACTGGGCACACAGACAGCTCCTCCACAGGCAGGGAAACCTCCCCAGGGAACCACCAAGCTTGGGGGTTAGAGCACTTGCCTGGATGGTGAGGGGTGGAGGAGTGCTCTGCCCACCTCCAGGCAGGGGGAACAGCTCCTGCCAGAGCCAAGCTGCAGGCTGCAATTCCAAAATTTGAGGCAGCCCAAGAAGCTGGTCATTCCATGGCATTCCTCAGGTGGACACCCAGCATCAGCAGGCAAAACTGACCACGGAAGCAACCACCTTGTGGGAACAAGAAATCTGTCCCCCTCCCCTGCAGCCTGGGCCCTTCATATTGCACACCTCAAGGGATTAATTCCATCACTTGGTTCCTCCCCATCCCTTTGGGGGCCCAGAAATCACCTGAGGAAGAGGAAGATGGCTCTCTGTTGGTCCGCCTGGCCCTCGTTGCCGTAGGGAGCCATGAAGGGCCTGATGGCATCCAGGAGGCTGGAATGCAGCTTCTCGGCCTCGTCGAAGATGAAGAGGGACTGCCTGCAGAGCTGCAGGGTCTCGCTGAGCTGCCTCTGCAGCTGGGCCTGTGGAGCAGCAGGGACAGGGGTCAGGAGCCCCTGGGACTGAGCCAGGACGCCACGGGATAACCCTGGCTGGCAGCTAACAAACAGCTGATCCCTGGTTCCCTCCTACCCGGGACAGGGAAGAGAACAGGGAGAGCAAAGGCAGGAAAACGAGTGAGGCATAAAAACAGTTTAATAAGTGAAGGAAAGAGGAAAGAAAGAAATGAAGTGGTGCAAAGGCAGCCACCCACACCTGCCACAAACAGACTGGTGCCAGCCAGTCTCTGAGCAATGGCCTCCTGCCCCAAACCCCCTTCCCCTGCAGTTTTTGTTGCTGAGCACAACAGTAAATCACATGGAATATCTCTTTGGTCACCTCTCTGGTGTGCCCCTTCCCAACTTCTTGTGCACTCTCAGCTTAACTGACTCCAAGGGCAGAGTGGGAGAAGGGGAAAGCCTTGAAGGCTGTGCAAGCACTGCTCAGCTGTACCCAGAACACTGGTGTGTATCAACACTTTCACTCATAATCCCAAATTTCATGGCATTGTGTGGGCTGCCATGAAGGAAATGAACTCCATCCCAGCCTGGCACACTGGACCATCCCCACAGACGCACTGTGTTGTTGACTCTCACCTTGTAGGAGTCCAGGTACTTGTGGTGGGGGAAGTGGAGGAGGGAGATGAACACCCTGACACAGTCGCTCCTCAGCCCATCCCGGTACAGGTGACTGGCCACCATCCGGGCCACAAAGTTCTTCCCTGTGCCAGACCAGCCATGGAAGGACAGGACCAGCGCCTTCTTGGGCTGTGGGCTCTGCAGGAACCCCTGCACTGCCCGAACAACCACTTCTTTGGCCAAGTGCTGCCCGTGGAGCTGCTCACTGAGGTCTGCCTCTAGCCCTGCACAGAGAGAGCAGCAGCTCAGCCTTAAATTGCCAGCCCAGTTGCTGCAGATGGGAATCAGGAGACAAAACGGGGCAGGGCTGCTTGGCCAAGAGGAGTCTGAAGAGGCAATAAAGCCACAGGCTGCTCATGCCCTGCCTGCATCAGTCTCCGGCCTCAAAAAGACACAAATTTTCCACTGACTCCTTTTTTCCTTCAGGAAGAGGTGGAGGTGTTTGGCAGCTGTGGAGAGCACCAATGCCCAAAGGCCTTCCTGAGCTTCCGACAGAGGGTTTGGATACCAGGAGTCTCAGGGACAGCAGAACACAGTGACACCTGCTCATGGCTAACACACAGGTCTGGGTGTACCCTCCCAGCCTGGGGCAGGGTCCCAGGCCAGTGTGGATCCCCCTACATATGCTTGGGAGTTCGGGGATGCAGGCAGAGCTCGCAGCAAACTGGAGCAGGTACACTGCAGAGCAAGGGACAAAGGCCCTCTAGTCTCGGAACTACAAATAAGTAATGGGACACAGGACTCAGCTCAGCCCCTCGCCCTCCCACAGCTCAGCACCCTGCTCAGAAATGCCCTTCACTTACATCACTTGCTAAAATACACTTCTTGTTAAAGAAAAAAAAACCAAAACAAAGAAACAACAAAGCCAACACAGCCCCTACCTGTGATGTTGTTGACTATCCTGCAGTCTCCAGTCTCGCAGCACTTGCCAAAGCTGCAGTACCAGGCAGAGAGGATCTCCAGGTAATCCTGGCCCACCAGAGGTAAGCTCCAGCCTGGAAAAGGCAGCAGGGTCTGAGCAGAGATGTTCCAGCAAGTTGCTTTTTTTTGCATTTTGAGTAGACACCCAGCTGAACCCTGTGAAGGGCAGCCCTCTCCCAAGTGCAGGGACTCAGCCCTGGCTGCGGGGAGAGACAATCAGCTCGGAACAGGCAGCACCTGGTTCGAACTGGCACCGAGAGCCCAACAGATGCAAGACATGATTGTGGCAACCCGGGGTACACTGAGGAGGGAGATGCCCAGGGCAGTGACCCTCGAGAAGGGAAAGGCAGCATCAGAGGAGCTGGGGGCATAGACCCCCGTGCTGGGTGTTTGGACCTGGTGCTCATTCTGGGGCACGGGAGAGAACGGAGGAAGGTGCTTACCTGGGCTGGGACCGGGCTCTTTTTGTTCCTTCTTCTCCTCCTCGCAGCCCTCCTGCCACACCTTGCACGCCAAGTACTGCCAGTACTGCTTGGAGAGGGCACCCACGGCTCCCAAGTGCTTCTTCACGGCCTCGTACCCCTCCAAGTTCGCCCTGCCCCGCGGAGCCCCCTCCCCAGCGTGTCCCTGCCGCTCAGCCCATGTTGCCCGCGGCGGTGGCGGTGTCCCCGGGCTGCCCGAGCCCCCCAGCAGCAGCAGCACCACCAGGACGCAGCAGCCCAGCCCCAGCCCAGCCGGGGGCCCGTCCTGGCCCATGGCCATGGCTTGGGGGTCCCGGGGAATGGGAGCTGACCCTGCCCGGCTCTGCGGGGTCAGTCCGCGGGCTCCCGGCCTCCCTCCAGCCGTGACCTCACTTCCCGCCCGCGATGGGCGGCGCTGCCCAAACGCGGCGGGGCGGGGTCGGCACCGCCAGCACCCCAAAACCCGCCCGGACACAGCCACCGGGACACCCCAAAACCCGCTCGGGCACAGCCACCGGGACACCCCAAAACCCGCCCGGGCACAGCCTCCGGGACACCCCAAAACCCGGCACCGGGACCCCCCAAAACCCGCCTGGGCACAGCCACCGGGACACCCCAAAACCCGGCACCGGAACACCCCAAAACCCGCCCGGGCACAGCCACCGGGACACCCCAAAACCCGGCACCGGAACACCCCAAAACCCGCCCGGGCACAGCCACCGGGACACCCCAAAACCCGCCCAGGCACAGCCACCGGGACACCCCAAAACCCGGCACGGCCACTGGGACACCCCAAAACCCGGCCCCGGCCGGAGCCACCGGCACCCTCCGGTCCCTGCTCCGCACCAGAGTTGGAGTCCGGCCCCTCCTCAGCTCCGGCCAACCCTGGCCGGGAGGGGCAGGAGCTAGAGAGATGCCCAGGGAACCTCCCGGGCACCGCTACCAGCCTGGTTTCACAGGGTATCTGTTTCTGATTGCACAGAATATTCCGAGTTGGAAGGGACCCCACAAGGATCATCGAGTCCAACTCAGGCTGCTCCCACAGAGCTGCAGCACCGGCAATAAGTGCCTGAGGAAGGCAAATAATCTGGTTTTTAAGTAGCCCAAGGGCTCAGCTGAAGTTTTGCTGCCACAGACGCAAGAGACAGCGGTAGTTGTTCATTAGAGCCATTCCCAAGGGGATACCAAAATAAAGGGCATAAACGAGGGAGCAGGAGGCAGTGAGTGAGTCAGCCCGGCAGCACAAGGAGCTACACTGGGCTGTGTTTGTTCCTGCTGGGCTCCAAGTTCTGTTCAGGAATTAGATCAGAGCTCTGGGACAAGTACAACTCATGGCCACCACTAAGCTCATCATCAACATCCAGCTTCCTCCTGCCAGTTTCTCCAACCATTGGTAAACCCCTTCCTGTACATGGAAGCAGAACTGCTTCCTTAGGGCTGACTGTGCTCTGGCAGGGGATCCTGGAATCCCATGCAATCCCTGGCTTTCATTTTGGAAATGTGTACACACACACACTTGGCTGTGGGAGGAAGACAAAAAGTGGATAAACCCCATAAAACTTGCATTTTATCTTAAGCTGTACCCACTGCTGGCTTACTGTAAGAAACTGAGGCCTCCACAATTACTGAGCAGCAGGACAAGGTCACCCACAACTTATCCTAACTGAGACAAGGCCAGGATGCTTTGGAAATGGAAAGGATTTCAAGGGTATCCCACATACTCAGAAAAAAAAAAATAAGAGGGATAATAAATGCAATTCATCCAGCCTGGAAATTCCCTGGTACCAGTGGATGGGAAGGGGGATGCAGCCCAGGCATGGAATGCATCACCATCTACAGGTGGCTGCAAATATTACACAATGGCATTCAAAACACTGGGATTAAATTGCCCCCTCCAGCTTCAAAAATAGGCTAAAATCTGAACACCAGTTGCAGTAACTTAAACAGAACTAAAACCAGTGCAGCATACTAAAAAAAAAAAAATCAAACTCGCTGTAGCCATAGCAAATTAAACTGCTGCCAGCCTTCCTGAAAACTAATTGAAGCACCTGAAGAATTTATGTACATTTATAAAAAAATTCATAGCTGTAACATTCAAACTCTGACCTCCCAGGGTAAGTGCTTTAGCTGAAGAGAGCTTATCAAAAAGAAAATTATGAAAGATAAACTGACTGTCCAACACTGCTCCAGCTCCATGGTACCAGGCAATGATTCCTGGGATGTCAGCCTGGCCCAAGTGCTGCACATTGTTAAGAGCTAGAAGGGAAATAAAACCAGTTGTTCAACAGGCCCTGGCACAGGTTGCCCAGAGAAGCTGTGGCTGCCCCATCCCTGGAAGGGTTAAAGGCCAGGTTGGACAGGGCTTGGAGCAACTTGGGATACTGGGAGGTGTCCCTGCCCATGGCAGGGGGTGGAACGAGATGATCTTCAAATCACTCCAAGAGTCTATGATCCTAACTACTCCCTGTTTGACCTACCCCTGCAGGTAACAAGGCACTGAAGTGTTGTGGGGGCAGGAATTACCCTCCTTGAGTAATTCAATTCCCTTTGTGGGGCCTCAGGGAAGAGATTATCCCCCTATTAGAAGGGATGCTGCAGGAGTCTGGAGATCCTAACACGCTGTGCTGAGAACTCACTCCTACCTGCCTTGGGAAGGATGGGGTTAGGAAGCACCTGGATTTTTTGATTCCTCTGCTGGAACCCTCACTATAGTATTTGCTCATCTTCAGCTGAGTCTGGCAGAAGAAGTAGCTGCAAGGACCTGCATGTCCCTAGAGATGATGGAAGGATGAGCTCGTCACTTCATGGCTGGTTATTTGTCAGTCAGTCCTGGTGAGCAGCAACCACCTGGTTAAAACTCCACCCTCTCGGGTCAGCTCAGCTCTTACAGCACAGCTGCCATCTACAAAGAAAAACAGCACCACCAAAATGAGGTTATGTCTTGCTTATTCCACCCCCCAGTGCAGCTCAGGACAGGCAAACACTCAGAGGGAACCTTGCAATCCAGGATTTTACATACAGGCTGTATCCACTGCCCAGGGAAATGCCATGCACCCATCTTTTCATGCTTTTTCCACTTTCCATAAAGCAATTCCTTCTGCAGACCCATAGCTGCACTCTGACAGAAGGCAGGAGGAGAAGACTCTCTCTCCAGAGCTCAGTATAACAGCTGTGGATTAGATCACTAAATAAAAGGAAGATCTGGAATAAAGGATATGAGGGGAGTCCTTTCCCCTCCTTCATTTTTTTTCCCCCATAAAGTCCTATCTCCAGTCTCTTAAAAAGTTTGACTCTACAAAGAAAGAATAGGTCACCAGTCCCACATTTGGGATACATGAACTAAAGACTTCTTTTCATTTCTAATTTTTAGATTCAATAAAAAATTTGTAGGGAAAGAATTTGAGAAGTTTAGGGAAAGTGCTTATTTTCAACCCCCTTTTGTTCTCCATTGGCTCAAAGCTGTTTGTGTTAATTCTTCTGTAAAATTACATTCATTACATAATCAGAAACACTTTGAAACCTCTCAGTTAAAGGAATTCTCACCCTGTTACTAAGGCCAACCACTCTAAAAATACATAACAGCACAACAAAGTGCTTGGAACAACAGCTCTCCGAAGTGGCGATTTTAGCCTTAAAAGCATCTGCAGCTATTGAAGTGCTCAAACACAAGCAAAAATCCTGTCCCATTCCCAGAGCAAAGCTCAAGAACAGAGATGGAGGATAAGAAAAGTTATTGCCAGTACATCATGCTAGGAAACAAAAAAAACCCAGAACATCCTCCCCCACAAAACCCCCAAAATAAACCCTAAAAAACAGTTCTTGCAGAATTCAACAATGCTGAAGTCCAGAGTTTCAACGGAGAAACTCTAGTTTAAAGAAAAGCAGGTTCCACACAACCATGTTGATGCTACAGGGCAGGTCAAAGACCCCTGACATCCACAACTGCATCACCTCCTGCCTCCCACTCACTAGTGGGGTACTGAGAAAACAAGCTCTGACAGTCTGAGTAAACCTCTGCACTCAGTGGGAGCAGATTTTGGGGGCTGTTTACCTGCTCTGTCTCAATAAAAGCTTAGGAAAACCAACCATGAACACCTGCCAACTCTGCAAGCATCTCTTGCCAACTCCATATCCATCTCTTGCTCCATGTAACGAAGCCAAGCTATTGGGATACAGCCAAGGACTCAGCCCAGGTGCTTGGCAGATGCAGGGCCATGGGATGCACTGTCAGAAAACCACTCCAATCTAGGTGTGTTTTTCTTCTGTATCCCTTTGGGACGCTCTTCTTCCCTTCCCAATAAGGCTCTTGCAAACAACCTGAATGTTTGACCCCATTCTCGGATATACACAACTGGAATAAAGGCCATTGACAACCATCAGCGAAGGAATAACTGGGAAACATCAGCAGCAAAACACTTTAAACATTCAGCCCACATGTTGGAACAAGAGAGAGACAGACAGGGGAGGGAGAGAAAGACTTAAACAATCCATCAATGTTGCTTTATTAAAATCTTTATTCACACAATGTTGCTTTATGTGGGATCTGACCCCGGGGGATACAAGTAGAAAGTCATGATAACGTTCTGTTTGCTCATTAGCAACCTCCATTTGTGCAGCAGCTCCCAGGGGCATCCTCTGACAGCTCCAACAGGGGTGTCTGTTTCCAGCATCTTGCTCCAGCTGCCACAGCAAATAAATTACCTTCTTAATAAATTAGTATTTTTCAGTTGAAGTTTGTTTGGCAAGACACACTCCAGTTCATCAGCTGCTGGAAGAGGAGCCGGCTCGAGTGTCTCCTCCACCCCAGGGCTGACTCAGGGAGGAGGAGGTGAATAGCAGATGGCTGATGGTGCTCTCTCTTTAATTAGTTCTTGATTTCTGTGCTTCAGGCGCTCTGGTATCACCAATCTCCACAACACAACCACTGTGTAACATCTCGGGCCAGCGGATGACAGCGTGCACAGCGAACAAGGATCAGAAGGTGTCATGAAAACCTCACTGACAGAGCACAGCACCTGCCTCACAAACCATGTTATTTTTCAGAGATTCAAGCAGACCCTGTTGGCACGTGGATGCTGCTCCTCATTTCCCTTCCAATGGTTACAATCTAAAATTTCTCAGGGTTCTGTATTCAAGCAAAACAACGACAGCTGCCAAAAGGGCAGAAATTATCACAAGGCCAAAATCACATCTCCCTGATTTTGGCTAAGGGAGGAATTTATTCTTCTTTCCTGCTGCAGAACACCAACCTCCAGGAGTGTTTACAGCAACCAGAAGCATCAATATCACAAAGAAAAAAGCAAACCCAAAAAACCCAACCATTTCTTGCTTCCTCTTACTGACAATGCCGGACTTCACGCCCTTTGTTCACAAGTAAACCAAAATAAACCAATACCCTGCTTTAAATCTTTGACATTCATACTGGGGAAAAACTTATCCCCATGTTCCATCTGACAGCAAAAGTTTCAGCTTAGAGCAATACGTAAATTCTCAACCAATTTAATCTCAAAGACAGAAAGACCTTTTTTTGAGTCCATTATTATATCAAGAGTGATCACACAGAAATCAAAACATCAAATTTTGGTAGATCCTTCCCAAAATACTAAGGGCTCATGATTAAGCTCAGAGAGAAGAACAAGCTTTTAGAAATGCTACAAGCCACCACCATGTGCTTCACCATCTCCCCTTTGCGTAAATCATCTGAAATTTCCTGGGGAACAGCTGATGCCAGCGCTCGCTCCTGCCCCATGGGCACCTCTAAGGCACCACCCACAGCTTCTACAGCGTGTTCTGTTGTCAAGTACAATGATAAAGAGGCACAAGCTTCTCACCAGAGTCCTCAGAGCTGGCTGTGCATTACCATCCTGACTAGTAACTCCAATAAATAACTCCAGATCCAAATATCTCCATCCCATCACCTCATCCCTCTGGGGCAGGTCTGTGATGTGTCCAAGTCCAGAAGAGAGAGAGAAGAACATAAAATTCAGTCTCAGGTAAACAGCTACGTTCTGCTTTCAAGATACTCTTCTCATGAAGGAAGAAAAAGACTAACAAAATAAACTTGCGTTTTTCAGATAAACTCTCTCCCTGACATTCTTGGATCAGGTGTGGCCTGGGTGCAAGAACAGGAAACAGCTCTCTCCTTGCCCATCACACTGCAGAGCTAAAGACATCCTGACAGACAAATCAAGGAAGAGGGCTTTAACTGACATTTTGCTGCCCTTGCTCACAAATCCAGTAATCCATAATCACTTTGGGAAGGGAGCTCTCTCCTTACATTAAGGACCATTCTGGCTGAACTGAGCACTGACGCAAAGCTGTTCAATTTGGAAACAGCGACAAAGCTGCTTTCCTTCTGGAGACACAGATTCTTATCCCAAGGTGAGAGGTTTTATGGCCACAAGCTCATGGGCAGCACAGGCTGAAGTGCTGAAGGATGACAGGACTGGCACAAGACGAGTGCTGCAAGCCTGCCCTGGAAAGCCAACCTGCACCAACTCTTCCCTACCTACAGCAAAACCATCAGTGAGGACCCCAGGATGGCCATCCCAAGCAGAACATCGCAGTGGCAGTTGCTGGGAAGGCAGAAAACTTTCTGGAAGTGCTCACAACTTCTGAGCTCAGCCACAGCCAGACCAGGTGAACGGTGGGACTGACCAGCTGGTGTTGCACAGAGCGGCAGCGCTGAGCTGTGGTCACATGGAACAGCAGGAAGCTCTCTCAGATGAGATGGAGAACAACCACCACAGCTCAGGGGTCTCTCCACTCTTCAGGTTACTTCTGGTAACTCGGGAAGCCCAGCAAACACCTCTTTCCTCAGCCCAACATGCCCAGAGGCCTCACATACCACAGGGCTCACAGTAAGCAGCATGACCTTGCTACGCAGAACCTGCTTCCAAGGACAGATCCTGTCCTCCTCCTCAGCTACAACAGAATGGAAGTTCGGTTTTTAATACGGACACAGGACTGCAAGGATATTTTCTCCACTCAGACCTTGCCAGATTCCTTAAAAAACAGTGACAGGACACATGGAAACTTATGATAACCCCTTAATTATCAAGTGCTGTATAACCACCCTGTCCTCTCCTAAATCTCCAACCCTGTGGATAAATCTTTGATAGGACTTCAGCCAAAACACTGAAGCATTATCACATATGAGGCAAACCCCTTTCCCAGTCTTTTATCGAGGAAAAGCCAAGTGAGCAGCAGAGGTCCCCTCTCCCACCCTCATGGCATTTGGAAGAACATCCCACCCCCGGGGGGGTGGCACAACTCTTCAGTCTAATAATTATTTTATTCACCCTTTCCTCGTTCTCTAGAGAAGCAGTAAAATGCCCAACCAGCTCACAGCTGATTGTGTACAACCCTGAATCAGACAAACTCGCCAGAGTATCCTGGGGGAAGAGAAGGGGAGAGGACTGTACTGTTCATCTCCATTTGTCCCCTCTGGATTCAGTTCCCAAATTAGTGTCTGTATTCCACGCACTCCCACCAACACCAAGAGCCATTTTTACCCAGTGCAGTGCCCACTGCCGGCAATGGACACGCCACCACGGCCAAGATGCCATTCCAGGTGCTGAGCCATCCAAGGGCCCAGCTCCCACCTCTCACTGCTGCCAGCCCACAGAAAAAGCCACCGTCACCTCCATTCCTCTGGCTCGGGAGCCATCCTGTTCATGTCAGTCCATCTTGGCCACAGCCCTTCTGAACTGATTGTGCTGTTTTTCTATCGCTTTTTTGTTTGCTCGTTTTTTTAAAAAAAGGAGTTCCATCCGTGTTCCGCTACAATTACAAGTGAGACAGAGTCATCCTGTCTTCCACCAGCACCACATCTGGCCCAAACTGGTCTGTGCACTGCTTCACTGTAGCCAGGATGCTGAGGAGCCGCTGGTCCAGGGCGTCCAGGTGAGGGTCGGAGAGCACAGGGGAGATGGGGTCATGCGACATGGCCGTTTTTAAGGCAGACTTCAGCACCCCGTTCTTCAGGTAATTCAGCCTGTTCCAGGTGGAAACCCGGATGCTGCAAAAGGAACAAACACACAAACACATCATACCACTGCCCAGCTGTGGTCCCGTCTGGAATACCGAAGGCAGCCTCCTGAGGGAGGTGTAACTGCAGGTTACGCAGGGTCTGAGCGAAACTTGGAAATGGAAGGTGAAGAAGAATCAATCCCCTGTGCCAATAACTGATGGTACACAGGAACACCTCCCGCTGCGAGCAAGGACTGTCTTCAGTCCCGAGGCCTCCCAGACACAGTGTGGAAAGGAAAGAAAAGGAAGGAAAATCAACAGTCTGGTGGTTAATTCAAACACAAACTCAGGTCGCCTCAGGAAGAGCGTCACTGACCAACAGTTAATCACAAAGGACAAAAGGCTGTTGACTGAACCTCCAAGAAGGTGAACACAGAAGTGATTCTTCCTCTTCACTGGCCACTGAACTTGTTTGTGTTGTTGTCATAACTCATCTTGACTGTTGTGTTCTGTGAGGTCTCTTGGGATTCTCCTCCAAATCCTTATGTTTGAGCACCATTGGTCTAAACTCTCGGTTTTGATGGCCTCTAATAAAACCAGCAGTATAAGCAAGTGCTGTACCAAACCTACTGTTAAAGCAATTATGCATATGAATTCTTATATAGCATTTGCCTGGCACCAGAAAGAAAGGGTACCTAAAATCCAGGAAACTGCAAAGTCTCTTACAGAGATAAACTTCTCTTCTGGTTGCATTTGGGAGAATCTAGATGACAGAGACTGCAAAAGATCCTCAGTAAAGCAGGAAATTAAACATTTGTTTAAAATTAACTGAGGGAAACTACAGAATTTGAAAATCAACTGTTCTCTCTATAGATTTTAAAAGAACCTTGCAGAACACAGGCCAGGTGTACTGCAGAGTGCATAGAATCTTAGTGGAATCTAAGTGGAATGCTTAGTGGAAGCAGGATGAGAGCTCAGGCTTTCTGAAAAGTTCCCAGATTTAACAGGTCTCGAGGAATGTGGAAGACAGAACCTTTCAAGGACAAGCTGAAGGAACTCTCAACTAAATGCTTAATTTGGAAGGCTTAAAGGAGTTAATGTTATCTTCAAGTATCAGAATCAGGAAATGGATACATCAGTATTTTCTGTCCAGGAAATTTTTATAGAATCCTAGAATTGTTTGGGCTGGAAAGGACCTTCAAGATCACCTTGTGCCATGGGCAGGGACACCTTCCACTAGACCAGGCTGCTCCAAGTCCTGTCCAACCTGGCCTCGAACGCAGTCACAGTTTCTCTGGGCAACCTGAGGCCTCGCCACCCTCGCAGGGGAAGAATTTCTCCCTAATATCCCATCTAACCCTGCCCTCTGTCAATGTGAAGCCATTCCCCCTTGTCCTATCACTCCATACCCTTGTCCCAAGTCCCTCTCCAGAGCTCTCCTAGAGCCCCCTTAGGCACTGGAAGGGGCTCTAAGGTCTCCCTGGAGCCTTCTCTTCTCCAGGCTGAACACCCCAAGCTCTCCCAGCCTGTCCCCAGAGCAGAGGTGCTCCAGAGAATTGCTCACCAGCAATGGTCTGGTGAGAGAGTGGACACAGAACAGAAATCAAGTCACAGCCTCTAAAAATAAAACAAACAAAACTACAGCTCACAAGGCCAAAGCAGAAACAAAAACCAGCAAAGAAACTACAAACCTGGGTTGAAAGGAGCCCCCTGAGCAGGGCTGCAGTCTTCTTCAGAAACCATTTTTGGAAATGATTAAATTGCCAGACACGTTGAGTCCTTCGCTTCTGTCAGGGAGAACTCAGAGTGGGATGTGAACTTTTATTTGTCAGGAGCTGGATGGGGACAGCTGCAGATGCAAAGTACCTGTCACACTGACTATGGAAAGATCTGAACCAGTGACCTGGAGGTGAGACCACTTTCTGCAGCCAAACACCCACTGTACTGCCCTCATGAAAATGTATTTCTCAGCTTCTTGGGCAGTGACAATACATCAAATAGACAATATCTCAAAAACAATAAAGCCCTGAGTATCCAAGCAAATATTTTCAGGTTGCCAGAAGGCTTCAAACCTAATTATATTGTAAACCTAAGGACACCAATTGCATAAATAAAGCGAACAGCACCCCAGCATTTCACTTACATGCAGCACTGATAAAGAGGAGCCAAGATACTTCTTTCATCCAGGGCAGGGTTTCCAAAGCTGAAAGGCAAAATTAAAACCCAAGTGAACCAATTGAACTCCTAATGTTGTTCTCAACATCAAGAGCTCTGTAAAGAATTCAAAGAAATCAATAGTAGGCAATTTCATGCTCCAAGAGATCAAATCACTTAAATTAAAATACAAACAGGCCATGGCCAATCACAGACACAACTCTCAAAAGCATCAGCTGATGTACCAGGTAAACAGAAGGAGCACCAGTATACCCAGTTCTGTTTGAGACCAAGGCACCTTAGAAAGGAATTCCAGAGGAGTCTAGAAATGGAACTCATCTTGTCATGTAGGGGTAAGGAATAATTGGGATTCTGGGCACAGGGAACGGGAGCTTTGCCTCTCTGACACTGCTGGACAGGGAAGGAACCAAAGAGCAGCCACCATTAGAACAACAGTTCCACCAACAAGGTGATCCACTTGAACATTTCATGCCCACACTTTCTGAGGGAGGTCTGCCAGAAGACTTCCAGAGTATTTCAAGCTTCATGTAAACACATGCTCGTTTTATTTTGTATATTTGTATTATTTTCACCCTCCTCATAATCCTGTTTTCAACACAGAACTTTCCCCTTAATAGAGGTAAGTTGCTCTAGGAGTCTGGCATTACTCTGCCCAAATAATTCTGTTATTAGTAGTTTTAAAACTGGAATAAGCTCCCAGGGAAGTGGTCCTAGCATCAAGAAGCATCTGCTCTTAGTCATGTCCTCTTTATTTTAGGTAGTCCTATGAGGAACAAGGAGCTGAGCTGAATTGATCCTTCCAACTTGAGATCGACCATGATTCCATGAAAAAACTGGCCCCCTATCCCTTAATTCAAAGGAGTTGAAAGAACCTCACTCAAGCTTTCAAGAAAATAATTTACTGGGAGCCTGCAAAGCCACACCAACAGTGTTTTCATAGTGTTATAAGAACAAGCTATAATGAAGGGACTTGACCTTCAAACACCATATTTACTCCCAATGACTAATCCATTAAACTTCCTTCCTCCTGGAACATTGTCAGTGCATAACAGAAAGACAGTTTTTGCCTGCCATGGGCAGGGACACCTTCCACTAGCCCAGGTTGCTCCAAGCCCCATCCAACCCGGCCTTGGACACTTCCAGGGATGGGGCAGCCACAGCTTCTCTGGGCAACCTGTGCCAGGGCCTTACCATCCCCACAGGGAAGAAATTTCTTCCTAATCTCTCATCTACACCTACTCTCTCTCAGTTTGAATCCATCCCCCCTTGTCCAGTCAGCACCACAGCCTTCGAAGGACCCTAATATTTGGTGAGTAATTTCTGATAAGACAGAAAGCTTAGCACAAAAGATATTAATGAAAAAAAAAAATATTCCCTGGCCCTCACCTTTTGGCATTGTCCAGCAGGATGAGCATGCTGGCTCCCTCATCATCCTGGAAGCTCTCGTAGTGGTGCCGGTCGGCGTTCCCGATCAGATAGTCGAAGATGGCCGTGTCGATGATGTCCAGGAGCCGAGGGCCCGAGTCATAGGGGGAGGTTTTCTTCACAGCGTCGCAGTAGCTCTCGTCGTACTCCCACCTGCGGCCAGAGAGAAACCAAACAGCCCTTCAAGGAGCCATCCCTGCACACCAGTGGGAGTTACAGCTGCCCTTCAGACACTGAGGAGTGCAGGAAGAAAAGCTAAGCACAGCAGCCCATGCTATACAAAGAAGGAAGAGCTAGACAACAGTGTTTCATTAGCAAATGAGTTAATCCTCACGAGTAAATCCTGCATTCACATCCCAGCGTGTGGAGCAAGCTGTAGCTCCAGTGCAAGGATACACATCATCTTCCTACGGAAAACAAGGTCAGAGTTTGCCTCCTCAGTGCTCACAACTCAGCAGTGCCCAGGCTGCCTCATGGCAAGACTGACTTGGCTCCTTCAACTTCCCAGTGAAGGACTTCAGCACTGTGTCTGTTTGCAGTGCCTTGACCTGCTTCCATTGGTCTGGCTTTCCAGCGACCCTCTTAATTTTTTCTCTCTAATGCAAATAATCTCATCATGGTTAGTAAAGAGCCTCTCTGTCCTGAGAAGGGCTTCACCTGTGTTCATTCTCCTTCAGAGCTGTTTCCTTCCTCCCCACTTCCCTTCCAGAGTATCTCACCTTTTTCTCCACTGACAAGATTTCAAGCTTCCCTCTCGTCTCCTCTCCTTCTACAAGTAATGTTGTAACACGGATGTCATGTCTCAGTTCTCCAAAGCTAGGATTTTAAATTTTCTCATTTTCTTCTTTACAGCTTTCAAAGCTATTCAACACCACCACCTAAACAGCCAAATCTCTGGTGTATATCCTTTCCATCTGTCAACCTAAATAACAAGTACATCTATAACATCTTCCATGTAAGGATTGAAACAATCCTTCACAAAACAGCAGTGAAATTGGAATTGCCTTAAACCATCTGTGACTTGGAAACAGAAATGGAGGAAACAAGCTGGAGAGGCTTGCTGACATGCTCACAATTGCAGAGACTCATAAAAGGAGGAAGATCAGAATTTCATCACTAGAACTGCCACATACCCCACCTCATCTTCTAGTGGTCTGGAGCCTGACCTCCCTTATTCCTTCCTCCAGGTATCCAAACTAGAGGGGCCAAAAATGTGTCTTCTCAATGTTTTTGACGACAGGTCACACATGGTCCTCAAATGCTGTATCTGGTTCCCTCTTTCTTTTGCATCAAGGTCCAACTCACATTCAACTTGCAGCACAAATCCACAAGGCAACAGTCTCAGACTCTCCTACCTCTTGTGCTGAATAAATTCCTTATGCTGCATCCCTCTCTCCCTCAAGTGTTTCTCTTTCTCTCATTTTACTTTAGAGCAGTACTTAATCTTGCCACAATTTTTCAGATAGACTATTCTCTCTCTCTCTCTCCTCATCTTCCACGGAATCTTTCAAGACAGACCTTTCTCTGACACTTATTTCTGATCATTTATATTGTATTAGCACAGGCCTTGGAAGGTCAGGGATTTTATCTATTACACTTCCATTAAACATTACTTACACTAATGTGACTGTATGAATTATGTTCAAAAGGTCAACTCAGGACAGAGTAGAAGCAGTTAGAGCAGGAAAAAATTCTTAACGCTTTTATTTTTCCATAATTACCAGGCACAGAAAAAGGAGAGCATGACACCTAGAACATTTCATTTTCCTGATGTTCTCAAAGGGAAATGTGCAGCATGACAAGGTGCAAACACCAGAACTTTGTAACCCCATCTGAACGAGAAAAGAGCGAGTTTCAACACAGCAAATATCAAATCAGCACAGGAAACACGGTAAAACCCTGTGTAAGGAGGCAGCTTATGATTAAAAATAGCCTCTCAATAGAGAAACACCTCCAAGAATTCAGCCCATTCATTACTGCAATATACCATGTACTGAACACAGCTAATTTTGACCTGCTGGAAAGGAGAAAACATCTGTTGCTTAAAAATCAATCCACGCATTTAATACTCTAAAACAATTCAGTGAAGCCTTTGGATGAAATTCTTTGTGAGAACAATCACATCATTGGAAATCAATGGATACTTTAGATCAAGGACTAAAAAACTCTTTCTAATCACTTGTTAATGACAAAGATTTGGAAAAATTTACTAAGCTCAAAACCACTTGCTCTGGTCATGGCAAAAACATCCCAAAGCCACGTACTCAGACATGTCACATCTATTGTACAAGATGGATAGAGCTCACATTTGTCCTTCTTTAAGGATTCTTTAGATGCTGAGTCTGGTCACCAAATATCAATGGTATTCAAAGCAAGGAGCTTTCCAGTGCCTACCTACTTAAGCTAAACCAGCCCCACAACTCTCAGAAGAAACTACAAGGACCATGACAGCAGGTGCTACCACATTTCAGAGGGCCACAGTGTCAACAGAAGGTCCAGTGGCACAAGAGAAGGGTCTTGGTTAGCCCACAGTCAAGATTTTCAGAGCCTGGAGTGCCCCTCCCACGTTCTCCTACCTGGCAAGTTTGCCTTCCCGGTAGGTCCTGCCCCAGGGGTGCCGGTGTTTTTGGAGAGGCCACACGTCTGGCAGCCACAGGGTCACCGACCCCTCCATGATGTCCCCGTCTGCACACGCTGGCTCTGTCTCCCGACAGTAGTAGCACTTCCCATAGAAGCAGGTGTTATTGCCTTAAAACCAAAAATAAACAGGTATCAAACCAGCAGAACTTAATCCGAGGAATCCAACTGAAATTCAGGAGCATGTTGTTGCAGCAGAGCCTTCCCTGCAACAGGATTTCACTGCACTTGACCACGTGTTTCCTGTCTCAGAGAGGGAGAGGTTCCAAAGAGATTACACAGATATCCATTCATTGCAAGCAATTAAGGACTAATATTCAAAGGAGAGAGTAATTATATTTTCTAATGACTTTATCACATCGAGAGTTAATACACTGCACCACCAACAAGATTCTGTGATCCCTTCCTAGTCCTTGGGACCTTGACTTGGCAACCTTGACGCTGCTTGTTTTTCACATTTTTCACGTACTTCATGTGTCAGATTTGCCACCTTTCTGAAAAAGTTAACCTAAAAGAGGTAAGTTAAAAAGAACACGGCAGAACTCAAATGGATTTGGAGCCCTGAGACCTGCCACACGTCTCAGCTACTTGAGCAGGGGAGACAGAAACCAGCTGTCATTCTTACATGATGCAGGAATGCAGATCTGTCAAAGCTTCATCAGTGTCTTCTGACAGGAGAGGAGCAACAAAACCCTGCAGCCTTTAGTCTGCTAATGCTGATGTATCCTGTAACCTGTGTATCCACACAACCTGGATGAATAGTTTTAGTTTAACCTTTTCTGTTTCCCCCTTCTAACCTGCCTTTGCTTGACTCTTGCCAAGTTAAATCCAGTTCCATGTTCACAGATGTTCCTCCAAAATATGTCTCAACTATGTCTCCCTTTGTTGTGATTCCACTTGTTCTCTATCCTTGTTTCCTTTGGCTCTACGTCCAATATCCTTCCCAAACCAGGCTCAGCTCACCCAAAGATATGTTTTTCACTTTCCACCCTTATACAGCCCCACCCCTCAGCCAGCACTCCAGTGGAGCCCTCCATCCAGACCTGGCTCTTGTGCTCCCAATACCCCATCAGACAACTTGAGGATGTTAGAAATTATTATTAACTACAAAGAGCTTGCAGACCAGATCTCTTATCTGTATGGAAAGTCCTGCAAGTCTCACTTTCCATCCAGGGCCTGCAGCAGGTCCAGCAAGAGACAGAATTCTTTGAGATTGTAGCTGCAACTCCAGCAAACCTGCACTGAATAGGCATGAATTATCTTTTCTTCAAAACCTCAGAAACTTGATCAAATTTGGGCTGACAAGAGATCACAACCTTTTCCCCAAATCCACCCATTTACTTGGGTCCTGCACTGCACAACAGCGAATCCAAGGAAACTAAGGAAAGGCAATGAAAATTTCTGGAGCCAACTTTTCAAGTCAGCATTTCTGCTAGAAAACAGCTTAGTTATCTTGGCTGAAATTCAAAAAAGTATAGTCTGCCTGAGGCAGGCACTCCATCTGAATGCAAGGAGAGTTTGGGAAGGCTGAGCTCCTCTCATCTCTAAGTTACACCTTGTAACTGGCAGTGTGAGACTGCCAGCAGAGCTTGTAATAGGAATGTACACAGGCACATATTTACCAGCTCTAATGAACAATCATCTCTAGAGCCTTCTGATTAGAAAACAAAACAAACGAAAAAAGAGTAGTAATTGGATATTTTATGAAAGCCTGAAGGAGTTAAGGCTGCAGCATAAGTAATTTCTTGGTGCTTAATGACCACCTGGTAGGAGTTCACATTAGTAATTCCCATTACGTGCCCTCACAGCATTACTGCTGTAAATAACACAGGGAAGTTCTGACACATTTGGTTCTAAATGCTCCACAGACTCTGATGGCACAAACAGCATCTAACACCAACTGAAGTGTCAGCTCTACAAATTATCCCAAATCACCACTCTGCTCATGTTAAATACAATTCTATTTTTTTCCATGTAGGTCTAATCACAGATTCTTCTAACCACCTCTGACAGCAGAGAGAAAATTCTTACTCAAAAAAACCCAAAACTTCCCATCTGTAACAGCAGCATGAGGGAACACAGAGCAGATACAGAGGGAAAACTACTTGGAGGAAACCAAGTCCTCCTCCCCCTCCAAACAGGGTTATACAAGCTCTCCCTTGGCAAAGACAGAGACTTCCCAGCTTCCTGCACCAGAGTTAACTGTTCCGTAGCCGTGTCAGGCTCCCACGGCTCTTTTCCCCCATTAAACCCGTTTTTCTTTACTGGGCTGCACAATCCATGGAATCCACTCACCCACGGTCAGGAAGGTGCCCAGGAGCTGCTCCGTGGCCACCGGTTTGATCTCTGTGCGGAGGTTCACAAACCTGCCAACCACCAGCGGGGCCCGGCGGAAACCCAGGATTCTGATTCGGGAGGAAGAAATACAACAAGAGAATTTGCAACACAGGCAGCAGTTCAAAATGGAAACAAAACAAACCCACAGTCTCTGTCAGAGATGACTGAGACCGAAGAATAAAGCTGGAGCCCTGCAGAAACCTCTTTTCTTCTCCAAGCAAAGTAAGGGAACTCACTTTTCTTAAGTGCCCGGATGTTAAACTTGCTTCATAAGCCATCAGTGACACTCTTTTATTAAAGCCTTTCCAGCACAGCACCACAGGATGCACCATGCTCAGAACTCAGACCTCACCCCAGAAATACCCACCATGTGTCTCGTGTACAGGCTGAAGCAATAAAACCATGTGGCCCGTGGGCTGGTCACCTGCAAGGATCATTTATAATTTGTGGGAACCACTACCTATTGAAGTGCTGTGTTCAAGCCCAATTCAACTACACTTGAAAGCAACCAATCAAGGAGTTGTTTTCTTTGGCATGAGGAGGGAGAAGGGAAGAGACAATGGCAGAAGAAAAGTGAATGCCTGAAAAGTGCCTGGAAAAACAGAGGTGGGAAGAACAATCACAAAACTTGTAGTTACAAGATACAGGTTTCACTCCCATGTGTGACCACAAATGACTTGGGTATTCGTAATGGAATTTTAAAAGTGCTTAAAGGACTACACAGATCCGTACAGATTTTAAGTCTCTTCACCTCTAAAGTGCCAACACAGTCTTCCTGTAACAAGGAGACCAAGACTGTGCTCATTTTTTCCAGATGAAACTGCATCTCTAACAGCATTTCAACTATCAGCATTCAGGGTTTGGCATTTTCTGTCCCATTCTTTGTATATCCTGTACTTTGTTTTTCTCCTGTAATTGCACCTCCAGCTCAGGACCACAAAACCACCTGGGTACCCTTGAATACAATTTATATATGAATAGCTGGTTTTCCTCTAGGATGCACTGATTAATATTTAATCTAAACAATAGGCTTCACTTTTTAGTGTACTGGACGTGAACTTAGCACATACATTTGGTATTCCAGACTCTTCTACAGCATTTGGTTAAGCTCTTTCTTCCCTATAATATTAACTGTAATGGTTTTAGTGCTCATTCTCCTTTCCAGATTTTTCACAGAAATCTAAAATGTTAGAATCTTGCACAGACCTTTGAAATGAAGTGTCATCAAACAGCTGATTTTTATTTTTGCCTTCAATGTGCTATGTTGGCAGGTTAGAAACAGCTCATATCTGAGGTGTATTCTTCAAGGAACTCTGATGAAGCATTTTCCAAAGATAATAAAGCCAGGTAAGCCAATAATTCCATACCTATCCAAGTGAAAGGCTGCCACTTCTGCGTTGTGCCTGTCGTAGCCAGCGTAGGGCTCTCCTTCCACTACATAATCCCTGGCATATCTGTAATTGAAACAAGTCAAATACAGTTATTCTGTGCAGAACTTCCATCAATTTTGCTGTTCAGAGCAACAATTTAATAACAGTGCTACATTATAGGGTCTCTGGGTCCCTTTCCAAATGACTGCTAATGGGAGGGGGGAAAACCGTCCATGAGATTCAAGTGTTCAGACTGTTGAAGTGGTAAACAAGGAGGAAAGGCAGTGATGTACAGTGATCTCCAAAGCTTGGGAAGCAGTGCCTATTCCAACTAATGAATTTTAATCCAACCATATGCCAAGTCACATCTAAGAACAAAGAGCACAGATCCAGCTACAGAACAGGGGACTATTTATACTGGAAATCAGCAATTCCACAGATGATTTTGGGGTTAGAATGGATTGTACATTAACATGAAAATACAATCTGATATTGTGGAAGAGATGGCAAATGGAATCTTACAGTAGACAGAAAATCAGCAAGAGTGAACCTGAGGACAATACTGGATATAAACAGAGCCTTTATTCTGGTGGAGGAAAGACATCATAAACAGCAAGAAACAGAAATCAGGCACCCATCACAACAACGGTGTGTTTTGGTGAAGTGGCAGGCTTTTTGCTCCCTTTTTTATCTTTTAATAGATGTTACTTAGTCAAGGCAAACACCAATTTCTGAGTTTCCTCACATCTGAATCAGTCCTAGGTACTGTTTTAGCACCGTGCTTCAGGTGAGTGAAAAATACCACAATCAATACTGAGCAAATGGGTCAAATGCAACACATTTTCCAATAAGACAAGGCCTATTTTCTCATTTCCATCTACGTATCAAATCGTGTAAAATGGATTATTTCCAACAGACTTTGGGATCAAGCAGTAGCAAAAACAGTGCAGGAGAAGCCACTGAGCTCTACCTGGATGTTTTAGCCCTGCTCAGGGAAGGTGTGGGTGAGACAACAGTTCATTTCCTCAGCCTGAGCAAATGCTTCAGCTTGTCTGCAAAGCAGCTCAAAAGAGAATTCACCAGGGTAGGACAGCAGGGAGTTGTGGGAGGAGGATCTGAGAGATTCCTGCCAAACTGGAGCTTACACCAAACGAGCAACTTATTTCACATATACCACCAGATGTGATGGTAGCAACTCTTAATCATTAATAAGTCAGGCTTTGAAATGTGACAGTTAACCCTCAGAACACATCCTCAAAGGCAGGTCTCTGGTATGTACCTACAGCAGGCTCTTGGAAACATGGTTACTTCTTGAAAGCTGAAGAGCTAAAATTTATTGGTAAAACCCAACCAAACGCCTTGTTTCCATGCACAGTAGGCAACTGGTTCTTTCTAGGGCAAAAGCAACAGGGAAATTCCATAGTCCCCAACCAGTAAGTTTCCCAGGAACTGTTTTTAGCAGTAATTTTGACAATGCTTTCATGTTCAAAGCCAGTTAAATAGACTCTCTTGCAGTGGCACAAAAGGACTCTGCCCACAAGCCTGGCTGTTCAGCAATCACAAACAGAACATCAGTCTGCCTGTATGGCCAGGCCCATACTGCCCAGTGTTCCTATAAACATTCCCAGCTGCACGTGTCCTTGATGGAGCACAGTCACTGTGCCTACCTGCACAGACATGGCATTATGGGAATGTACTGCTCAGTGAAACACTTTACAGCTCTCACCCACACAGACAGCACTATGGAAATGCTGTGTCTTGTTGGTGCATTTATGGGACACGCTGTCTGTCACACCACCAAGACTTCAGTGTGAAAGGCTCACGCTGCTGGAACACAGCCTGGGCCCACGGGGAAGCTCCAGCCACAGCAGGAACTGGCTATACAGAAACAGGACTGGGAACTCAAGTGCAAGGCAGATTTGTGTTCTCATTCTCTAATCACAGTTTGGGTTGGAGAGGACCTTCAAGGTCATCTCATTCCAACCCCTGCCATGGGCAGGGACAACTTCCACTAGACCAGGCTGCTCCAAGTTCTGTCCAACTTGGCCTTGCACACTTGCAGGGATGGGGCAGCCACAGCTTCTCTGGGCAACCTGTGCCAGGGTGTCACCACCCTCAAGGGGAAGAATTTCTTCCAAATATTCCATCTAAACTTGCCCTCTGTCAGTGTGAAGCCATTCCCCCTTGTCCTATCATTCCATACCCTTGTCCCAAGTCCCTCTCCAGAGCTCTCCTAGAGCCTCCTTAGGCACTGGAAGGGGCTCTAAGGTCTCCCTGGAGCCTTCTCTTCTCCAGGCTGAACACCCCCAGCTCTCCCAGCCTGTCTCCAAAGCAGAGGTGCTCCAGCCCTTGGAGCACCTCCATGGCCTCCTCTGGACTCCCTCATTAACAGGACAGAAAACCTTAATGCTTGCTCAACCCAAAATCCTCTGGGGAGAGATGTCCTCGCTCTGTGGTGACAACACTTCCCATTTGCAGTGCACTCCCCTAAAACACACCTCCCTTACTTTTTAACATCTTTCTTTCTTGTCCTTTTCCCCAAAGCCAAACAGTTCAAAAAGCTTTACAGCCACGCACAAGACTCTTCATGAGTGTTCAATCATGTCAGATTTCCCTGTGGATCACTGTAAACAAAGGCCATACCAAGAAAATCTCACTACCCACACATTGCTCCTCCAGTATTCAGCACTGGCAGACAGGAAACTCTGACCTACCCAAGCCATTTTTACAGCCTTCATGCAGCGACACCAGACACCCAGATCTAGTTTTAAGACCACTGTCAACTTGAATTCCTTCCCTGTTCTTGAACTGCACTCTCTCCTGGCAGTCTGACGTGACCCTTACTCAGAGTAGGCAAGGCTTGTCTCCACATTGCCACAACCTGCACTTCCAGAGTCAGAAAGACTCAGAAACATCATGTGTAACCAACATTCTCCCAGGACTGAACACAGTGATTATTCCTTTAACCCAAAGACAGGTAGTTTTGAGCATCAGGACTGTGCAGCCTGAGAGAGAGCTGGCACAGCAACCTACTGTTACCAGAGCACCAGCAAGGCTCCCTCCTGTCTGTCTCTCAAATAACAGGATGGCCTTTCTATCTACGGGAAAATTTGTAACTTAAACATTAATGTGACAACGTGGAGAAAAGAAAACATAGGTATAAACAAAGCAGCTATTAATGCAGCCATTGAAGGCAATATTCACCTCTTGGGTTTGAAGACAACCTTCTGCCCTCCTTCAAGTATTAGCAAAGCTTTCAGCTGCGTCCCTTTGTATCCCACATCGGCTTTGATGATTCTCTTGGTGGTCATGGCGTGCATGACAGCCCCCAGCTCGGGGGTCTCCTCAGGATACACCTCCCGGGGCACCACCCACTGGGCCGCGATCTCCCAGGGGGACTGGAGCGTGTGCTCCAGCCGCGGGTCCAGCTCCACGTGCAGCCCGGCCATCATGCGGTGGAAGGCGCGCTGGTCCTCCCGGTTGGCAGCCGAGGTGTCCAGGTTGTCGATGAGGAAAACCTTGGTGAAGATGAAGATGACGAGGAGGATGGCCAACAGCACAACCCGCTGCTTCAGCTTCATGGTGCCCTTCCACCCTTCTCCCCTGACCCTTTTCTTCCGAGTGTTCCAGGAAGTCTGTTGGAGATCAGGGTGAGGAAGGGGATGTTAGTTAATGGATTTCATTCCTAACTTGCATTGTCAAAGAGGTCTCGCCACCGAAGCATCTCCTGGTGCCCCTAAAAATAAGCAGAAAACAAACTTACAATCCTGCACATTCCACCAAACTCAGAACTAAGTTTATGTTCGGAACATAAGCCTGCATTTATGGACACTTGTATCCTAAAGCCCAAACATTTCTAATAAAACACATGAGTTTGCTGCATTCCTGCAGCCTTTCCACGATCTGCATGGAAGGGGAAATTGCTGGATGGCATCTCTGAGCAGCTGAAATCATGGCAGCTGCAGCTACCATGGGCAAGATTTTGCAGAGAGCTGTACTTTCTAATTTCACACACACTCTTCCACTAGTATGAGATCCCATGATCACAGGTCACCTAAAGACCTGTCCCTCCAGAAAAGCTCTCAGGTAGATTTTAAGACAGCCGAAAGCCAGTGAGAAAAGCTGCACAGCCTACTTTCCTGAAGGTACATAAGGGTAGAAGAGACTTATTGGTTTACTGCCTTTCATTTGCTGTCACTGTAATTTACTCAGATTTTTTTCCATTCTTAAAAAAAAGAAAAAAAAAAGAAAAAAAGGAGTGGGGCAGAGGATGACATCTTCACTTCCTTGTGGTTGACTAAGTACCTTGTGCAGTCAACTGTAAAACCCATAACCACAGAAAATATACAAAGTGTCTGCAATCTCAACCCTAAATTAACAAGAAAAAAGTCCCACACCACTAATAATGCCTCAGCATTAGTTCTCAGCAACCTCACCTGCAACAGTTAAAGCTCCATCTGTGTTTCTATATTTACAGTGGGCTGCATGACATGCCTGCCCCCTCAACGAGGCCTTGGCCAAGGCAAAGTTAGCAAATAAGGGTCACAGAAGGCACCACCAACTGTATTTCAATGATGAGGACAGAAGTTACTTTTCTAATATTGGCTGAATGTAGTCAAAACCCAAATGGAAAGGGACACTCAGGCACATCTCTGAGGAGCACTGGGAGCCAGCAGGGATTTCTCTTTGCACAAGCCATGCTAATCATGCAAACCCTGCACGGCACCCTGAGCTGGGAAGGGCTGATACAGAAAAGCCTTCTCATGAGATTTAACAATAAGAGTAGAAACCAGCCATTATTAATCATGTCACTGGAAAAACGACCTGCACAGGCTGAAGTTCATTTACCAGCAGCAAGCACAGGACAGCCAGGCTATGCCTGACGAGGCACACACAGGTCACAGCCATCAGTGCAGAATCAGGCTTGGCACAGGCTAAGAGTGTTTGTAAAAAAGGATGTGCCAACCCACAGATGACTCCACAGCACCTTAAGCAAATTTACATTACAGGTCCATAGCAGACCCAGCCAGCCCCGTGGCTCTCCCACCTCCCTGTGCACCCGTGTCCCCTTTCACAGACCCAGCTGCAGAGCATGTGCTATGGCCTGGGCCAGCCCAACAAAGAATAACCTGCTAAACCCCTTCAAACAGCCACCAAGGAAATTCAAAGTGACAACATGTCAGATATTCCTGTTTTTAAAAGCCCTTTTCTCTGCACAGTGAATAAGCTGAGCACTATCCAAGTTACAGGTGGCACACTCTGATGAGGCAGAGCCAGGGCTTTTAGCCCAGTTCACCACCCAGACTGTTTTGCCATCATCATCCTGCCTCAGGTGACAGCTCAGTTCAGTTTGGTCCTTTCCAACTTACACATTTTGCCTCTTAAATACTTCCTATAGAACCTGTCTGCTGGAGCAGGAGAGAAAGTAAAAGTCTCCTAATCACAGAATCTGCCGAGTTGGAAGGGACCCATCAGGATTATCAAGTCCAACTCCTGATCCTGAGCAGGACACCCCAATAATTAGTTAAAACTGACAGGTGAACAAGTGGTTTAATGTTGACAGCAACCACTCACACCAACATAGAGACCCAAGGAAGGGCAGAGTGTGGGGAGGAAGAAGCCTCAGGGATGTTTCAAACTGGGGCTGTGGGCCCCTGTTAACTGTGTAATACTGATTTTAATCTATTGGAAAATCAGTGCTTGTGCTCATAGTGAAAGGCAACAAATCACATGTTTATATGGAAATTAAAACATTATCTACTTCTGTTTTGGCTGTACTTTTCCAAACAGCTCAGCAACCTGAACATTACCACTGCAAGCACGAGAACGAGAAGCACAGACAAGAAAGATGAACCTGACCCAAAAGCCCTCATTGCTGCAGATACAGACTCAGCCAGCAGGAGATCCCTAAACAACAATATTATTCTTAAATTTAAGCAGGAAAGCAAAGCAGATCCGGCTGTAACTGTTCCCTCTCATTGTAACCACATAATTCACTTCTTTAAAACCAGTAGTTCTGAATCATTTTGAACACTGCTGTTATCAAGAATCTGCTTCCATTCATCTTTAAAACCCATTAGAGCTTGTAAGGAGCTAGGCATATGTACACATACATTTTAAGAAAGCCTTGCAGCCCAGTGCTGGCCAAAGCACAGGGCAGCAATGTTCCACACCTTTGGAGCTCAAGCTGGGCACTCACTTTCCTAGACTGATTTTCCAGAATGCTGAGTTTCTCTAGGGATATTATTCTAGGGATATTATTCTTGGGAGGGGTGGTGGTGGTGGGGAATATAACTACAGTCACTTAAATTAAAGGTCACTTACTTAGTTTATCTTTTGTGACAGCTTTGAAACTAATTTTGGCTGAAAACCTCCAGCGAGGTAAACAGCATTTACAAAACAAAAATAAATTAAATATTTAACTATTTGCTGGTGAGTTGGCTCTGACTTTGTGCTGCCATCCGAGGACATGAGTCATCGGCTGCTTTCCTCCAAGAAACACCAAAATACCCTTGAGGTTGCCATGCAATCCATTTCCCAGGCTACCTGCACAGCCTGCACTTCACTCCTTGGGTGCCAATGTTACACTCACTGCTCTGCAAGCCAGGAATTGAATCCTTTTATGTACAAGTTTATCAAGACAGCAAGAACTTGAGCTTTACTGTCTTAAATTGAAGATGCCAAGAGTGACAGTGTTGAGGAGGTGTAAGAAAATATTTATGCAGTTTTGGAAGACAGTATTTTGAAAAGGACAAGTCTTTGGAAAAGACCTGAATTGGAAAAGATTATGAGAGCTCCAGAAGCGTAAAGCTGGTCCTGGAATGAGGACAGGGACGGGAAAGGTGGCCACAGAAACAAATGAAGTAACAACAACCCCCCAAAATTTTAAAAAGGAAAAAAAAGCGTGAGCTGTGAGCAGAACTCCGCGGAATGAAGGGCAAAAGGGTCTTGGACAATGACAAAAGTAAACCCAGGGATGATCTCAGGAGGAGATACAAAAAGGAAACAGTTCCACAAACTGCAGGGGGTGAGAGCATAAGGGAAGGGTCTTCAGGCTCGACAAAAAGGGGCAAAGGGAAGGAGAAGCCACTTACTTCTACATAGGAGTCACGAGAATATGGGATGCACAAGTGACAGTAGATGCTCTTTGAACCTGAAGGCATCAGAGAAAGAAAAAACCCAAACAGTTTTCAGAAGTCAAGTACAATTTAAGTGTCCAACCCAAGCTGACACGATACAATGACAGAAGAATAACCCCTGTGTAGCTCCAGTCCCAGAACACACATTCCCTTTTGCTCTTGGGATCAGCCACTGATCTCTTACCAAGGTCAGGTAACACTAAAAGTGGTTTTTTTTCCTTGATTTTCTGCTTAGCATTATCTCCAGCTACCACTACTACACAGAAGACATAATTCAAAGAGCTTTGTTGCTCTACCACCCAAACTTCATCTCCCTGTTAGAGAAGTACAGAAAAACCTCACTTCCCTCTCTACCATTTTACCATGCTCCTGGATCAACCTGGAAAAGAAAACAGCCAGAAATACACAACCCTACCAGCTTTTTAATGCTGGAGTCAACTGGCAGGCTTGCATAAGAAATGCTTCTTGTTTTTCACCTCTTAGGGCTACTTCCCGATCAATTTTCTCTCTCATTACAACCAGGTCTGTATTCTCAGCAAGTAACGAGTCTTCCAGCTCAATATCCAAATAACAGCCTCTCTTCAGTATCACGGTGGGGTCACACAAACACCTGAATTAAAGCATGTCTACTGCCATTAAATACCAACATCACACCACTTGACACCCAGTTCAAAAATCAGCACGAAACCTGCCTCTTACAAAAATCACAGCTACTATAAGCAAGCCCACAAAGTTAGCAGAGAAATCTCAGAAAACATTTTTTTTATTGGAGTCATAAGATCAATGCCACATATCACAGTTTTATTTTTATATCTTAAAGCCAGAAAACTGCTATCTCAAAAATTGCATGTACAATTTGCAAGGATTTTGCTATGCTCCAGATGACAAATCAAGTCTGAGGGCAGGCAAACATTCAGTTTGGCAGCACAAGTACACAGGATATTGTAGTTCAAACAGACACTGATCTGAAATAGATATGGTGAAGTACACTCTTAATTCCTGTTTAATGCATGCCTTTTTTCTTATATACGCTCTACCTTTTGGGATTGCCCATCAAAAGGCCTTTAAAAGTTCTCCAGTAAATCCTGGAAAGCCCCTTGAAGAAACAGTGCATACAGTAGTGACATTTTCCTCTTCCCAAAATGTACTTCAGTCTCACTAGATCAATCTTCCTTTCTATCCTCCCCTCCCTGGCCAGTTCCCCGGCAGCTCATGCCTCCCCTCTCTGTGCAAGCCTTGTTATTCCTGTTTCCACAGGCAGGCTCCCACAGACCTTTCCCTGGATTTCTCAGACTCATTCTGTCACTTCCACTCTCTGCGTGCTGCCTGCCTTGTGTACGAGTTTAGTCATCTAGTGCTCAAGGCTTCCCACATATTTACTTGTCTGCTACTTCTCCTCTTCTTTTCCCGTTAAAACCCTCATTTTATCTACAGGCAAAATCTCCATGACAGTCTGTGCTCAACCTTCCCGCACACACAGCTACACCCCCGGTTGGGAGACACAATACAGAGAAATATGAAAGGCCACAAGCATTTTAACCACTGCATTATCTCTGCCTGCAGCTGTAACAATCAGCAACTGCCTGATCCGTTCTCACACAGCTTTGGAGAGAGACGAAATCGTTTTGTCCATCCATCTGCCCACCTCGCCCCGTTATATCCCTCAGGAACTCCAGAATCCAGTACCTGCATTTCTGCCAAATTTGTCAAAGGAACACTTCTATGAGCTTTACAAAAAACCACAGGCCAGAGAGAGGACAGAAGCCTGGAGAACCCAAGGACAATTGGGTAAATATCCTTAATCTTTCCCAGCTGCTGGTCACTCAGCAAACAGGAACACCTGACTCATCTGGCTGCACAAATAAGGACAGGGCAGACTGGGATATGGGAAGCACCTGGGAGCAGCTCTAGGGAGGCAGAAGCTCTCAGGCCCCAAGGCTGGTGGGAGTCAGGCAAGAGCTGTTAGGGTAGGACGTAGCAAACAATTCCTTGGGGAAACCAGGCTGCATGAATTCTCCACTTTCCATCAAGCACAGTTTCCTATGGAAACAAAGTTTATATAATCACACTTTTCATTTAGATCCACTGGTTAATTCCAAGCACATCTGAGAGGACAGTAGATGTTTTGAAGACGGGGTTTATGTGTTTATTGGGAGCTGGCAGCTGGGGAACGCTGCAGGAAGGGCTGTGGCATTGGCTCAACAGTTGCCTGTTCCCCTTGGCCATCTGGGCAACCAGTGTGCGCACAGCTGGAACGGGCAGGGAGCTGGGAATGCCGGGCAGGGAGGGAGGGACTGGATGCACTGCAAAGTGGAATGGCACAGGACACAGGCAGGAGGCAAGAATATTGACACAGAGGGTGCTGGGACCTGGTCAGAAAACAGCTGGAACAACCCTCCCTTTATCCCCATCCCAGTTACTGATGTTCCACCCGACCATCGCAGGTCAATAAAACGAGCTGGAAATGTTTTAGGGGGCCTTGTTCCCCTGGGAGATGAAGCCAAAGCACTGAGAAAATTCTGCAGTTTTCTTTCTTCACTCAACATGCTTATATTGATTCAGCTCCTAGATAATATGGGCACCAAAAATTTACCCAGGGTCTGTGCACCCATCTGACACCCAGCAGCAAGGAGATGTTATAGGATAATGCCAATTGATTTCCCCACTCCCGAGGAGAGGCAGCGGACAATGAACCAGAGGGCAGAGATCCTGGTGTCAGAACTGAGCTGACAACTTTGTGCGAGGAAACAAAATCCACCTCACCTTCCTGAGACTTTGTATCGCAAACGGAGCCGAATCCTGTTGTGACTATGTAGGTCAGACTTAAGGACACGAGAGGTGCAGGGAGTCACTTTCAAATTAAAACAAGGCACAGCATTCATGTCTGTTCTGCAGTAAGTACCAACTAGGATCTACATTTTACAGTTTGCTCTGTTTGCTCAGCCCCTAAAGCACCACGGATGTTGCAGGACCAGGGCCTCAGTGACCACAAACCAAACAGCTGCAGTGCTTATGCACACCTGTATCCAGAACGGACCCAAAGAGAAATGCCCTTTAAAAAGGGTTAAACCCACAGCTTTGACAACTACAGTCAGCATTTCTATGAACAACACACATCTCAGTTTTCACCACGGGACAATGACGTTTGCCAAGCAGCGAGTGGCACTCGGTGAGAGCCCACAGTGCAGAGGAGATGCTCGGAGAGGCTTCACAGCTGTGCGTGGCTCTGTCCCTGGCTCAAAGCGAGCATCCAGAAGAGGAACGAGCTGCAGGGGCGCGGATCAAAATTCACACCTGCCAGAGCCGCGTCCGTGCGGCCCCCGCGGAGCTCGGGCAGAGCCGGGGGTGCCCGTGAGCTGACCCGAACCTGCCAGGGAGAGCACCGAGGGGCTGGAGCGGGTCCAGAGCAGGGGACGGAGCTGGGAAGGGGCTGGAGCAGCAGGAGAAGCTGAGGGAGCCGGGGGGGCTCAGCATGGAGAAAAGGAGGCTCAGGGGGGACCTTCTGGCTCTGCAACTCCCTGACAGGAGGGGGAAGCCAGGGGGGCTCTGCTCCCAGGGAACAAGGGGCAGGACAAGAGGACAGAGCCTCAACCTGCCCAGGGGAGGTTCAGGTTAGACATCAGTAAGAATCTCTCCACTGAAAGCCTGGTCAGACACTGGAAGGGGCTGCCCAGAGAGGCGGCGGAGTCGCCGTCCCCGGAGGTGTTTAAGGAAAGACTGGACGTGGCACTCAGTGCCACGGTCCGACTGACAAGGTGGGGGTCGGTCACGGATCGGGCTGGATGATGTCGGCACAGTTTTCCAACCTCGCTGATCCTGTGACTCCACACCCGCCGGTCCGGCCGCAGGGCCCTCAGGGGCCGCGCCGGGGACCCTCGGGGCGCAGTCTCCCCCTTCGCTCCCGCCGCCAGGGGAGTGCGGCCCCGCCGCCCCCCGTGGCCCCGCGGCCCGTCCCCG